>NC_072403.2:110455192-110764038 GCF_028858775.2 Pan troglodytes
CACGTTCCCTTTGCACACAACTGTGGCAAAGCTGTACTCTCCTGTTTCTCACAATGAGATTTTTTAAACGACGCCGTTGATCTTCTTGGGAATCAAATGATTCAGCAAATGTCTAGAATGGGCTTTGAAAGGCATCTTGGGAAGAAGTGTCCCTAAACCCTCGTGGATAAGAATCTATTCCATTTTCAAATCCCAGGAGTAAATGTGCTTGGCACACCCTCTTTCAGATACTTAACCAATCTTGCCCTTGTTATTATGGCGTGCTTTGAGAAGAGATGAGGAGCAGGCCTGGCCTGGTGGAAACCCTGTCAGATATGTTCATTAGTGCCCTTTTTCATTTCCCCCACATTAGGTTCAGCCTGCAAGCCCAATAGTCCCTACTCCTTTCCCTGGCCCACAGCCAAGAAGAAAGCCTAATGGCTGGAGGGACAAGGTGTTTGGGTTCTGATACCACTAGCAAAGCTTGATTGCTCTGTGGAGTCACTGCAGTCAGACTGGTGTGTATTTCCTCATCAAAGACGAACTCTGATGCTTTACACCGTAATTTGTATAATTAATCTTCTGAGTTTTTTTGAAATTGCATTTTTGTTGTTGTTGCTGTTGTTAATAAATGCCACAGTGTTATCAATCCACATTTAGTACCAAGAGGAAATAACAATGCACATGAAAGTGAAATTGCAAACCTAGCTCCACCAAAGGTGTCACTCATGAATGATGGGTAAAATGCTGCCATCTTTTGGTTATTGACAAGAGTGAATGGGGGTGGAAAAGTGAGGGGTGAAAAATAGAGTTTGTTATTCTAAATGCAAATTCTCCAGGTTGCTGAGACCTTATTAAAAAAGCTCGGAGAAACATCCTTTAGAATTTCCAGAATTTTTCTTTTTTATTCACAGAAGTTTCTGCTGCTTCATAGATTGTGCAACAAAGGGTTTGTTCCTCTAGCTGCAAGGACTTGTCTGTGGAGTCCAGTAAGTAGAACTGGGTGCAATAATACAGTAGAGGGCTTGTTAGCTCTAGTAAAGAACAAGTGGAATCAGGTTGTTGTAAACAGTCACTTCACTATGACTGTGGTACACTCTTCCTGCCTCAGGAATACTTGAGAGCACCTTGCATTATGTTGCATTGAAATCCATGTTTCCCAGGGTAATGAATTATGTACCATTTGTACTCCAGCCTCTTTTGAGCACTCAGCTCTAAATGTTTGCATCAGTGCCAGTGAGTGTAAGGTGATCTCATTAGGGCAAGAGAGGTGGAATATATATTAGTAGACACAGTATAATTCCCCAATAGCTTAATGTCAATTTACGATTAAAATGCAACTCCACATGCCATTTCTTGAGAAAACTACAAAGCTACAATTTTATTACATAGTCCAGAAGGAAAAGTCCCCAAGTGCATGAACTGGCCCAGTCAACATCTTGCTACAAGACCAGCCCTCCTCGTGCATGCAGCTGCTCTGAGGTGGGAAGTAACAGAAGCCCTCGGGTGGTGTGAATTCTGCCGTCATACACCTGCTACATCAATTAAACCTGTCGTCCTCTTTTGGTGGCTAGTTCTGAGAAACTGACAGTTCATACCTTGCTTTTTCAGAAACTATCATGGTAGGCATTTCCCAGTTGAATGTTCTCTATTCAGCAGTCTCACTTGAGACATTTACTAATTTATGATCAGTTTTGTTTATTAAATAATTCAAAGGAGTTGAAAATAGTTTATACTCTTTGCCATTTGGAGGCTGAAAATGGGCTTCCAGGATGCGCTGAGGACAGGCTGCCTTCTAGAATTTAACATTGAGCTTACTTCTACTGCAGGATTGGATTATCTAGTGATATTTGCTATTAAATCCATGGAATTCGAGGTTTTTGTACTTTAAATGAACAAACTGGGTTGTATGCTATTACCTAAGAATAGGTGTTGTCAAGTCAACCATTTAAATTGTTTTGGGTATATACTATGAATCTGTCTTCACCCCTTGGAGAAGAGGTGTGGTGCACATCCTAAACATCTGTAATCTGGCAACAAGAAGAGAGAGTGTTTTATTTTTATCTATAGGCTCTCTGTAATATGTATGTGTATCTGTGTGAACATGCACATAAATTATATATATAAATACATAAAATTATATATATAGTGAGGTTTCAACACAACAATGAAAGTGGCTTAGTAAGCTGCCAATTTGAAGTAAATATATGGTTTTTTTAACACTACCAAAGAAATGCAACTTTTGAATGTGTGTGTTTGTATTGGGTGATGTTGGAGCAAATGTATAAGAACACTTGTTTCTGTACCTTGCCTCTTCTTAAAATATTGTCTTGAAAGAATGTTATTGGCAACAATGAAAGAACACAAATTTTACAAATATTTCCCACCTCTTCTTTTTGAGCCTTTTAGTCAAATAGTAAACTAAAACGGTAGCAAAAAATAAAAATATCATGCAAAATCAAAAGGAACTATTTAAGATAAATGTACCTGAATAAGAGCAAATCACAATCAAAAACTAATGTGCCAAGGTGAGCTTATTTCAAGGCAATCTCTTCCCTTTCCCTCCCATATCTAATCCCATGCATCTGTTCATTCATTTGCCCCTCTCTTTACTATGATATGGTTCCTTTAGGTTGCTTGGCAACCATTATAATGCTGCTGCACATGCGTGCTAGATAATAAATCCTATCTTGCTTTATTTTTCTCCTTCTTTAAAACAAGGAATTACAAAACAAGATATTTCCCCCTTTTTCTAATGGACAAAAAACATCTGTGGGAATTTCAAAAGCACATAAAATGCCTGCAAGGATGCAGATAAGTAATTAAAATTCTTGACAAAGTGTAACTGATCATTGCCAATGTGTCTACATGCAGTTATTATTTGCAATGGCCTCCTCTTTTAAATATGTGTACATTAATGTACATATGTCGATATATGTGTGTGTGGAACTATAAAGAGAAAAGAAGAGAAAGAAAAGAAAGTGACAGCTGCTATGCCCCAAACAAAGAAAATAAAGAAAATTCCTGGAAATAATCTTGTTTTATTTTATTTTATTTTTTTTAACAGTGAATGCAGTAGTTTAGAAGACAGGACCTGGACTAAATCCATCTACTTTTTTCTATAAGAAATCAGACAAAGCTTATGGCCTTCCCCTTCCCCTCCTTGGCAAATCCGAGTGTCCTGCTGCTTTCATTTGTTTTTGATCTGCCTCATTAAAAGACTATTGATGGCTTTAACTATTGTTCTTGTTTAGGTGCTGATTTACAAGCACTAATATCTGACTGTGCGAGATTAATGGGAGTCCAGGCAGTTTACGATTATCCTGAGGTCCCTGACCACACATGTAGGGGTTTGGGTAGGGGTCATGCACTCCTATGAAAAACTCCAAAGCAGGCTTAAACCTGGGAACGTTTTAATAGGATTGAATCTGTAATAGGATTTGGCAGCTTGGCCGAAACTGGATGGTGTGGCTTGTTTGGGGTTTCTTTCTCTTCTCTCTTTTTTATATATATTTTTTAATCTTAGAGTCATTATTGTCTTGGAATAAAAAGGTAATATTTTATGATGAAGTCCAAATATTGTTACTGCACTTTAAAGGAGTCTTTAAGGGGGAAAAACACTGTACAATACAGGATATTAAAAGAAAAGAATGCTGGGGCATGAAATGCTCTTCCTATTATGTAGTAAATTAGAAGGTAAAAAATAAAAGATGGGGATAGAAAAAAATTTCTGTTGTGAATGGCTGTGTATTTTTAGCTAAAAATGCTTTAAGTAGTCTAAAAGACACTGGCAACGTAGGGCTATTTATAAAGGAGGATATTTCTCCCAGGCAGGCAAAGCTGCCCCTCCTGGCACCATGTTTTGCTGAATAGCACAGCGCCCTGGAGCTGAAGTCTCCCTTAGTCAAACAACAAGGGCACTCTGAGTGACAGCAGCAGTGTGGCGCATTCGATTTTTGAATAATATCGCAAACACGAATAAAATTCAAAGTAAAGATACCACACTCTTGATAATATCCCAAATGGAATTCTATCAATATTTTAGTTCCCATTTGAAATCTGGCACAAGGGACTGTGAGCTTTGCCGACTCTATCTTCTATGTCAATTCACTTGATTGTAGTGTGGAAATTCAGGAACAGTGGCGGTAATATTATTTAACCTCTTGTACTCCGGTCATTTGAACATTATAAGGACACCCTTACATAAAGATGCTTTTATTAATTTTGGTGGGCTGGAAATGAAAACGCAAGATATACAGCGCAGGCCTAGAGGGTCACACAAGTGCCCTTTTACAGGACCTAACCTGTAAATCTCAAAGCACAAAAGAAGTTACCGTGGCTATAAGACATCATAAAAAGGTAATAGGAAAATAAATTACAGATTTTGTTTTGGTTGGCTTTAAAAATCTGGTTGTAGCAGAACTTTTAGGAAATCTAAACTTTAACTAAATATCCGGAGTGTATTTATGACTTCAAAGAAATTCACTTTCACACCCAAATATGTAACACAGCCAAGTCATTCTACTGTATTACTTGCTGTCATTCTGCTTCAGAAAGTTGCACATTTTTCAAATAGAACTATAGAAATGAAATGAACATATTATTTCAAACAGTGTTTTTTCACAGAATCATTTTCTTCTTTGTTTATTTTTATTCCAAAGACTATTTTTCAAAGTCTATTTTTTTTGTAGTGTTGTTATAATAATGATCTTTCAACCCAAAGATCTGAGGGTTGTTTATAACTGCTATTATTCCTTTCTAACTACATAGAACATTCTTCCTATAATATCCACATCTATACATACTGTAAATATTAAGCATTTATTATAGCTGTGACTATTTTTATTACATGGAAGGTAGTAAGTAACCTAGGTCTTGTATTCATGAATAAAGCAATTTATAGTGGTGATATTAGTGTCCATATAGCATTGATGTCATAAGAACCACAGAAGTATTGACGGGAAGCCTCTCAGACACAATGCTTTGACCACTGGTCAGGACTGAGATGATCCCAGTACCCGCTGAGGACAAAGCCACAAAGGACCTGACAGCCACTATAAACATTTTGGATACACATCAACCAGTGCTTGAAAAATGCTCCATTCCTAATGCTCTCCATAAACTCAGGTCCAGTGTTGTTATCACGATCACTGGTTGTTACTATCTAATATCAAATATATTTCTCATTGTTCTAATATTTCCTATTGTTCACATCCTAGGAAGGAAGAAAAATCTATTACTTAATCCAATAACCTGGTATCTTCTTCTATAAATTCAAACTGCACTTAAATACTGCTTGACTAATCGCTTACACATTCTCATAAAGTATGCTGAGAAAGACATCATGATCCTCTATTTTGCAGACTGAGAAGCTGAGATGAGGTGATATAAAGTGGCTTAGGGAGAACCAATTTAGTAACATCTAAGAATTCTACCTGAGTTCAACTCAGAACTGATTCAAACTTTCTAAGTTTGAAATGCCGTGGAAGTGAGTTATGAAAGCTACGAACTTGCTCTCTGGATGCCAGTGTATTAATATTTTCTTTTGCACTTGCATGAGCTTTAAAGTATAATTTGACAAAACTTATCCTGAAAGCTAAAAACTGATTAACATCATCGTCATAAAGAAAAACAAAGTTTTTACACACAAAGACAAAAATTTCCTTTTACTGAAGTGCCTAGTTCTGATTTTCAGAAATATCAATTATAACTAAAAAACTCTTGAAAATTTCCAAAAGGTTTTCTAATTAAAAGGACAGATCCAATGCAAAGATGATACATAGCACGTGTGTGTAAAAAGAGAAAGATAAGAAAAGAAAAAAGATTACGGTTGTTTAATTATAACATTTACAAAGCTAACATTACAACATTATGGGTAATCATCTTATTTGTAAAGCCTTAGAAGTGTGAAACTAAATATCCATGAAGTAACCTAATTTTCTGTGTTTCTTTCATAATATCCTCTCATGACAGTCAGCTAACTTAGTGCAACATGCCAATCATTGCTATAGAGAGATGGTGATTTTCATTTGACCAGATTTTTTTCAAAGAGGAAGGCCCGACGTATGTATTTGAAAAGACGGGAGTTGGGGGATTGTTTGTTTGTTTGTTTGTTTTGGTTTGGTTTGGTTAGGATATATCATTACATTTTACTTTCTAATTTTTGAATGCAAATTGTACTTAGAACTGTGATCAGAATTACTTCTGTTTATGTTTAATTACAGTGTTCGTGACTGCATGCAACAAATGTAAACATTCATCAGCATGTATGGAAACTGCTCGTCGCTACAGCGTGTGCTATGTCTGTTCTTTTCCTGATCCCAGCAGTAAGTAAATCTTGGCAAAAATAGAGGATACAGCTATGAAATGAGCCCAATTCAAAAGTGGTGTAATATCGGTAATGTATGTTTGGGCTCTTCTCACAAAGAGAACCATACAGTTTAGTAGATAAATTCTAATAGTTTATTTCATTTAAAACATCCCTTCTTGTTCACTCTGATGGTAGTTTCTCTTGCTATGCAGAAGCTCTTTAGTTTAATTAGATCCCATTTGTCAATTTTTGGCTTCTGTTGCCATTGCTTTTGGTGTTTTAGACATGAAGTCCTTGCCAATGCCTATGACCTGAATGGTATCGTCTAGGTTTTCTTCTAGGGTTTTTATGATTTTATGTCTAACATTTAAGTCTTTAATCCCTCTTGAAATGGTTTTTGTATAAGGTGTAAGGAAGGGATCCAGTTTTAGCTTTCTACATATGGCTAGCCAGTTTTCCCAGCACCATTTATTAAATAGGGAATCCTTTCCCCATTTCTTGTTTTTGTCAGGTTTGTCAAAGATCAGACGGTTGTAGATGTGTGGTATTATTTCTGAGGGCTCTGTTCCGTTCCATTGGTCTGTATCTCTGTTTTGGTACCAGTACCATGCTGTTTTGGTTACTGTAGCCTTGTAGTATAGTTTGAAGTCAGGTAGTGTGATGCCTCCAGCTTTGTTCTTTTGGCTTAGGATGGTCTTGGCAATGTGGGCTCCTTTTTGGTTCCATATGAACTTTAAAGTAGTTTTTTCCAATTCTGTGAAGAAAGTCATTGGTAGCTTGATGGGGACGATATTGAATCTAAAAATTACCTTGGGCAGTATGGCCATTTTCACAATATTGATTCTTTCCATCCATGAGCATGGAATGTTCTTCCATTTGTTTGTGTCCTCTTTTGTTTTGTTGAGCAGTGGTTTGTAGTTGTCCTTGAAGAGGTCCTTCACATTCCTTGTAAGTTGGATTCCTAGGTATTTTCTCTTTGAAGAAATTGTGAATGGGAGTTCACTCATGATTTGGCTCTCTGTCTGTCTGTTATTGGTGTATAAGAATGCTTGTGATTTTTGTGCATTGATTTTGTATCCTGAGACTTTGCTGAAGTTGCTTATCAGCTTAAGGAGATTTTGGGCTGAGACGATGGGGTTTTCTAAATATACGATCATGACATCTGCAAACAGGGACAATTTGACTTCCTCTTTTCCTAACTGAATACTCTTTATTTCTTTCTCCTGCCTGATTGCCCTGGTGAGAACTTCCAACACTATGTTGAATAGGAATGGTGAGAGAGGGCATCTGTGTCTTGTGCCAGTTTTCAAAAGGAATGCTTCCAGTTTTTGCCTATTCAGTATGATATTGGCTGTGCGTTTGTCATAAATAATTCTTGTTATTTTGAGATATGTCCCATCAATACCTAATTTATTGAGAGTTTTTAGCATGAAGGGCTGTTGAATTCTGTCAAAGGCCTTTTCTGCATCTATTGAGATAATCATGTGGTTTTTGTCTTTGGTTCTGTTTATATGATGGATTATGATTATTGATTTGCATATGTTGAACCAGCCTTGCATCCCAGGGGTGAAGCCCACTTGATCATGGTGGACAGCTTTTTGATGTGCTGCTGGATTCGGTTTGCCAGTATTTTATTGAGGATTTTTGCATTGATATTCATCAGGGATATTGATCTAAAATTCTCTTTTTTGGTTGTGTCTCTGCCAGGCTTTGGTATCAGGATGATGCTGGCCTTATAAAATGAGTTAGGGAGGATTCCCTCTTTTTCTATTGATTGGAATAGTTTCAGAAGGAATGGTACCAGCTCCTCCTTGTACCTCTGGTAGAATTCAGCTATGAATCCATCTGGTCCTGGACTTTTTTTGATTGGTAGGCTATTAATTATTGCCTCAATTTCAGAGCCTGTTATTGGTCTATTCAGCTATTCAACTTCTTCCTGGTTTAGTCTTGGGAGGGTGTATGTGTCGAGGAATTTATCCATTTCTTCTAGATTTTCTAGTTTATTTGTGTAGAGGTATTGATAGTATTCTCTGATGGTAGTTTATACTTCTGTGGGATCGTTGGTGATATCCCCTTTATAATTTTTTATTGCATCTATTTGATTCTTCACTCTTTTCTTCTTTATTAGTCTTGCTAGTGGTCTATCAATTTTGTTGATCTTTTCAAAAAACCAACTCCTGGATTTATTGATTTTTTGAAGGGTTTTTTGTGTCTCTATCTCCTTCAGTTCTGCTCTGATCTTAGTTGTTTCTTGCCTTCTGCTAGCTTTTGAACGTGTTTGCTCTTGCTTCTCTAGTTCTTTTAAAAGAAAATTTTTGCAATCTACCTATCTGAAAAAGAGCTAATATCCAGAATCTACAAAGAACTTAAACAAATTTACAAGCAAGAAAAAACAACCCCATCAAAAAGTGGGCGAAGGATATGAACAGACACTTCTCAAAAGAAGACATTTATGCAGCCAACAGACACATGAAAAAATGCTCATCATCGTTGGCCATCAGAAAAATGCAAATCAAAGCCACAATGAGATACCATCTCACACCAATTAGAATGGGGATCATTAAAAAGTCAGGAAGAAACAGGTGCTGGAGAGGATGTGGAGAAATAGGAACACTTTTACACTGTTGATGGGACTGTAAACTAGTTCAACCATTTTGGAAGACAGTGTGGTGATTTCTCAGGGATCTAGAACTAGAAATACCATTTGACCCAGCCATCCCATTACTGGGTATATACCCAAAGGATTATAAATCATGCTGCTAGAAAGACACATGCACATGTATGTTTATTCAGGCACTATTCACAATAGCAAAGACTTGGAACCAACCCAAATGTCCATCAATGATAGACTGGATTAAGAAAATGTGGCACATACACACCATGGAATACTATGCAACCATAAAAAAGGATGAGTTCATATCCTTTGTAGGGGCATGGATGAAGCTGGAAACCATCATTCTCAGCAAACTATCGCAAGGACAGAAAACCAAACACCACATGTTCTCACTCATAGGTGGGAATTGAACAATGAGAACACTTGGACACAGGAAGGGGAACATCACACAGTGGGGCCTGTCATGGGGTTGGGGGAGGGGGGAGGGATAGCATTAGGAGATATACCTAATGTAAATGACGAGTTAATGGGTACAGCACACCAACATGGCACATGGATACATATGTAACAAACCTGCACATTGTGCACATGTACCCTAGAACTTAGAGTATAATAATAAAAAAAAAATAAAATAAAGTAAAAGCAGAACTGTTAAAAAAAATCCCTTCTTTGGCTAACCATGGCCTCTTCTGCAGGCATGGAAGTAAAATGGTTAAAAGAAAATTATGCTTCTCACAATGGCAGAGCAAACTACTATTCCAAAGTCTCCCAAAGAGTGAGATATTGTGTTTAGGAGTCTAGGAAGCAGTTGATGATTCTTTGGTTAAATATGTTTGATGAAGTGCTTGTTTAACCAAGTTCCTTTAGTTCAGGTGTAGAGCCTTTCGTATGCTAATGCACATTTTGAATTTTCCAGAGAGTAATCGTATACACAGAATCTCCCACAACTATTCAACCAGAGCTCTTTTCTAAAGGACATGGTTTGACAAGGCCTGCATGGTTTTCTGATCCCAGAGAGGCTGGTCAGAAATTGGTAATAGGAGTTTGGTGGCTGGAGTTGAAGCAAAGCCTGCTCATGACTGTGGGACAGAAAACATTACTTACTGTCTGATGTAGGATTATTCCAAGGCCCTCTGGAAATCAAGAATAGAAAGCAACAGTACAATTTCCAGAAACTGAGAAGTAGGTGAGGCACTAGAAATGGGTCCCTGGAGTGTCCTCCAATCTTCACCCCTCTTTGCCCTCACTTGCAGTATTGCTTGGAAGCACTGAAATTGCTGTGAGGGAGTTCAACCCAGCTCACCAGTTTTCTCATCTCCTTGGTTAAGAGAGTTTAAAGAACCTTTGAAGAGCTGGTAATGAAGTGGACAAATTATACCACAGGTGTCATCATCATGCAGACTCCAGCAGGGACAGATGTAGAGCATGGGACAAAAGGTTATTCTAGCTATAGCCTTTAAGAGAATTACTGTATACCTCCAACAAATGCTAGATAATGGTGATGGTATGACTATTAAGAGTGGCCATCTTTGAGGACTTACAATGTGCTGAGCACCCTGCTAAGGACTTCACAGACATTATCTCAATTAATCCTCACCACATCGGCCTTATGAAATAGAATGCCCACGTTATAGATGAGCAAGTTGAGGCTTAAAGAAAATCACAGAGGTCACCAAGTCAATAAATAATGCAATCAGCATTCAACAGAGATCTTTCTGACTCCAAAGCATGTGGAATTAACTATTCTGCCATACAACCTGGGTCAGCACCTTATACATCTGACTCAGCTAAGATACAGCCCAAATGAGACACCTGCTAAAGCCGTGTCATAACCCAATCTGTCTCCTGACGTGGAATTAACTGGAATAAATCTTACTGTATGCAATAAGTTAATGCATATTTTGGATTTAACTAATAAGAATAAGCAATTTTGAAGCACCTCTTCTTTTAAATAAATTATAGTTTTTATAAGTTTATCAGGGAAGAAAAAAGGGATGGAGAAATATGAAATGTAGAGCAGCTGAAAAATTAAATATGAGTTAATTAATAAATGGCTATTTTAGGAAGAAACTTCCAATACAATCAGTTTCTAAATTCTTCCAATGGTTATTTAAAATATGATGTCAAATGAAATATACACTTGCCACAATATGACACACTCCTCCCAGGGACAGTCTAAATATAAACAAAAAACCTCTGAAGCCACTTACTTCCATGCATGGGCAAATTTGCATAAGATATCATAAATAGATCCATATCCTCTTGCACCATGCAATGGCCTAAAATACTCCCCAGCACCCTATTCAACGACCAGCACCAATCTAGAGAATGATTGTCCAGCTTTATAGAGATCATTATGGATGAGTGGCATGCCATCAATCAGATAACTCCATAGATCCCATGTAGTCCTGAGGTCATCACTCAAGAGAGAAATGATTTCTCCAGAAAGCATGCTCTGAAGGCTTTTTTGCTTCTAATCTTCATTAGCCAAATACAAAGCTGATTAACTGGAGACATAAGAGGAATATAAGCGGACATGTTTGCTCCAAGTGGAATAATTGTGGTAAATTTGTGTTTGCAGTATATCCAAAAAAGGAGAAGAGAATCAGAATTTTATTTTGAATATTTGGGTGTGTCCTTCTGCCTACATTGTTCATGTACTTAAAGGAATTCTCCTTGATAATAGCATGATGATAAATTCTACTTCACTATATTGTTTTGTTCTTGAGGGTTTTGTTTCTATATGCCTTTGTGTAGATGATATGTGAAGAAAAGTAAAAAATATGAATATCTGGTTCCCAAGTGGGTAGACCTAAAAGAAAATGCCTCTAAGCACAGAAAAGTATCTGCACCCACTTACAGGGCACCAGTACTGCTATGGGCTAGCTTTCTGGGACTTCTCCAAGTTGAAGGGTCACATCGTATAGGGTGGTGCAAAAGTAATTTGGGTTTTTGCCATGGAAAGGAGTACTATCTTATCCAGAAGACAGAGACTCCAGAACACAGGGAGGCAGTCTTTGTCTCCTTCTTCTATTTCCCAAATCAACTTCTCCTGGATTAGTTCAAATCTAAAGCATGTTGCTGGCACTTTCCTTGCACTGCCACCTCCAACAGCCTCCATCACCTTCACTCCCACTCATGTCCTTTAGGCCTCGAAACACAATGCTTTGATAAAATACCAAGATGCCTATTCCCACCCCCTTTCATTTTAATCCCCAATACATGGACCAGTCTCAGTGAGTTTTACCAGC
Source organism: Pan troglodytes (assembly GCF_028858775.2). Lineage (NCBI taxonomy): Eukaryota > Metazoa > Chordata > Mammalia > Primates > Hominidae > Pan > Pan troglodytes. The sequence goes on from NC_072403.2 coordinate 110,467,347, forward strand.
CTGGTGGCTGAGGTTGGAGTCCCGAGATCATGGCAGGCATCTGGATGCCTAAAGGAAGAATCCAGTCATGTGACATAGAAATTGTTTACTTTCCAAATCACAGTTGCTGCAGCCCAGGAGAAAACTTGTCAAGCCTGCAGGGTGCAAGAAGACAATGGGGGTTTGCTCTGACACGGTAATGGTTGCCTTTGTGTTGCACTAATTGCTCAGTCCCAGTGCTTATTTGGCTCAGCAGTGAGAGGAGGGGTCTTACTTTGGCTTTCTCCAGTTTGATGTAATCTTAGATAAACCTACCAGACTCTTCTTTTCTTAAAATAACGCACCTCAGAATGCGATAGTCTATGTGGTCACTTAAACATAAGAAACCTGCTCAATCAGAGCAAACAGAATTAACGGTTTTAAATGATCAGTACCTGCCCATAATAATAAATAATTATTCATGTAGCAAAGTCAGACAAAGTAGTTTAGCATCATATACAAGATTTTAATCATCTTTAAGGTCCTCAGTCCAAAAGAAATTAATTACATAAGCACCATATATGTCTTTAGTAATATGGAGAATATCCTCCTGCCCTCACTTGAACAAGAGTCAAGTATACATTATCGGAATCAGTAAAAGGGACAGCCACACTCCAAATCTGGCATCAAGACTTCCCTGTATTCACAAAGAGTAAACAGGGGAGCCTGACAAGCGTCAGGACTCGACCTGGATAATGGGCCTTGATCCAATAAACTGTGTTCAATGATTGCTCCAGCAAAGTGGCCGGGCTCTCACCAGACACTCTAAGCTCTTTCTTACAGCACTACAGGGACAGCTCTGACTTCTTCATTAATACCACAACTTTAGCAGCAGTGATTCAGTTACCTATAAAAAATACACTCTATTGACAAAGATTATGTACAGAAAAACAGGAAAATTTAAACAGTGGACTGTGAAAAACATCTGGGAACTTGTCAAAAAAGCAAAAACTAAGCTGCTTCCCCAGAAAATAAGGGAAACACAAGCACAGGGCAACATTTCTCTTTCCTACACAGCTTTGTCATGTGGGGACTTAACCACGAGCACATAGAGGAGCTTTCAGATGTAGCTGTGAGAACTTATACAAATGTATAGAAAGTTCTCTGAAATACCTAAAAATATTGCCATGTACACTTTATAGAACTTTTGAGTTTACAGTGTGTGCTGCTCTTCTATGCATGTCATATAAGGCTAGAGAGAATAAGAGAAAATAAATATTTTTCCTTTACTATCTATTAGTTCTGGGCTAGTCACTTATTTAGTGGGGTTATTTCAGTAGGAGAGAGGGAGCTTGGTCATTTCTTTCTAAGAGAACAAACAAGGATGCATACTTTTCAGCTTGTACTGAAAGGTGACTTTATGACAGTTCTTGCTATTCTGCCACCACAGTATTAGATTTTTATTACTGCATAACAAAGGACCACAAATTTAGCAGCTTCTAACACCCATTTATTGATTCACAATTTCCATCTGTTGAAGTGTGGACATGGTGTGACTGGGTTTTCTGCTCAGAGTCTCACAAGGCTAATATTCAGGTGGTATCCATTCTCATCTGGAGCTTACAGTCCTCTTCCATGGTCATGAAGTGGTGGTAGAGTTCAATTCCTTGCGGTTGTAGGACTAAGGTCCCTGTTCCCTTGCTGGCTTTCCTCCAGGTGCTAGACTCAGCTCCTAGACGATACTCCCATTTCTTATAATGTGACCCCCTCATCTTCGAAGCTAGCAACAAAGAATTTCCCTTGCATCAAATCCTTCTCACACTTCAAATCTCTTTCTTCAGGAAAAGCCCTGTCCCTTTTAGGGACTCACCTGATTAGATTGGATTCAACCAGGATAATCTCCCTTTCTTAAGGGCAAGTAATTTCAGGCCTTAATTATATCTGCAAAATCTCTTCACAGAAGTATCAGGAGTAGTGTTTGATTGGATAAGTGGGAGGAGGTGTGTACATACCCAGGGCCGGAACTCTCAGAGGTCATCTTAGAACTCTATACCTACTAGAACTGCTTGAAAAACTGAAAAGCCTTTAGAAAAAATCCTAACATGACTCTCACCATCAGGCGAATCTTCAAGGAATCTGCTCTGCACCAGTCAAAGATATGGAAGTTCGCCTTTAGGGTTATGGTGATGTGATGGCAAATGCTGGGGCTGCACAATCTCAGTTGTCTTTGAGGATGAGCATAAATGCCCCACCGATGAGCCTGAATATGGAACACAGAGTCTGGGTCACTCTTTCCAGAGGACAGAGAAGCTTGAAAATCAAGTGAGGAAGGGGTTATTTTAACTCCTTTCTTTAATTCTCTGTAAAAGGGAACCAAGCTCCTCTATTCCTAGGCACAAACATGCAAACATGACCAGCTTGGCCTTCTCTTGAAGTTTGCCCCAGAATTGACAAGAGGCAGATAGATCCAGTCACCTGTTATCACTGCAGACAGGCTGTCTAACTCCCCAGTTACGTGTGTAAATGACTAAGAGGACACTTCACCCTCATCTCCATGGAATGGCACTTTAGAAAGATAAATTTTATGACCTAATTCTTAGATGCAGACTGAGAAGGAATTAGTTTAAAAAGAAAAATTCTTCTTTTCATAACTTAAAAGTGAAAGTGACCTCAAGGGGCAAAAATGAAACTGCATGTCTTCTTCTTTTTTTTTTTTTTTAATTACAGTAGGCTTTTTTCCCCGTTTTTTCCTCCATTAAAGTAAAAAAAGCTAACTAAGTCTTAGACAGCTTAGAAGTTTTTTGAGTTCTTCTAAGTTCTAACCATAGCTTCGGTCTGGTATTATTCTAAACACTCTCTGGGTTAGATAATTTTTCTTCATTATGAATCTTAAAATGGAAATTTTAACAGATTAGCACTTCTTTCCCAGGAAGGGAGATCATTAATATGTAAAAACCCATGTGAGGAATAACATCTCCTTGCTCCCCACATTCCCTGCCTCATCGCCCACCCACTGCCGTGACTACAGGGGCACATGCCCAGTGCCTGATCAATTTCAGAAAACTCAGCTCATGGTCAGAGAATAGGGAAGTGGGGAAGCCTGAGGAGCAGAAACAAAAAAATGGGGATGATCAGAAGGCAAATGAGTGACCAGGGACAGAAAGAGTGTAGAGACGGGGACCTAGTAGCCTGAGGCTTATGGCCTTAGAGCTACATGTGTTCCATCCTTGACAACAGACCATAGTGATCACATGACATTAAGGAGGTTACAACCAATGCAAGCAAGAAAACTAAAATGACAGTCATCTTGGTCAGATAAATGAATTAACAGGAAAACACAGCTATTTTTGCTATGATGCTATCTTTATTATGACAGTTGTCCACTCTTACTCTCTCCTGAACTTATAATAATCATAATCATAATATGTTGATGAATATCATGTGTCCACTTGACTGGATGTCCAGAGAGCTGGTAAAGCACTATCTCTGGATGTGTCTGTGAGGGTATTTCTGGGAGAAATTAGTGTAAGGAAAATGGATATGCTGCAGTCAAGAATAGGCCAAGGCAGACATCTGTCCGGCGAGACTCAGTGACTTTGGAGCGCAGGCGCACAACTCTGCTCATTATGTAGCCACGCCCACAGGAGCTCGTGTTTGGCTCAGAGCCGCTATTGTCTGTAAAAGCCACTACTGTCTGGAGAAGGTGCTGAAGCAGCTGGAAGCAGAGAGAACCCATAGGGAGTGAGCTTTTGCCAGCGGGTAGACGGGCATTTTTGACTGTGCTGCAAGAAGTGCACACCCAGTCCCTGAGGGATGCAGCGCAGATGGGGGCCCTCCAGGCACAGGTGGGGCATCTGGAGGCCCAGCTACACAGCTCAGAAAAAGAGTTAGAAGCTGCCATGAATGGGAACCTCCAGGCACAGGCGGGGCACCTGGAGGCCTAGCTACAGAGCTTGGAAAAGGAATTAGAGGCTGCTGGAAATGCAGGCCTGGAGGTCATCGGCAGGACCTAGGGATCTGCTCCATAAAGAAAGGGAAGATGCCCCACCCGCAGAGGACCCCCCCCCCCCCCAATGAGAGCAAAGGGAGCTTCAACGAGTTACACACTCACAGATGTGGATAGATTTTATTTTGGCCAGGGTTGACAGAGAGAAAATCGATAATCAGCCCAATGAAGCACTCTTAACTTTGTGGAGACAGTTGTCTCCAGAGCAGCAATTCCAGAAAATGCCCAAGGAGGGAGAAGGACATTGCTCTGTGACCCAGTCCCACCCAAGCACTCCAGTTCAAAGACTACATGCTGCAGCCAGGTGGAGGGGTAAAGCCTTTTCTGTTTGATTAAGGAACTAGAAGAGGTGCCCAGCTTGGGGGAACAACGGACAACTGGAGTTCACATGTGGAATTAGTGATCCACTGGTCCCCCACCAATGTATAGTGGGTGCTGGCACTGGCAGATACTGGCGCAGATTGCAGCCTTGTTTATGGGAACCCGGATAAATTTCTGGGCAAACCTGCTCACATTGACGGTTATGGAGGCCAGTCAGTGAAAGTGAAATCTGTATCTCTGCATCTTGGCATCGGCTGTTTGGCTCTCCGTTTATATACTGTTTATGTCTCTCCCATACCGGAATACATTCTCGGGGTGGATGTTTTTACATGGCTTGGCAGCTGTTCTATCACAGATTTGATGAATCGCTTGATGACGGAGTTGGGACAGTACTACTGTGGTGGGCTTAGCTATTGCATTTGTTTTTCTAGAGAGCCAGGAACAGTTTGCCTTCAGGGTAGGGCAACAATGGACTTTCACAGTGTTGCCACAGGGCTGCATGCATAGCCCCACCATATGTCATGGTCTTGTTGATAATATTATGTTAGCCTCTGATTCTCTTGCAGATTTAGAAGCAGCAACACTCCTCTTGCCTGAGATTGGAATGATGTGGCTGAGACCGTCTTCCTGGCAGCCAAGCAGGCTATTCAGCCGGCACAAGCCCTACAGCTGGTTGACAAGGGGTGCCCGTTTGAGCTGGATGTGCATGTGACCACAGATGGTTTCGGTTGGGGCCTGTGGCAACACGTGGAGTGCCTGAGAATGCCAGTAGGCTTTTGGTCCCAACTGTAGAAGGAGCTGAGCTCCAGTATTCCTTGATGGAAAAGCAGCTAGAAGCTGCATGTGCCACCCTTCAGGCTCATGAGAGTGTGACAGGATGGGCAACAGTCATCATGAGGGCAACTTACCCAATAGTGGGGTGGGTGCATTCATGAGTGACAAACCCCTGGACTGGGACAGCACAGACACCCACTTTAGCAAAGTGGGTGCTTACTTACAACAGCAAAGTATGATGAATACAAGCCCCTTAGCAGCAGAGTTGCAAGAGGTCTTGGGACCTGTAGTCCTAATGCAAGATAAGGCCATGGGGTCTGAGGCACCCTTAGACCTGAAGCCTTCACCTTTTAAGGAAAGGCACCCCCCATTTCTGATGAGGAATGGTATAAGGATGGGTCTAGCCAGGGTGCTGCTACTGCCTGGACTGCTGTCATGGTCCAGCTAGTACTGACACCATATGGTTTGATACCAGCTATGAACAAAGTAGCCAATGGGCTGAACTCAGGGCAGTGTGAATGGTGATCACCAAGGAGGTGACACCTGTGGTAATCTACACCCATAGCTGGGCAGTTTATCAAGGCTTAACCTTGTGGTTAACTACCTAGAAGTTACAGAAGTGGCTAGTCGGTCACTGGCCCATGTAGAGTCAAGCCACGTGGCAAAACCTATGGGAGGAAGGATGACCTCCTCTGGCCAGATATGGGGACAAACGGTAACCTGTTGTTGGCTGGCCCAACGCCCCTAAAGGTAGGGAAATAAAAACCTGGCTTAATGTATAAAGCAACATTGGGGTAATGTCACCATAGGGTGGTTGCCTGCCATAACCTAGAGTTGTTGTCCCCTGTATTACTGCTGTGGCCTCTGGGTCCGGGGTTCCACCCTGTGGGTGGGTCTCCCCACTAGAAAAACTCCCTCAGCCTAGGAGGTGGAATACATTCCTATGTATCAGACTTGTCTGTCCAGGGCCTGTGCACCCTGAGCCTACATACAAGGCCTATGTGTCGGACCTGCGTGTTTGGGGCCTGTGTGCCCAGAGCCTATGTATGAGGCCTATTTGTCAAACCTGTGTGTCCAAAGCCTATGTCTCCCTCAGCCTAGTGGGTGGAGTATAAAGAAAATGGATGTGCTGTGGTCAATAATAGGCCAAGGCAGACATCTGGTCCAGCATGACTCAGAAAGTTTGGAGCGCAGGTACACAACTCCATTCATTATGTAACCACACCTCATGAAGTGCATTAGGTGATTACCCACGTGAGCTCGTGCTTGGCTCGGAACCACTATTGTCTGTAAAAGGTATAATTACCCTGCTAATGCTGTACATATGGCTCACACCCAGACTCACTCCTGGCCAGAGAGAGAGTAAATCAATGTCGAAACTTTCTACGATTCCTCAAGTGTTTTTCCAGCTACCTGCCACTCGCCCACCAACTCCCCTTGGGCCTCAGTTAGAACCTGACATTAGCATTTGGATCAGCAAGAAGTGAGAGGAAGATCACTCTCACGAATGTGGGTAGGCATCATCCAGTCTATTGAGGGCACCAACAGGACAAAAGCAGGAAAAGGGGCGAATTTGCTCTTTGCTTGAACTGGGATATCCATCTTCTACCCTCTAAATCAGCCCTCCTGATTCTTAGTTCTTGCAGTCTGGACTGGAACTATACTACAGGCTTTCCTATACCACAAGCTTTCCTCCAGCTTACAGAGAACAGATTGTGAGACTTCTCAGCCTTCATAATTTCATGAGTCCATTTCTCCTGAGAAATCTTTCTTTGTATCTGTCTCTCTATATCTATGTATTTAGGTTCTGTTTCTCTGCAGAACCCTTATACAAACGGAAAACTCATATGCAACACATGTCTATACCAAATATTGTTCTAAAGTGCTTTATGCTAACTCATTTAATCTTCACAACAACACATAATATAGGTTATATTATTATCCCTATTTTAAAGAGGAGGAAAATGAATTCAAAGTGACTTGATCAAGGATATTTGGTAGTAAATGGTCCAACCAGAAATCTGTGGAAATCAAAGTTAATTATGTATAAAAAGGGAATATGCTGCTATGGGCACCACAATAGTCTCCACAGCTCAGTATCTTGCTTTTATATATTTCATAAAAGAATGTGAGCTATAGAGGAGAATACTATGCATATAGAAGTGGAATAGAAGAAAAATTGAAACATGTTTCCTAATGACAAATAGATGATACATATGGATATTAAACTGAATAACTTCCTCTTTGGCATGGTAGGGATTATTATTTTTTCATTATTAAATTAAACGTGGTAGCTAGATGTGAATCCAAGAAGCTACAAAATGAGAAGTTCCACAACGTCATGGGGTAAGCAATACTAGGTGCCAGGACATCCGGGTTCAATTCTTACCATTTAGCCATGAAACCGTTATTGTCTTGACCAGTTTGTTTTGTACAATAGATATAAAAAATGCCCCCACTTAGTTTATGTTCGTAGGTTCTTAGTAAGTGAAATAAAAGATAGATGTACATGTATTTGGAAAAGAATACAATTCTCTAGAAGAATAGTGTCTAAAAATAAGTTTCCAAGTATGCATACGTGTTTGCAAAGTTGCCTACATTTATACAAAAGAAAGAGAGGAAAGAGCTCATGGCAGAAATGGTTCAGGATCCCATTTTCTTACATAAAGAACAGGGACCATGGAGATTCAACTGGTTCGTATTAGTGATCTCCATTCATAGATGAACTGTCACCAGTAGAGCATATTACTGAGAGGAGAAAAATCATCATGCTTACATCCATGAACAAAATGAAATCCCAGACAGGCTTTATCTGAAACACCAAGACATTGAAAGGAAAAGGAAATACCCAAATGCTGGCTGGCTTTTGCATCTATTTACTAGCCATCTATATACAAAGACATAGAAATTGTAGTACATGTATTCTGAATTGCTATATCCTTCTAGAATCAACAGCAAAAAACAGATATACTCAATCACATTTGAAGGATAAAATTTTCCATTAGCCTTATTATCTTTTACATATGTAGATGTCTCTTTTCAGTGGGAGTCAAAGTTATTTACAAACCACAAAATGTATTTTCTAATTCTTCTTCCTATCTATCAAACACACAAAGGAATACAAAAACCTTGGCAATGCAATGTTCTTATTAATTGCAGAAAATTTTCAAAGTATATTCAATTCAACAACTTTTTTTTTTTTTTTTTTTTTTTTTTTGACCAAGTCTCACTCTGTTGCCAGGCTGGAGTGTAGTGGCACAATCTCGGCTCACTGCAACCTCCGCCTCCTGGGTTGAAGTGATTCATGTGCCTCAGCCTCCCAAGTAGCTCACCCAGCTAATTTTTGTAGTTTTAGTAGAGACGGAGTTTCACCATGTTGGCCAGGATGGTCTCAATCTCCAGACCTCGTGATCCACCCGCCTCGGCCTCCCAAAGTGCTGGGATTACAGGTGTGAGCGACTGCTCCAGACTACGTCCAGCCCAATTCAACAACTTTTAAGTTAAGTGAGTATGATTTGTGTTTATTATGCTGAACATGTGTAAGAAATATACAAAAAAATCTACAAAGACACAATCCAAGTAGGGCACCAAAGCAGGTGAAAGTAAAGACGGTATAAGATAATGCTTATACAACAAGAAAATTGCCATGTCAGATGGCCTTAGGTATGAAGAAGACATTTGATCTGAGCCTTTCAGAAGACTTTTACCAGGTGTAGGCTGGAAGCAGACATCCAGGGTTAGGGTGCACTGTAAGGAAAAGTATAAGAATAGACTGGAACAGAGCTTTACAGGGAAGACTGGAGAGCATAAAATGGATAGAGGCAGAAATGAGAGCCTACACAGAGGGACACAGTTTATAAAAGATATTGAAAGCCAAGCTACCAATTTTAACAAGATGTTTCAGCCGAACCATTGAAGGATTTTGAAAGTAGCCATTCTATAAATGAAGCAGTGCTTTAGGAAAATTCATCTTACATCACTGTGGGATCAGTTTGAACAGGGAAAGACTCGAGATCATGATCAATCAGAGATGACTGCACTAGGATAGGCAAGAGGTACAGCAAATTAGGACAGAAATGTAGGAATGAGACAGAAAGAAAGACATGGTAAATGGTGCAAAAGAAGAACAGGCAGAATTTTATTCTGCAAGTATATAATATCTGTGAAATCACAATACTGTAAATGATGTTAATTTGTTTTGTTTTATAATTAACTGACAAATTATGGAAAATCTCTGTTACAAGAAAAGAGAAGGGCAACACTGTTCACTTTCACAATATCAAAATAATGGCATTGCTATCAGAGACCAGGAGGCAGAACAGGGAAGAGGTGATGGAAAAGCTGTGAGCGTTAATGTCCTTATCTCTCCAGATGAGGGGTCAAGAAATACTGCTCATGTTTGATCAGACAAAAAGTAGAGGTCTAAACAGAGTTATTGAGGTTCTAGAGTCAACCAGTGAAGGCATTAAAGCTAGTATCATAACTAGGTTGGGGGAAGCTAGAGAAGGGATGGTGTGAGTAATATAAATCCTCATGCAAGGAGGTCGACAACACCTAAAGTTGATAAATTGAGAAATAATAGCACAAATACATTGTTTAGAGCTATAAATCTTACCAAAAGGCCAAGAAACAAAGAAAGAGAGAGAAAGAGACAGAGAAAAAAGGAAGGAAGGAAGGAAGGAAGGAAGGAAGGAAGGAAGGAAGGAAGGAAGGAAAATAGTGAGCATGCCTGGGATGGGGCAAGGGGTTGTTATTTTGTCACAAATTCTTCTATAATCATTTGATTTTGAACCATGCACATACATTGTTTTGATTAAAAATATAAATTAAAAAATTTAAAAAATGAATTTATGAGATTTGACAACAGTTTCAACAGAAAAGGAAGAGTCAGAGGATGACTAATTTTCACATCTACTTTACTGAGAGTTTGGTGAGTGAAACATTAATGTTTGTGAAGGAAATCAGAAGAATGAAAGATTTAGAGCAAGGTGAGATAGGGAGTTTGGTTTCACACATAAATTTAAATGTTAAAATGAGCCTTAATGCACTCATGGCAGATGCTACACAGGATTGTAGTCAAGCACTTGGGCTGCATGAAAGAATAGATTCATTGCTCGGAGTGAGTTATTTCAATGTTTAAGTGAAAGTATAGTGAAGAAAATATCAACTTGCTTAGTTTGTTTTCCAGACCATCATAACCCAACCTGACATAGAAAAAAAGATGCTGAAAGATCCCATAATAGTTCAAATAAAGAGAAATATAGAACACCCATCTTGTGTTCCTGCTTCTGCTGAAGTTCAATGAGTTTAGCCTAAGTTAAGCTAATAGAACGAAAGAGCAGAGACAGACAGACAAAAGGAAGCATTGTACATTTTAACTAAAAATATATAAATTACAGTATTGTGTTTTAAGCAGCACCAATTATTCTGAGCCATTTTGAAATGATATCGAATACAAATGTACAAATGATCAAACAAACAGCATCAGATCATAACCTCAGCCAATATTTGGATTATTGTAAAATTCTATTAGAAACTATATCGCTGATGAGATATACATTACATACCTAACTTTTATTAACCAATTCAAATGGCCAAGAATTAAAGGTATATATATATATATACACACACATACACACAGGCACAATCAAGCTGACCAAATGTTTTTCCAAATCAGTAGAATCCCTCTGTTGTCCTGGAACTAAATAAGTTTTTTGTTTCTTGAAGAAAGTATGAGAGATAAATAATGTTATTAAGAAGAGAAAAATCCTTGCAACCAGATTGATCTTCATAACCAAATCATCTGCTTTCTTAAAACACTCTGGTGGTGAAATAAAGAGTCTGACTCCATTTTTAAATTTTGATGTTGGATCAATGACAGCTTTCAAATTCTATCCCTCCTTTTTCCCTTCTTTTGCCCCACATCTGGGCAAGCGGGTAAGAAAACCTGAGCACTCTGGCTGGGTGCAGTGGCTAACGCCTGTAATCCCAGCACTTTGGGAAGCCAAGGCAGGTGGATCACTTGAGGTCAGGATTTCGAGACCAGCCTAACCAACATGGCAAAACCCCATCTCTACTAAAAATACAAAATTAGCCAGGCATGGTGGCACATGCCTGTAATCCCAGCTACTTGGGAGGCTGAGGGAGGAGAATCGCTTGAACCTGGGAGGCAGAGGTTGCAGGGAGCCGAGATTGCGTCATTGCACTCTAGCCTTGGCAACAAGAGCAAAACTCTGTCCAAAAAAAAAAAGAGAAGAAAAGAAAAAAAAGAAAGGAAGGAAGGAAAGAAAGAAAATGAAGGAAAGAAGGAAGGAAGAAAGGAAGGAAGGAAGGAAAGAAGGAATGGAGAGAGAAAAAAGAAAGAAAGGAAGAAGAAAAAGAAAGGGAGGGAGGGAAGGAAGGGAGGGAGTGAGGGTGGAAGGAAGGAAGGAAGGAAGCTTGAGTACTCCCTCCCTTGGTGCTGGTGAAGTTCAAACCACACAAGCCTACCCTCAATAAGCATGATTTTTAAAAAGTCACTCTCCTTTTACTCAAGCCATTTTGGAGTGGCTTGGGTGCCTGCCCTGCTCTCCCCAGAAAGTCTTATTATGTGTGTAATAATCTTTTTATACTCATCTGACACATGCATGTCATCATTAGTCTTGACATCCAAGTCCTTTGGGAATTGGGGATTGATCCTGCCTTCCACTGGGAAACACAAAACAAGTGGATTTTCATTGCTCGTAAGATAAATGCAAAATAATAGTAATGGCTAACACATAGGGCTTGCCGTGTGCCAGCTATTGTCCTAAGGACTTTACATTTATCGAATTCATTTAATCTGCATGAAAGTCCCAAGAGGTAGGTGATAGAAAATAGTATATTAATCCAAAGCCTCATGCCTTTAGCAATAAATGAAAGTTTAACTATTATTATCAACCCCATTATAAAGTTAAAGATACAGAGATTCAAAAAGGTTAAGCAATGTTTCCAATGTCACATAGCTTGAAAGAAGTAGGGCAGGATTTGAAACCAGACCCCCAGCTTTAGAATTAACACTTTCACCCATTTTTTGGTAATGTTGCAACTCTGATGCACAAATGGCTCATGAAGATCTGAATAACCTGGCATTTGCCTACCTTTGCAGATGGATTCTGGTACTCGCCCTGTTCCCTCTGCCATTGGGCCTTGCCTCTGCTATTTTCTCCCCTCTTTGTCAAGGCAGCTCTTATTCGACCTTAAACTCTCAAGGAAGCCTTGTCTGACCACATCCCTCCTCCCCCAACTCTCCATCTATTCCCCAACCAGTTCAAATCTCCTTATTGCAAGCTTCGTAGTATACCATGTGCCTCTCATTGATGTTCTAATTAGTAGTGTAAGTTTGCCTTTATTTGTGTAATTATTTGACTGTTTCTTTCTCTAGTAAACCATAAGCTCAGTGACAGAAGGGACCATGTTTATTTTTACTAATTGTTATATTTTATCAATGCCTGGCACCGAAATAGGTCCTCTATAAATGTTATATTTGCTGAATAAATAAATAATGCACAGACATTTCCATTTCACCCAGTAATGTACATTGCCCATAACTGGACTGACCCCTTTAGCAGAAATTTATAAGCAAATGGGCTTTGTGGATTGATAGAGGTTTTGGTTTTTTTTCTTTAACTCTGGAATTGTAATTCCTATAGTTACTTTGGGGTTTTCTAGGGGGGAAGAAGGCATGTGTTTCCTCTTCTGGGGTTCCTTTTATGTCTTTTATGAAGTGATTACACACTCCAGTATTGCGTAACTGGGGAAGGCCCGCTGGGTGCCACTCCAAGCAGACTGGGGAAGAGATCAGGACCAACCTCTGCAACATCCACAGTGTACTCACTGCTCCCCCGTGCCCAGGCAAAGATGGTCCATCAGAACGCATGTATGTGCCTAAGTGTATGGTTCTGATGTGCTGAGATCTCTTTTACTGTTACCTGATTTTTCATCTGGAAAAATCCAGTAGTGGAGAAAGGTCAAAGTGGGCACTAAATTTAATTGGGTGTTCACTATCTTTCAAGTGCTTTTCATAATTTTGAAATTGTAAAATTGAATATTCACATGTCACTGATGCAGCTAATATTATCTCCATTTTACAGATGAGAAACTGAAGAACCGGAGTCGTGTGCTTACTAAATGGCAGTGAGTAGGCCAGCATTCAGATTCAGGTCTGAATGGCTCCAAATGTCATGTTCTCTCTGTCTCAGGGTGATGACATCATCCTGTCTCCTAACTCCAAAAGGAAAGACTCTTATTGTATCAGGATACAGGAAATTAGATACCAAAAGGGACACCCTAAAAATTTTTAAGGCAACTTTGTGGCCTCACTAAAAAATTCATTTTTAAATACTGTGAAGAGATATTTTTACCTATTAAAAGAAAAGCTTTCCCTGTTATATTTAACAATTTTTTAATTAATAATTGCTCAAAAGGAAAACAGGTGTCCTAATTGCTAAAAATTCTTTTTGGAGATGAATAGAAAAATAAATAAGTGGATAAGTAGCTCTTTCTTAAAATAGGATGATGATAAAAAGCCCATATTTAACTCCTTGTTAATAGGAGGAAAGAAACAAATGAGGGAAATGGAAATAAAAGGCTATGGGATTCAGAAATAGATTCTAGGAAAGAGAACCTTCCAGAAAATAGAAAGAAAGAAGTAGTTGAAACGGAGAATTATGAGTTGGATTCCTAAGTTGTGAGGGCAATCCCCAGAGTGAGAGGTCTAAGTCACAGGAGGTAGGTAGAAATCAGAGTGTGTTCCCACAGGCAGGAGGCAGCCGGTGGCTGCACAAAGATTCTGAATGGAAGCTCTGAGAATTAGTCTTTAGTGGACTGCTGAGATGGACTTTGATGGACTGGTGGCATGTGATAACATCATCAGAATAGGCAGGGAGCAGGAGTTAGCATCACTTCCTGTGCTCTTCCACTACTAAAAATAAAAGTACAGTTTACCCTAAGAGCCACCTGGTGGATGCCTAAATGTTCCCTACGCAGATCTCACTCAATCACCTTGCCTTTTCAATAAAGGGAAACTGAAAGAGAGAAGGAAGGCATACTAAGTCCAGCACATCTCATCATGTGGCCTTGGAATGATAGATGAATAGGTGTGTGCTGTTTGTTAAAAAACATTCAGTCTGAGTGTAACTCGGGAGACATTTAAGTAGATAATTAATCAGTTCTAGGCCATCCATCCCTCACAAGGTTCAGGGGGCTGTACCCTTTGCAAGGCTTTTATTTCATTAATTTTTATTTCTGTTCACCAAAAACAAAGGCAGTACTTATCTTTGCACTTGAGAAATTCTGGCACATAATGCATCACTATAAACATTCATTCAATGTAGGCAAAACCAGAAACAAAAGTTTGTGTCCACATAACAAAATTCATATGAGCGTCATAAAGAACAAAAAGCAATCTAGGTTTGATTTAGAATGGCTATCAGTATCAATTGCATTCTCTAAAAACAAATGTCTAACATATGAAAAGTACTCAGTTGTATGGGCAACTGACTAAGGAATCAAACTAGCTAATATGCAAATGAAAGATTCGTTTTTGAAAAATGGTGTTGTTTTGAAGTATATTTGACACCGAAATCCTAAAGGAATTTGTTTACATTTTGGTTCCATGACTTGGCCCTGGAGACACTTCCCCCTCAGAAAAGTCCATAGAAAGTTGAGTGAATGTAACTTTTCACATGCAAATATTATAGTGACAAGGAAATTCTGGCAGTGAAATTTTGTACAGTACCAGAATCTAGAGATTTATGCTAGACTTCACAGGAAACATCTTGTTCTTCACATCCAGCGCTTCCAGAAGCAGGAATGTCTTAGAATATATAACCATATATTAGTAATGTTCTGCGGTGAAGAATACCAGGTGTATGGCCCATGGACAAGCAGTCAGATATAAATGGAAGGCTGCTGAGCCCAGATACCTAAATGTCGGCTTCCTTCACTCAGTGGTCTGTGCAGAAATTCCCATGTGGAATCAGCAAAGGAACATATTGGTGTACCTTGAAACAGCTGACGTTTTCATGAATGCCTACTACGAAACAACTGGTGATAATGAAACCTCCTTGTCAGAAACTCTTCAGCTGTTCTTTTCACCTAGCCCTGGCCTTCTCCACTCAATTCAATTGTCTTTCCCAGCTCCCTCTACCAATTTTTATTTGTTATTTTTGTATTTTCTTGTTGGGGGCAGTGAGGTGAGAAGGGGAGGTGGAAACAGTAGAAACACAAAGGAAAAGACCAACTGGAAAATTTACCTTTAAATTACCATAATACTAGATGATAAATGAGTTTATGTAAAAAGATGCCTACTCTAGAAACAGTGACATTTTTGCATTGTATGATTAGTTTGTGGAGTGTGTGTGCCTGTGGTCTTGAGAACCTTCGAAGTGCAAGGATAGTATTTTTATAAATGTCAGTTTTACTTCTCTTTCTATTGTGAATGCATGGGAGTTTTGGAATCTGGTACAAATTTGCAGGAAAATTAACCTAACATACATAAGTGAGCCTACTTAGTGTCTAGAAAATCTGCAGAACTGGTCTCTCCATGCACTAGAAGATTCTGCTTGTAATGTGGGTTTAGAGGATTCCAAAGTAGGTCCTAATAGCTTCCCCCTGGGTCTGACTTAACTGCAATGCAACCACTTCCATAGCCTTGTCAGCCCCCACGTGATTCTTCTTTTCTCTATAACTAGTCTCACAGTCATTAACTACTCATTATGAGTAATTCAATCTGCATATTTTCATTGGGAATACTTTTTATATGGTAGGAAAGACATATTAATGCCCCATTATCAAGGCTTAAACAAAGGTCCTACATCTGACGTTTCACAGGACATTAAAAAAATTTACCTCTAGAGCACAAACAGAATGTGGCCCAGATCGTCTTAAAACATCTCAGTCACCCATGTGAGAAGAGTAACCAATTTCAGCAGCACACCTATAAGGGAGAAGCAAAGTTGTCCCTACTCAAAATTACTTTCACAATTAACACAAAGTGGCATCCTTCGTCGCAGGCCCTAGAAGGGGGCTGTGCAGTCAATGAGGTTTTATCCTTTTGGTGTCTGAGGAGAGCTTTGGCAGCAGAACAGAGCCAAGGTGTCAGAAGGACCTGAATCAGGAGAAACAGTCACTGCGTTCTGGGTTTTGTGATAAAAGTCTATTAACAGACTCCAGGGCCAATAACACAAAACCTTTCCCAGATATTCTCTCTTTGTTAAGGTCTTGTAATGGATTATTTTAAAGGTACAAACTTTTAATTGTTACGAATTTGAAGTTATTTGGTAGGTCACAGATTTCCATTGAACCTACTGCAGGAAAATTTCTAAAGTAAACTGTTATAATTCTTTGTTCTTAAATAAAGTGTTCTTTATCTCTCAGGAAGCTGATAATATGATAGGTGCAGCCTTAAGGACTAATTATACTGAATAGCAGGGCATAACTCAAAACAGAGACTACATCTATTATGTAAAATTCCCTAAAGAAACATTAGAAATTTTACATGCATTGATTGCTAGTTAGCATTAGAAAGACATTTATGAGGTGACTTCACCAAAGCCACAACTGTTTGCATTAGCAAGCAGACAACATAAGCTAACTGATAAGAATGCGGTGATATAATGCAATTAATACAGTTTTGTCTGTTAATTAGTGTTTTCCAACTGTCAAAAGAAGATGCCTTTCAGGAGCCAAACTTATTTTACTGATTAAAAATTAGAATCCATCTTGCAAAGCTGCAATGGACCTTCTTTTGATCTAATTAAAGGGAGAGTGTGCATACTCAAAACTCATGCTTCTCTGACATAAATTAACATATTCATAAATGAGCTAGATAGATATTTTGCAATTAACATGAGACAACAAGAATAAAGCCTAATTAGTAAACATGTTTTCTTTATTAACTTGCAGGTCAAGCTCTGTTTTATTATAAACCAGTAATGATAGAACAGAGTAATTTCTTTTTCAAAGAAAAAATTATTGGCTCTGAAATTGTGTGGCACTGTATCATAGAAATGTGATTCGATTCTTCATTTCCAGACACCTGTTAGCTCATAACCAGAAGTATACACAACTGCTGTTTTTTATGCTCGACTGGAGAATTTCAGCCCAGAGCAAGTTTATGGGCTTCCTGAAAGAGTCCAATTTTACACTTATAACCTTAAAGGCGTTTTTACACTGCCTGTAGACACCAAAGGCTCTCTTAATCCTCTAGTGGATATGCTTCCTTCGATGTTGTGCCTTCACGGTTCTCATTAGATGAATTTCTTGGTTAGACTTTCAGTCAAAAAGAAGCAGCCTCGGCTCGCCTATGTACCAAGTATAAATGTCTACCTGCCAAACTAGGTTATTGATTAGGAGCATATTATGGTTGCTTTATCTATTTATTTATTTATTTATTTAGTCCAAACAGTTCCTAGAATCCGATGTCAACGGTCTCTTTCCTCAACCCATTTATCCCCACACTTCACTCTTTTCTGTCTGTCTAGGCTTAAAATGAAGCCAGGAAGTCCCCTAGAAATCAATACACAGAGGAGAATATGCCTCCAACCCTGAGAACGTGTCAGATCCTGACTGGATGCCAGGCCATGGCATCTAGAAGACCAGGGTATTCCAAGTTGAAATAAATGTTCCAGGTACCGTCTCAGGGAAGAGTTTAATGTAAGAACACAAAGATCCCCTCAGACACTCACATAGTCTCTTAAGGGTGCTATGGATCAAAGACAACCCAGATCACACAAGTTATGTGCTCAGCAGCTGTTTAGCACTGTTAATTAAACAAAATCTCTATTTTTCTTGCCTCACACTGAAAACACCATTGCTCATTGCGGCATTCTCTGCCTCAGAATGCTTCTGTTCTTTCTTTTTCTTTCTTTCTTTTCTTCTTTCTTTCTTTTTCTTTCTTTCTTCCTTCCTTTCTTTCTCTCTCTCCTTTCTTTCTTTCTCTCTTTCTCTCTTTCCTTTCTTTCTCTCCTAAAGGCTACTGTTTTCTAAATTCTTCACAGACTGATTCAAACTACACATTTATTTTTCTGATTTTCTATCACATATATCATCTCTACCACACAAGTACTTTGTTTTTCCTGATTGCTTTTTGCTTGCTAAAATGATCTTCTCTGCTAGACTATAGAAATAAGCAATTTGGCACCTCCATGTTCAATCAATTAGAAACTGTGATCTCAGAAAAATGTGTGGGCTGTGGTGTGCCTCAGTTTCTTCATCTGTGCAATGAGGATGACAATGGTACCTACTTCCACAAGGTAACATACTTGAGGAATTTAATGGAATACCTGGTAGATATTAAGTGCTCCACTGGTGCTAGCTATTTATGTTATTATTTGAAATGTTCAAGGAGCCTAGCATATCATTTGACATCTATTCATTTCTCAATAAATCCTTTTCTCGTTAACTACATAATTTCTAGCTTAACAGAACCTAAGTATCTTGGGGTAGAAAGGACAACATATCCAATTAATCAGATAAGTGTTCACTGAGTATTTATTAATGTTGTGTGCTGCCGTTTAGGAAAGCAGTGCCTCTTCTCAGTCTATTCGACTGGATCTGGGGCAGCAGAGTAGCTATGGGGGCACCTAGGCCTCCAAATCTGGAGGGACACATAAAGTTACTCCAAGGAGTAAGTTGGTTAGTCTCACCCTTACAGAACATAAACACACAGTCTAGTTCATTTAGGAGAATAGCTTGAAGTACAGATATTTTTATGCCACAATTTAATTTTCCTACTAAGTAAGAAAAACCTGTCTCTTCTGACGTGGTCTGCTGCTGATCAGAATATTCTTTTGAAAGTATTTTAGGACAAGGGTCAGGGTAATGTCATACTAAGGTTCCAACCTCTTCTCAGACATGAAATATTCATAGATTTCTATTCAGATTTGCTCCTTTCATGGCCTCAACCTTCCTCTTTACATTCCAAATTCAACACGAAAGTTTATCTTTAGGTAGCCAGCCTTTTTTTCAGCGATAAAGGTCAATTTTGACCTTGCTTTACTGACAGTTATCATTGCTATCCAGGATTCAGTTAATAGACCCCAGTAATACCGCACTAGGAATAAAAGTGGCTGGAAAAAAAAATCACACAGGTAAAAATTTATATGCAAAATAAGAAAAAAAGCATCAACATTTCCCTCCTGTTACCTTTATTTATTTGAAAAAATGTCATGAGAAAAAGAGTCTTAGACTTAATCTCCTTCAATCAATGTCAGCCACATTACAATTTAATGGGAGTTTATACTGCATAATATTATTTTCTTTGTATGAACCATTTTCTGACACCTTACATTTAGTTAAATGATTTATCCATGTACATTTTACATGAAGATAAATATGAGAAATTGTTTCTGCTTATATTGAGTGGGATAAGGAAGCAACTCTAAAATACAAAGTCAATTGGCTTAGCCTCTCAGGCCCTGATGTCAATAGCAGATACATATGTGTACAAAGAAAATCTATCTGAATAGCAATAGGGACCTGAGGGATAATATATATTTTTCTTATGTCTTTCTTCATGGCAACTCAGAATGCCCTCTTCTGCACAATGTCTTCTTACTTGTCACTAAACTCTTGCTTTAGTTGTTAGGCATGTCATCACCAGGATGCTCACTCTTTGCTTCTTTACAAGTTCTAACTCCAGGTAAAAGTTACTATGGTGCTATGGAATTTACAATTGGGTGGTTGGGTTTAGTTGGTAAGTTACAGAATAATACTTGTTGTCCAAAAACAATTTTGCTTCCCATGTATAGCTTATACAACCTTATACTTTTGTAAATTTGGAACAGGTTATGTGATTTTTTTAGATGTCTAACTGGAAACCCGCCAACTTATGTTTAGATTTGTAAAAATGATGATTCTCCAGGAAAAATGTACAACCTGAGAATTTTTCAGATTCTGTAATCCAAAGTTTCTTACTTGTAGAGGATTTTTTTTTTTTACCTAAGGCTGGATAAAATCCCAATTCACCTATTTTGTTGTCATTTTTTTAATTTTTTGTTTTCTTGCTTTTTTTAATTAGAAAAAAAATGTATTCATTTGAAAGAAAAGTAGCAGCTCTTTCCAAATTCAGCTTCTGCATGCTATAGAGAGAGGAGCACACAATCTACCCAGCATCAAAAAGATTTTCAGCCAACTTCAGTCTTACCTCCTAGCCTGCATTTTATTCCTTATGATCACTCATGGAGCTTCAGACGATTCCATTTTTGGCAAACAATCAACTGAAACAAGTCATGATGAAGTAGGGCCTAACGTTGACACAATTTTGACTAAGCAAAAATACATTTGGAAAACAAAATATGGTCTCTTTTGAATAGAAACCCTTATTTATAAATTTTCTTTATTTAAATAATATACCCTCAGTGTATACTGCAAAGCACAACATAAATGCCAACCACACTGTGAAGTCTTTTGCTCTCCCTCCAGGCAGAATTAATTGCTCTTGCATTAGGATTCTCACAACAGGGTTCTTGTACATCTAGTTGGCACTTTTTTCAGTCGGCTTTGAAATTGATTGTTCCCACGTCTGGCTCCCTCCCTGAACCATAAGCTCCTTGATGGCAGATTCTCTGTTTCAATCAGTGCTTAGCCTCCACTCAGCCTTTGGAGCAAGGCTATCCTCTTTTAGAGACTTCTCATATGGTTATTTTGCTTCTCTGTCTTCTCTCAACTAGACTTAGAACTTTGAAGGAAGTCAGGAAATATTTCTTCCCCTTTGGTTCCCTGGGCCTCATATAACCCGAAAGACACAGTAAATATTTGCTGAATGAATGAATAAACATAATTTCTACCAACTTTTTCCAAAACCTTAAGGGTTGCCCCATAGCATTAAGTATACCATTTATCTCCTACCCAAGCTCAAAATGTAAGCAAGCAACCGAAAAGGGGAAGGCCAGAAGGCTTTCATCAGATCAAGTCTATTGTTCAATGAATTGCCCATTACTTTTGGTTTGATAGCACTTGGAAAACCCTTAATAGGTTTGGCCCTGGGTTCCCAAACTCCCTTAATTTAAGAGCCATACGAAGAGAACATCACGGAATCTTATGAGCCCCTCACTCCCCAGGAACAGCTCTCTCAGGTCAGTGTTTGCTGACTTTCAGTCTCTGAAATTCCAGTCAGGCAGTCCTCAGCACGACCAAAGTTTCTTCATTGTAAAAGGTAATGGACTTGGAATAGAACTACCACTCTTCCAGCAAGGGCCTCAGCCCTTTCATGTGAAACCCTGGCTCCCAAGCAGGTCTCTAATCCTTAGGTAACATCTAGTCAACCTGGTTCACTGTGTAATGCACGGCCTCCCACCTTCTCTGCAGGTTGAAGTCTCTACCCTTCTCCTTCCACCCTGCTCTGCTCAGTGGTGGTAACACATGCTTAAGAATGAAATCATCTGTGTTGTTCGGCTGTAAAAAGTGCAAGAATCATTTTTTAAAGGATGCAAAAAAGACGACAGACTGTAACTGTGAGTCTGCAAAAGCCATTCTCTCATTTCATAGTGTAGCAGCATTTCAGAGTAAACCAGGCTGGCTTATAGCCTCCCAGCTGAAGAAACCAGGTAGCAGAGAGTTAAAACACTTGCTCATTGGTTTTCCCAGATCCTATTTTAATTTGCTCCCTCTTTTTGGACAGCTCTGTGAAGGCAGTCTGGTTCGCTGCCTCGCCATACTAATGAGACTCATCCATCTGCCTCTGTCATTGCCAGCCTCTCCTTTCTGCTGGAAGTCAGAGATGAACGCTCAGGACAGGTCCTTTCTAGGCTGCAGTACTTAATCATTTCTAAACACGCTAGATGGCCTCAGGCAGTGAAGGCAACAAGCATTTAACCCAGGCTTGGCAGCTCCAGCTTCCCCACACTCTGCCTGTAAGCTCTGATAATGAAAAGTTGCTGTGCTTTTACTCTCCACTTAACCAGATGCTCTTTGCTTCTTGGGGCGAAAGGTTAAATAGATATAAGAACCCATGCTAGTTTTGAAGGCTTTTATTAGCACTTCTTATAGTAGTGGGAGAAGAGGATGCTGTTGTTCCTGATCCATTTGTCCCCTGGGATTCATATTTAGGCTTGTGGCCTTGTTTTCTTACAAAAGGAACTATGTCTTTACCCATCATGCTTTTGTTGTTGTTTTGTGGCACAAGAGTTAACACAGGCAGGTTGGATTTCTGCCATTTAATTATTTAATGTTCAGATTTTATGGAAAGAATGGACCAAGAGGACAATATCAATATTGTTTAACAGTAGCAACACCTTTATTAACAATGTAGATAAAACATATTTTTTCCAGAGTGGCTAGGGCCTCTGATTTATTTTTCCACTCCATCTACTGCTCCATATGTCTGTAGAATCTGCCTTTTTCCCAGAGCTCATGTTAGTATAAAGCAATTGTCTGGGATGTGTAAGAATTAAGTATCCCATCATTCAGGCTAGACATGCAATTAGAAGAGTTGCACTAATTTCCACTGCTGAGACCCTGTCACTTTAATTTATCCTTACTTTCCTGCATTTAGGCCATCTCTGGTTGGAGGCCAGGGATTTTATATCGTTTCAGTCAATGGTGCTTTGATGTAGGAGGCAGGTGTGTATAAGATTTGGGAAAACAAATTGAGGGTTTACCTAGAACTGGCTAGAAGAAGCAAAATCCTTGTAGAGGGAAACATACATTCTCTATTATTCTACCATCCTAGCAAAATAGTGGAGAGGAGGGGTTTTAAATCCAGAAAAGATCACTGAATTATAATGTCAGTATCCAAACATCTTTCATGATTTTTTTCCTCTGACGTTATTTATAAAACATTGTTTTGTTTCTACTGATCAATATGTAAGAACATTTCTATTTATCTGATAGCTTAAGCTATCATCTTGAAAGAAGTGCTGAAATTTAATTATCGACTTTTCTCTTTTGGTCTATCGAGCTATGACCAGGCTGTCTAACTAATTTTATAGCCACCATCACAATCCCTTTACATAAGTTCCAGACAAGCATAACTCAAAAATACATGGAATGTTCCCATGAATAGGTAGGAAATATCACTTCCTAAACATTTCCCCACAGAGACATGATAAATCCTATGTGGGCCAATTATCACCTGATACATCTTTCTAGTCCCTTTTCTGCTTTGAACCAGTCCCCAGATCATGTAAAACTCCCAGAGCCGAAGCTAATTTTACCCTCAGCTGAGGGTAGCAGAATTCAGTCTTCAAGCAGCTCTAAAATCAGCGTCCAAAGTGGGTGAAGCTTGTCATGATTTAAAATAAAGACATGAAAAAGTTGTATTATAAAACAATTTTGCATTCAGAGAAATATTGGAAAATTTTTGCAGATGATTGTTCCCTCCAACTCAGTTTTAAACAATGAAAGTATATATGTGTCCTGGTTCTTTTGAATGGAGACTCAGACAAATCGAATACTTGGACTCCAGGTTCCTTGCCAATCTCATAATTGGCCTCCATGACCTTTAATGTTATTTCCAGCTTTGAGAAGCTAATATTCTGCCTCAACCTCTGGGCTGCACTTCCTCTCTCCAAAAAAGCAAATAATGATAACTACTCCAGTAGATTTCATTTAAAATAAATACAGATTAATAATTTGCACTGTGTCTTTCATAGAAGAGCTGTGACCAATTAATAAGCCACAAATTCACATTAGCTAATTAGTCTTCCAAACGTTCACAGGCAGATAAGCCATAAGACAGTGTTTAAACTTCAAGAAGTAACTAAGTAAGACTTAGGGACCCTGACCAGGGACAGACTCATTGAATAGAAAATCTCTATACGAACATCACTTCTGACTATTAAAATTTTGGGCTTTCCTCTGTCCTAGTGTTCAGGACAGAGAATGTCACCTAGCAATGTACCTGAAGGATGTAAAGTAAAAGTCATATTAATGTTTTCAAGGCATCTACAAAGAAACATTTTATAATATTTTATAGGCTCTTGCTACTCAATCTCATACTAAATATGATTATTCAATATATTTTAGAATAGATTATATGTATGTGTTATTGTGTGTGTCATAAACATAGCAAATATCCCAGTTATCTATAAGCATATATTCCTACTTAAAAACAACACATATGCAGGAACACATTTATTGAAGTTTTATTGATTCAAACTAGTTCATGAAACTTCTATAGTTTTGTGATCATACCCTACAAGTGGAAGTAATAGATTAAGATCTGTTAAATTGATAAAAAGCCTTCATTGATGACTCAATGATATTTATAGATAAGTGGTTCTTCACTTGAAAAATAAACCTTTGTTAAAAATAAAGAACTTACTTATGATGTCTGGAAGAGAAACTCAAAATTTTTATCTGTTTCAAATATAAAGCAGGTGATCAGATATTCAGATCCTTTTATTTTTAGTAGTACCTTATGTAAATTACTTTGGAAGTAAAACAATAGAAATGTAGAACATAAATGACATGCAGAAAAAATTGCTTCAAAAAAGGATGTTATGGAAAGTTTTCCTATAAGGTATTTGCAACTCTTTAAAATCAGTGGACTAATTAAAAATGAGAAAAATCTGATAACAAAAGGGAATAAAAAGACTGGATGTGGAAAATATTAGATATCCTTGAATAGTCTTAGAACCAATAAAAAGTCTCAAAAATTAAAGAGAAGAAAAAATATGTTTCAACATATTCTCTTGAATCGCAACAAAAAATATCTCACTGAATTTCATTTGGAAAGAACACATCAAGTCAAATTCCTATCTTTGCTTTATTGTTTTGAGAACTGTGTGTCTTTGCCTCAGACTTGGCTCTTAGGAACACTTGATAAACAGAATTTGTGTACTTGAACATGGTAATATCATTCTCAATTCATTGGCCACAAGGCTGTGTTCTAGAGACCACTGTTTTATAACAAAGGTCTTCAAGTACTTCCGGTAATTAAAGAGAAAGGGAGCTGTGTTTTATCTAATGTGGTATTAGCAATTGGAAGAGAGGGTATTTAGATAACGCATTTGCTCCTTTCTATCTCTAGTTACCCACATGTATATATGTAGTCCTGCTCTACTCACTATTTGGAGATTCTCTAACATCAGAACTCACCCTAGCTGTGTATCAGATGGGCCGGAAGGAGCAGTGAGAGGTCATTTAGTCAGTCAATCAGTTAGCAAGGATTTATTGAGTGCCACGGGGTACACAGCTTGGTGCTAAGCAGGAGCCTATCTCCTTGCCTTGAGGCAGGGCTGCACATCCACCATAACAAGCACATAAGTTTCAATTGGCACTGTCTCCTGATTTTACTTATTCAATAGCTTGTTAGTGTCTAATGGACTAAACAAACATCTAACACTATCTAATTCATCTCTGTATGTAGTATGTATATGTGTATCTATATGTATGTATATATAGATAGATATGTAAAACTTGGCATCTCTTCCAGGAGATATGCCAAGATATATTCACAGCTTTATATACACATGTAATTCATGTATTTCTGTGCATATGGCAGTCAGGGGAATATATCTAATCAGTAGAACATGTTATATTCCAGATGTTTTTTTTGTAATATTTTTTCACTATCACTAATAAAAAATTTCCATAGTTGTTCTACTTGGACAGTTTGATTGGTCTTTAATCCCAAATCTCATTGAAAGAAGGAACACAAAGCATTTTATGTCCTCTAGAATGTGGCAAAATGTTGGCATATCAGCTGCTTGTGAGGCATGTAGACAGAATGTCCATCTTAAAGCAAAGGAAACTATAAACCTATCCAAGATGCTTTATTTTTTATTACTTCACTCTTATCTTCTAGATTTACCTTCCAATATTCACCTCTGCCTTGCTGTTCAATGCTACATCTTCTCTTTTCTCCCACATAAAGGCTGAAAATCCCCTTGTCCTGTCCAACTTCATTGCTCACAGACTAAATTCTGGTCTTTTCTTAATTCTTTTCCACTGTGTCCTTCCACTGGGTCTTAGAATCATTGACATCATCTATGATTGTACATGTGTGTCTCTCTTTTGCCAATAGCCATGTGATCCCCAAACTCTGCTTTCTTGTGCAAATGTGTTTGAAAGTCACAATTTCTACTGCAACCTCACTTCCAAATAAAGATTTCCCGTAATTGGATTTCTATCCCTCTATCCTTAAATCTCTGTTCTTAATTATGTCCCTACTTTGATACCTTCGCTTAAGCAAATTTTTAAATAACTATGAAAATTAACTGTCTCTTTGACAAGCTCCTGGTTTAAAATTTTTCTTTGACCCCTTGGTTCTACTTTGAAGCCATATGACTTGTGTAGTCATCTTCTCCTCTCTCCAGACTTTAACCTTCTAAAAACGTATCCATTCTCTACATAAATGTGTATGTAGTATGTGTATCTATATGTGTGTATATAGTTACACAAAGGTGCAGAGAATGGATATTTTTTTGAAGCTTTAAGTCTGGAAAGTAGGAGGAGTAGTTGAGCATACCCATTCTCTCAACCATGTACAGAGACCATTGTTCCTACCATTCTTTTTCATTCATTTTTTTTTTTTTTTTTTTTTGAGACAGAGTCTTGCTCTGTCTCCAGGCTGGAGTGCAGTGGATTGATTTCGGCTCACTGCAACCTCCACCTCCTGGGTTCAAGCCACTCTCCTGCCTCAGCCTCCTGAGTAGTTGGGACTACAGGCGCACGCCACCATGCCCAGCTAATTTGTGTATTTTTAGTAGAGGTGGCATTTTACCATGTTGGCCAGGATGGTCTTGATCTCCTGACCTTGTGATCTGCCTGCCTTGGCCTCCTAAAGCGCTGGGATTACAGGCGTAAGCCACAGCACCCAGCCTGTTCCTCCCATTCTTATTCCCAGTGCAGACAACTTTGCTAGTCCAGGGAAGAGGAATAAGTGCTCTCACTTGCCTTAAGTCTTCATCCAACAATTACCATTCTCCAGTAGAATTTACTTTGCCTTTAAAGATTTTTTTAAATCATAAAGCAGAAATAAAAATTGAATGCCAATCTCATGAAGTTAACATTGTGCAGAAGAAAGAGTATGTCGTGTTTGTATGCTTCTATAAACATTTTGAAGACAGAAACTGTGTTGTATGATGTTGTCTTATTACCTAGTTTGAAACAGGACAGCTCAACAAATATTGTTATCATGCCAATAATTAATTGAGTGCTGTGGTAAGAGAAAGTTGCTATTTGAAGACCACTATGAAATAATCTCTACGAAGAAAACAGTATTTTTTCTGATTCATTTTAAATAAACTTTGCTGTACAGAGCTGAAAACTGTTGCCAATGGGAGCCTGCTGGGAAACATTTAATTAAATAACCTGTGAGACAATAGGAACTACTCCAAGCTTTGGAGGTAGGAGACACTGGTTTGAATTCTGCCTCTAATACTTACTACTTTTGTAATCCTTGTTGTACAAGTTACTTCATCTTTGTCTCTCTAATCTCCAGTTCCTTATATTAAAAAGGGACATAATAACTGAACACTAAATGTTAATGTGTTTAAAGCATCCAGACAATTGCCTGACCCAGAAAAGGCACCAAATAGGTGGGGGCCCATAAAGGAAAATAATAACATCTGCAAACTTAAAATAAACGACTTTTTTTCTTTCCTTGAGATTTTGAGGGAGAGAAATTGGACCTAATGCTTTCAAAAAGAAAAAGAAGAAGTAGGAAAACACTTGTGTAAAATTGGGGCAACATTGCTGCCACTTCCATGCTCCTCTTTCCATTCTTCCTCTTTAGGAAGAATATTATTGGCCTCACGGAGAAATGCAAAGTAAAAGAACTGAAGGAGCAGCACAAACCTCTTTAGCTGATTGACAGTGTTAGGTTGAAAATTAAGACCTTCTTTTAATTAGTTTTAGCAACCTAAGTGGGATGATGGTATGTGGCAGAGACCAAGACAAGTCAGTGCTAAAGCTGAGAGAAGAGAGATTGGGTCTTTAAACCCTAGTGTGCCTCAAGTACAGGGCTGTCAAAGTCCAGGGAACATTTTAGCTCCAAGTTAGGATAAGATTGCTTAGCTTAAAATATATATATACATATTTTTTAAACATATAAAATATATATTATAATATATATAATATATTTTATATATAATATATATTTATATATATATATTATATATATATAATATATAATATATATAAATATATATTATATATATATATATGACATATATATATGTCAAGGACAGCACAGGAGAGGAGAATGAAGATTTACCAATAATGAAAAAGATAATTATTATGGGGAAAGACTTCAAACTTATCTAAGGGTTTATTTTAAAAGTTGACTTTAGAGTTTTAAGACATAGTCTCGTGTTGTCGGCCAGGCTAGAGTGCGATGGCGCAATCTCGGCTCAGTGCAACCTCCGCCTCCTGGGTTCAAATGATTCTCCTGCTTCAGCCTCCTGAGTAGGTGGGATTACAGGCACCCGCCACCATGCCAGCTAATTTTTGTATTTTTAGTAGAGACGGGGTTTCACCATGTTGGCCAGGCTGGTCTCGAACTCCTGACCTCGTGAACCACCCACCTCAGTCTCCCAAAGTGCTGGGATTAGAGGCATGAGCCACCACACCTGATCCTAAAGTTTTATTATTCAATAATTTTTCCTGCTTAATACTACTAAAATCTTACTATGTTAAAAGCTGTATATTCGGATGACAAGTAGCAGCCATTCATGTTTTAATGCCGTGGTCTTCATTAGAAAGTTACTGAAGATGCTGTATAAACACTCAAAGTTTAGAAAAAAAATTACATTATTGTGTCTAATTCACTGTCTTCCTTTCTGGGGAGGAAGCTCAGAAAGTCTGCAGAACTAAATTGATAAAGGTAAAGCCAGTGTAACAATCCTGACTGGTATCTGGAAGCAAAAAAGGAATGTTTGTTAAAATGTTTGACACATGGGCCAGGTGTAGTGGCTCATGCCTGTAATCCCACCACTTTGGGAGGCCTAGGCGGGTGGATCCCCTGAGGTCAGGAGTTTGAGACCAGCCTGGCCAACATGGTGAAACCCCATCTCTACTAAAAATACAAAAAATTAGCCAGGCGTGGTGGCGCGTGCCTGTAACCCCAGCGCTCAGGAGGCTGAGGCAGGAGAATTGCTTGAACCCGGGAGGCGGAGGTTGCAGTGAGCCGAGATCGCACCACTGCACTCCAGTCTGGGTGACAGAGTGAGACTCCATCTCAAAAATAAAATAAAATAAAATAAATAAATAATAAAAATTGATACATGAAGTTCATCCATTGGACATAAATAACTAACTTCTGGAAGCTTCCCTGCTTACTTTTATATTACTGTTATATTCAGTCTTGTTTGCTATAGAATAGGGTTTTTGTTAAAATTAACTATTAAATGTTTAGTTTTCATTGATATTCTGCTACTGTTTTTTAATATCTGTAAGCCTGGATATGCATAGATTTGGAATAAATTTTGTACTGATCTTACAACACCAAATTGCACCTTTGTGATCTAGTGGTTGGTTTGTTTTCCTTTTTATTATAGAACATTTCAAACAAATACAAAAACAGAGAGAATAGTAAAATGAACTTCCATGTACCCATTACTCAGTTTCTGAAATTATGGTTAATCTTCTTTCATCTATATTCCCACCTATCCCCAGATTTTCTTCCTTCAGATTATTTTGAAACAAATTATAGAGATCATATCCTTTCATCTGTAAATATTTCAGTACCAGTATCTCAAAAGAAAAGGAATCATTTAAACATAACTACAATACTTATAACACATCCACAAAATAAAAATTTAAGTTTCCTTTTATTCCTTTTTATTACCCCTGCTGTGGCTGGTATCTGTCATTGCACATAGGAGATGTCTAATCTATGTCTGTACCTCTGTTTTGGTTTTATTATTTTCCACTGCAGTAAATCCAACAATCCTTTTCTCTGCAATTTGCCTAGCTTGTCAACATCTAGGGGAAAAGTTCGAAAAATAACCACCTCATCTATTCCTCTGAACCTATGGCAGGGGAACCAAGGACTGTTAAAGACAGTTGGCCCTGCCACCTCATCTGGCCAGATTGCAAGAGCGTATAGCTGGCTGGATGTCCTTAAATGTCCCAGTTTGATGTTTGGTCTTCCCAAATAAACTCGGATTTTAAAAAATTAATGGTAAAACATTAAATACAGACTTTGTAGGGAAAAAAGGTGTTCAGTAAATGTCATTAACTGAGTGATAATTCAGTGAGGCAGCTTAATATACTACTAAAAATTATGGGCTCTAAAGTAAAGCAAACTCAGTTTCAAATTCTGGCCCTCCCATTTACTACCTGCATGATCATGGATGCACTGTGCTAGTAAATGTTTAGAAACTGCCTTTTGGGATGCAGGGGATCCACATTTGTAGCATTTGCTTATTTCCATGGTGTAAATGCTCCCACTATAGCCAGCTCCCACTATACCACCATGAAGTCACTAAACATGGAAGCTGAGAAGAGATAAGTATAACTGGTGTTCTTAAGCTAATACTAGCCAGCTCTAGTTACCACTGGACCTTGGACAAGTCATACAAATCCTCTAATCCCCAAATTTATAAATTATAAAACAGAAAAAATAATAATACTTGCCTCACTCTATAATTGAAAGAATTAAATGAAATACTACCTGCAAAGCTGTTGTCACAGTGCCTGGAATGTATAACGCTTATTATGCATTCAAACAATGTTAGCTTTTTCTATTATTAAGCAGGATAAAGGTAAAATGTCACCAAAGGTTGGCTTTTTAAAATTTATTCTTTCAAAAGAAATTTTGACCATCCCTATGTGTGATATTTGTAAACATTAAGGCCAAAAAGTAACATAACACCATGGAATTACCCAGAGAAAGAATATGACTATATTCAACATACTGGCATTAAAAATGAATTCAACCACAACTGCTCATGGTTAAAGGGGATTTAAATCTCAGGCAAAGCCACATTTCACTCTGATCTCTATGTCCTCAGCAATATTGCCTTTGATAAACTACAATTCCTTTATCTTCTTCTTTCTTCTCCTTTGCCCTCAGCCATAGCCTGAATGTAGCAGCACAGGTGGTACAACTGAGGAGACACAAAAACTTGCTCCATTTTGAAACATAAAATCCTGTATATGGTCATTAGGACCAAAAAGTAGGATTCAATGGTTCAAAATGTATACAAAGTGAATGTTTTAAGGATACAAAATTGACTTTGTTGTTAACCCATGAGGCAGTAAAATTTGCATTTGTTAATTTTCTTTTAAACACTTTCTCTAAAGGTAATAATGTTAAATCCTTACTGTTTACTAGAATGGTTTTTTAACTCTGGTGGTTTATTCGCACCCAGCTCCTAACATTGGCCTTCAAGACCTCCCATTCCTCTGCTCTAACTCAGGGTCTTTCTCTGCTT
This sequence comes from Pan troglodytes, assembly GCF_028858775.2. Classification (NCBI taxonomy): domain Eukaryota; kingdom Metazoa; phylum Chordata; class Mammalia; order Primates; family Hominidae; genus Pan; species Pan troglodytes. Next base: position 110,498,751 of record NC_072403.2, read on the forward strand.
CATGCCTCATGTATAATCTCCCTTCTCAGAAGCTCAGAGAATAATCTCAGATGTTACTCAAGCAGGGGAGGAGCCCCATTCCAAACCCACATCTCCAACATGGCAGGGAGGAGAAGGAAATCACACATTTAATTTTGCTATGCAGCCTGCTTTTATCAGCTGTACTGCAAAGTAGAGCCTAATACGAAGACAATTTTACTTACTGAGCATAATGTCAGTAGCTTACTCTATAGATATAGGCTAGAAAGAATGATGCCAACACCTTTCCTATGAAATGAAAGGTTTAGAAGAAGAGAGTATTTCATTATTTAAGAAGAAAATTTATCAAATAATGGTTAATTTAGACACATAGCCCACTATTTAAAGGTGGAAGAGAGAAAGTTTTATAAATGAGACTCTCATATGTTTCCTTTACACACTCTTCAGGCAATAAAATAATGCTTCATGAAAAGGGTTTTCCTCTGGTCCCCTCCAGGAAGAAAATAATCTTTTCTGAAAATAGTTTCTTCAAATCATGGATAGTGTTATTTATGAAAACTTAGCCTACATAACAATGGTCTCAAGTTGCTCCATTAAAACAAAGTTCACCTGCTAAAGAAAAGTGCAGAACAGCTGTGTGAGAGGTGCAGGCCCCGGGGCACTGGCCAGGTGCCTCTCTGAAAAGCAGTTTCAGTGACACTTCCCAGTCACCTCCTTCTTCCTAGGACTCCTCCCAGACCTCAGAGGGACTAGTACAGCTTGTCTAGGATACCTCTAATTATGGTTTGAAGAAACAATTTGTGCTGCTTGCTTTGTTACTTCAGTTCTTTTTCTGTTGTCAAGAAAGAAAACGCATCCATCTCTTTTATCAGCCACACAAAGCCAGCCCAGGTTCTCTGAAGCCACACAACCATCCTAGCTCCCATGTTATTTGGCATTTTGAAAGTCAGATCTGAAAATCTGGCATCAAAATATCAATATTTGAACATTCCATTTCCACACTAGGCATAAATCTTCCATAGACATGCTTAGCAGTGATCTAAGTCTTATACTACCATTTTATCAAGGAGAGAATATAATCAGAACACCTTAATCCTACCTTAATTTTGCTTTATGTGGAGATATATCTTCATTTGAAAGTACCTTTGTGGGCCAGAGGGTGTACACCTTGATCATTGCTGAAACGTGCTTTTCCGTAGAGAGAGACAAAGGAGTTGGTTTTTACTCCCAAGCCCTTTGCTACTTAAATAAAGTTATTGGCTGCCTAATGAATGTTAGCTGCAGTACTCCCTGTGGTCAGCGGGGCTGTTGTTTAATGAATTGCTTAATGTGCTTGATTACTGTTACAATGTTGAATGAGGAAAAGGCAAGAGAGATTTGAAAGATTCACTGGAGGATATGATGAAAATGAATTGGATCAATAGGAACTTTTTGCTCATCTCTGAACAGCACATTATAGGCTGCATTGTCAGAGTTTGGGGATAATGCAATTTTGTGGCTTGTTGTCTTTTTATAATTCACAAATATAAATCTCCTTCAACAGTGAGTTTTAGGGCCGGCCTTCCTGGAGTTATAAATGATCCCCAGACTCTAGCCCTGGTTACTTACACGGACAGATAAATTAATTAGGAAAACTTTTATGCCAATTACTTTATGCCCTTGGCTTTCATATGTTTCTGAAGAGCAGCAGCTAATTAAAGATATGATTCATAATTACTGGTCGATTGAGTAGTTGAGTAATGGAATCAGGAACTGTTCCAAAGAAAATTATCCATCACATCATTACTAATTGTTACATAATACATAAGGATGTAGAATTCAAATAAAAAATTACTCACTTTGAAAGGTTCATTCAATTTTTTTTAATTTAACAATTATAAACATGAAATGAGTTCTTGCAATGCTCAAATATATAAGTAGGAATTTTTTTCCTTTTCTTAAAATAAAGCTTCCACTGTATGAATTCAAAACACAAGGCTCAAATTACCTCCACTTTTAGTAATCAATAAATTCTGCTTCTTTCCTATGAAAAGTTCAGTCTAGAGAAGGTAATAGCCAAAATGCATTGTACTTCCTTCTAGCCTCACCCTTCTAACCTCACTTAACAGTAAGATTTGCTGAAACCCAGTGTGTTCAAATGGGAGGGGCTGTTAAGGACCACCCATTGGCTTGTGTTGGATTAAGAAAATTCCCAGGCTCAGAAAGGCTAAGAATGTTAATACTTGGAGAGTACTGAAATCTCCCCGAAAGGAGACAGTTGTCAAAGGTTGTATATATCCCAGATCTATCCTATCTCAGGGAAATTGTGGCCTTTGTTTGAAGGGAACACAGCACCAGAAAGGTGGACGTAATCTCACACAGAGCAGAGCTTGTGAGGAAGGAGTGAGGGGAGGACCCCAGCAATGGGCTATGGCTTGCATCTGGTGGAATTAAGACCTCCCATCTGTGAGCATTCTAGAAGCAAGTAGCTCCTGTGTAAACTCACCTTCCACACACCCTGAGTGGCTGCCAAGAAAATCTCCTTTCTTTCCTCTCTCCCCAAAAGATTTCCCTGCCTTCCTCCCTCTTCCTTTCTAATCCCTGACTCTAGTTCCAGTGACAACCCAGGGTGGCATATGTAGTGACAGAACAGAAGATGGACAAGAGAAAACTGGCTTGGGTTGCAGGCCACCTCTCCCATCTGCAGCGCTCAGTCCCATCTCCTCCTCCAAAGCCTCTGCCTAGATCCTCTGATTTTAACCTAAGGCATAAATAAGGACAATCTATATCTTCATCTATTCAAGAAACATTTATTGCCAGGGATTGTGTAGGGTCCTGGAGAGAAAAACAAGAGGTATAATCACCATCATCATGTCTCTCCTCATCACCCAGAGCTGCCAGCGTGAGGAGTATGCTGATAGGGAGACCTCTGGGATTCAGGGAGAAAACAGGAGGAGTCAGTGGACTTCAGATACAAGTTCCTGGTGAGATAGGATTAAATAGATCAGAGGAGGCTTTGTAATATTATCGAAGGCTCCATGGAGAAGGATGCCTTTCATTTTAATTTGAATGCTGGAAAAACATAGACCAAGGCATGGATGCAGGTCATTTCATCTCTAAGAGCTGCACTGCACTATGAGATGTAGATTACTTAGCCTGGGGACAGCCTGGGGAAGAAGCAGCAGATAAATACAGCTGAAGAGAGTGAGCAGGTCGCACAAAAGCAGAAGGCAAAGGACCCAGCTGGAAAGTATGAAGCACCATAAACTAGGAGAGCCAAATAGCCTAGACTAGGAGTTTCAGAGTCCTCAGTCAGCCAAAAGCTACTTGTGAGACAGAGTAGGAGGATGTCAGCTGATCTACATGACAAGCACTGAAGGTGACCTTGGGCTGGGCTCCCACAGAGGAAAGAAGATGCAGATAGGAATGTGAGTAAATACTCACTGTGGGAAGGCTAGTGCCTATTCTCTTTCTACAGAGAGGCAAGTGCATTCAATCATTAATTAGAAGAATACTTCATGTTTTCCTTCAGGCAGTTTCCACTCGTACTAAAAGTAGGTGAGAGTTTTTCGGTAGCTAGAGGCACAGACCGCAGGGCCTTTTAACTAAAATCTCCTTCAAGGAGAGGGAGCCGGACTACTTAGAGAGCAATTATCCTGCATCACATCAGCTAAGGGTTCATTCTCTTGAAGAGAAGCAGCGCTCTGTTTTGAGACAGGAAATTTGACCGAGCAGCTCCAGTTGTCTTTGTGTCAGTTTCAAGTATCAAGTGCAAAAGAAAAAGAAGAAAAAAAAAAGATTTCAGACACACCACCTGCTGAGCTTTCCCAATTTAACAAACATGTGAGGTCTGGAGAGAGCAAATGAGTGCTTTTTAAAAAAATCAGATCAACCCTTTATTCACTTGGTAGCAGTTTCCAAAGGCTGCTGTATTCCTAACGTTACCCCAGAGGACCTGAGGGGCACCTTCGTGACCCATTAAGGCAAATTTAATCAAATACATCCAGGCCCTAGTACAGTATGCCAGAAGTGGGGCCGTAAAGGTGCCTTCTTTTCTTACACAACTCCTCAGCAGGCTGTTTCTTTAGAAAACAGAATTCCATGGACATTAGAAATAATTTCTTTAAGCTTTAACAGGGGACCCAAAACACAAGGGTACCCAATTCTAAACTAAACCATTTTAAATAATGAGACAGTGAGTCAACTAAAACTCACTGCCTACCTCCTCTTAAACCCAGAGTTCTACGAGCTGGAAGGAAGGAACCTCAGCCTCCTGACTCGGCATCCTTCCCTCCTCCCTCCCTCCATCTCTCTACCTGGTTAAAGCTCAGACCATGAAGATGGAAGGATATCTAGCAGAATTACAGATTTAGTTAGTATTCCCTCTACTCTATGTAAATGAGAAAAGTTGTTCCCAGATTGTGCTTTCTGAAGGAACAGATCCCCATCTCACCAGTGATATGCACTCAAATAGTGTGCATGTGTGGCTGAAAGCTCAGTGGGAAGGGGCAATCTGTTGCCAGGACTCGTGCCCAGTACTCTTTCAGTTTCCATCAACCGAGACCTCAGCTCTCCCACCAAGCTCAGATCAAACCCCACAAATGGAGGAGATGCTCTACAGAAACAGGTCACAGTGTCTGTGTTTGGATTATAGGGATAGGAAAGCAAGGGACACCCCCAAAATCATGGACCATATCTCTCTCCTCACCTCTCACAGTGATATCGCTGATCTTCTTTCAAGCTATTGAACTTTGGCTTTATGCTGGCCAAAGGTGCTGAAGCATGTGCTTGATATTCACCTCTCTGTTTCGCATTCTCAAATCTCTATCAAAGACGGCAGTTACAGTAACAGGAAATATTTTTATTACTCTTTTAGAAAGAATTTCTTCAAGAAAAATTATGTTAAGCTTAGATTTGGCAAAAATCTTGTCTTATGTATTTTAAAACATTAGTATTCTCTTTTGATGGGTATTGAAAACTCAATGCAGTATTTCTAAGGCTTCTGATAGTGGCCAATCTCTCAGGAGTAATGATGTTACCTGACTCTGTGCCAAAGAGGTAAATCACAAGGAAAGTCAGGTTGACAGTGTTAGAACTAGTGTCATTCAACTGTCATCATCTGAGTCCTGTCACAAGGACCTGACCACACAACCTACAGGCAAAAATCTAGTTTTTTTTTTTCTTCCTCACACCCGTCTTGCCTTGTAATTTAAAGATAGTTATTTCACCCTTTCTATTGTGGTGTGCTCACATGCAAAAGAGTTAACAGTATTTATTGGAACTAGTGTTTAGCACTCTCATCTTTAAATAGTTTTCTGACTCAGAAAGTCTTGTGTAGGTTGTTATTTTGAGCCAGATTCTCCCAATGTGGAAATTCCTTAGGATTACACTGGGCTCTTTGGAGAAGTCAACTAACTCTTTCAGGTCCGTAGCACAGCATCTAATAACTACTTTGTACCATTTTAAAAAATGAGTATAAAAATTAAGCAGCATGACTATTAGGCAGAAAAGTCATTTTTTTTTCTTCTGCCATGGAAGCTTCAAGACCTGTGATTTTGTCTGCAAGCCAATCTAGCACAAAGTGACACGCAACGTAAACATAAAGGTATGTAGAAGTCACACAGAATTGAAGCACTTCTGATGGTGGAAACTGGTGCCTGCTTGAATCAGAATTCTCTAAATTAATTCTGGATTATCTGAATTCTTTTTATTTTACCTGCAGAGATGAAGGTGCATATGATATTGAAGGGCATTTTTTTTCTTTTAATGTCACTTCAGCAGGTAAACATTCATCTTTCAATGGTTCCCTTTTAAAATGTTAACCTCTATGGAATCTCAAACATGGCTAAAAAGAAAAGCTCACCTTTCAGAGAACTTTGGAATGTCTCTTTTTTACAGGCATTGAGAGTGTTCTGTCCAGGAATCCACACAGGCTTTAAATACCATCTCTATGTTGACAATTTCCAAATTTATGACTCCAGCCTAGACTTTTCCCCTGAACTCCAGACTCACATATCCAATAGCATATTCAATGTCTTCTCTTAGATTTCTAACGAACATTTCAAATTTAAGAGGTCTGAAACTATATTCCTGATTTTATCCCTCCCAACATGTTTTGCCCACCATGTTTTCCATCTCAGTAAATAAAACATCCATCCTTCTAGTTAGGCCAAAACCCTGGAGCAATCCTTGCCCCACTCTTTAGCTCATACCTTACATCCAGTTCATCAGAAGACCATTTTGGATAAACTTTCACTATATATGAAGAATCCAGCCACTGCTCCACCTCCACCGCTAGCATACTTTCTAGCTGCCACTATTGTTCACCTTACTAGTAACAGTGACCTCCTAACTATCCTCTCTAATTGTACTCTTGTCTCCCAAAAGTCTATTCTCAACGTAACAGCCAGAACAATCCTATTAAACAATGTCATTAGGTGTTATTCATCTCTCAACTCTTCCAATGGCTTTCCATTTATCTCAGAGAAAAATTCCAATTCTCACAGTGCCTGTAAGGCACAATAATTTGCTATCTGATCTCTCTTTCTGGTCACATTTCCTACCACTCTTACCTCCCTCTTTCCTTCCCTGTTTCCCTACCTTTGTCCTTCCCTCTCCTTAGCCACACTGGCCTCCTCCTGATTCCTCAAACACCAACAGACAGCCCTTCCTCAGGGCCTTGACAATGGCTGTACTATCTGCTTGGAATGGTCTTTCTCACTGATGTCTACCTGGCTTGCTTCCCTACCTCTTTCAAGTCTTTGATCAAATATCTCCTTAATGAGGTCTACCCTGACCAGCCTACTTAAATTGCAGTCTGTGCTCAGCTTTGCTTATTTTTCCTAAAACTTACCACCTTCTAAAACACTAAAATGCATATTTGTTATTATTTACTCTGTCTTCCCTACCACTAGAATGTGAGTTTCCTTGGGAATAAAGTCTCTAGATTTTAGTCTATATTTTCACTAATGTGACCCCAGAACCTAGAAAAATACTTAGCATGTGGTAGTTTCTCAGTATATTATTTGATGAACAAAAGAATGATTTTGCTTTTGACATCATTTGCTTAGTAATAAAAATATTGAGTCTGTTAATGCCAAAGTAGTCAGTCAGAAGTAGTGGCCAGGAGGACTACACCAAAGATACCTGATTTCTCTATGGAATATTAACTTCCACAGAAATTTAATGAAATTAATTAATATTAATATTAAGATATTAATAATATTAATACAATAATATTGTTATTATTTATAATCTTATTACTAATATAACACAAAATTTTCTTTCTTCTATCTTTCATTAAGCATTATAAACTTCCCAACTGATATTTTTTAATAAAGGAGTAGAGAGGTGAGACAAGATATATTACAATTTTAAAGTATACTTAAAGCTAGAATTTTCTTGAAAAATATTATCTGTTTTGTTTTAACTATCTGAACAAATATTAATATGGAAGGACTGCTGTGACACTGAATAAAAACTTGTTCTCCAGGATCTGTTATTAATAGTGACTATTGGCTGGGTGCGGTGGCTCACGCCTGTAATCCCAGCACTTTGGGAGACCGAGGCGGGCAGATCACGAGGTCAGGAGACCGAGACCATCCTGGCTAACACGGTGAAACCCCGTCTCTACTAAAAAATACAAAAAGTTAGCCGGGAGTGGTGGCGGGCCCCTGTAGTACCAGCTATTCTAGAGGCTGAGGCAGGAGAATGGTGTGAACCCGGGAGGCGGAGCTTGCAGTGAGCTGAGATCGCGCCACTGCACTCCAGCCTGGGCGACAGAGCGAGACTCCATCTCAAAAAAAAAAAAAAAAAAATTGTGACTGTTAGTTTGGCATTCAATGCTTATGTGAATGTGAATATCAAATAATATTTAATCTTTATGATGCATGCTGGGGTATTGAGGAATCGTAAATGGTAATATGCATTTTCCCTCTGAGTTCTAAGCCAACTAAGAGATAGACTCCAAATATGAACAGATAGAGATTAAAATGTATGCTTTATTGTTGGTTAAAAAATGTATGGGCAAATATGGCTTAACATGTGGCAAAAATCAAGGGTCTTCTACTCGAAACCCTACACCCACCTACAGTCTAGACCTTGGGACCACCCACTGAAGAAAGAGCCAGGGTCTACTGAGCAGATATTTTTACCAGGCTGACTAAAGTGGAAAACACTGCAGAGTCCTGACAGTGAGGAACAAGAGGGATGGATCTGCAGATCAGCCTCTGGAAGGCAGGTCTGGACCTAAAATAGTGTGTTCATCACGTGGGGGCAAGAGGAAAGCAAAACACATTCATACTGGAGCAGGCAGATTTGAGAGAGATAAGAAGGAAAGACCAAGTTACACATGCCTGGGTCCTTCTCCCATGCTTACAGATCAAATAAAGGACTCCTCCTCCCTTGGGTAGAAGTTTGTGAGAAAAATAAATTAGGAAGCCCCCTTCTCAGTAATCTGGGATCATTGGAAAATTGTTCTGCTGACAGTGAAAGATAACAGAAAAAAAGACAACCATGTATACTCAATTTCAGGTCTCTTTCATCCCAGAGGACACTAAACTGGCTATAGGATCTGCTTAAAGATCTTTAAGTCCAAATAAATAATATACTTTCTACCACTCCCACTTATAGATTCATATATACGCAGTACTCCTTCAGATTTGAAGTAGCATATGTTTTCATCACCATCTCTACCAGCAAACCAATCCTCCTGAACCATCTTTTAGCTTTTCCTGCTTGCTTCAAGAAACCTTACATTCTGAGAGTTTCAGATGAAATATCACAACATTTGTTGTCATTGTAAAAGATCATTTAATATTCCGTGGGCACATGCCATATGTTTTGAAGGAAGATGATAAGTACTGTTTTGTCACTTTTTCTTGGCAAAATGCAAAATGGAGTGAAAACAAAGACACTTTCCATACATAAAGCTTTAAGAAAATATTGGGAAAAAATTGCAAACCGAGTTACAATGTGCCATTTCTGAATTTTATTGGTTACAAAAGAAGTTCACAGTTATCCTCCTACCATTTTACAATAGATAGTTGTTCCCACAGAGCCTTGGCCAACACAGTGCTGTGTCATAGAAATCTGCATGGTCTGTTCACTGAATGAATAAGGATCTGTTTTCCCAACGTATGATGAATTCAGCATGCAGTGAATTTCTTAAATAAAAGCAAGTACCCCCCTAGACTTACACTAGGGACTAAATTATGACAATGTGACACATAGGTAAGTGCTCTGCGATGGGATTAGGGTTCACACCATCAAATTAAATGCTTTAAAATAGCACAGTTAATATCCGGGGGAATAATAAAGAGAAACACCAAGTAATATATAATCACAGTATCATACTAGATAGGAAATCAATGGGAAAAAACTAGGTAACACTCTACAGTAGACTGTTCACATTGTGGCAATAAATACATGAAACTATAAAGTGTATACAGACATTAAAATTGAAATGTTCTAGTCACTTATTACAAAAAAAAACCCTTTTATAGCTAGAATTAAAGAAACAAAACATTTTGGAAATACGCTATGCTATATATCATAAGTACTCTAAGTAACACTACAACTAAACAGATCTTCAATATTAGGGCAATAAATGCAAGTCATTAAAAGGAGAATCACAGTACAACTCTTAAAGGCTTAAGACCAATTTTGACTCAGGTAGGTTATTAATTTCTAAAAAAGTCAGTTGGCTACAAATTGCATTCTTAAATAAATAATGTTAAGCATTCAATTCTGAGTGGATGTAACCTTCATCTTTGGAGTGCAACAACTTCAAGTAGCAGCAACACCCAAAAGGAATATTTTAGGTCTCTGTGATTGATGGTGAATCATGGTTTTTTTTTTCACAAAGTGGCTAACTGCATGACTTCACATAAATGAAATCTTTTGCCTTAATATTTATTTATTTTATTTTATTTTATTTTTTTGACCAAGTCTCACTGTGTCGCCAAGGCTGGAGTGCAGTGGCGCGATCTCTGTTCACTGAAACCTCCACCTCTGGGGTTCAAGCAATTCTCCTGCCTCAGATACCCAGAGTAGCTGGGATTCCAGGTGTGTGCCACCATACCCAGCTAATTTTTGTATTTTTAGTACAGACGGTGTTTCTCCATGTTGGCCAGGCTGGTCTCGAACTTCTGACCTCGAGTGATCCACCCACCTTGGCCTCCCAGGATGCTGGGATTACAGGCATGAGCCACTGCGCCCGGCCTGCCTTGGCTTTTGTAGCTATAAAATGGGCTTAGATTTGACAAAACTTCCATCTCAGTATGAAATTGTCCTTAACTCATAAAAGCTAATCCTTAAATGGGAATATTATTGGAGAGACATGTATAGATGAAAGATTATTCTGAAACAAGAGCCCGAGAATAGAATGCTAGGTAGGCATGTGGTCCCTACTTTACTAAGCCCAGGATATGCCCTGAAGTGCCCCACATTCTTCTCTGGGTAAAGCCTACATGGCAAGCCTTGAAGGGCATCATGTTTGTTATGCCAAGTGAGCTAGGATCCCCAACCCTGTAGCTCCTTGATGCGTATTCCATCTCTCTTGGAAGTAAAATTATGAAAATGTGATGGCAAGGGGGGAGAAAAACAATAAAAAATGTATTTAAACAATACAAAAATTATCACTTGCTTTATTTTTTCCAAATATCAAACTAATCAAACTAAAATAGGGAAATACTAAAAGATACCCAGACATTGAAATTTTAATTTTATTTCCAGTGATTTGGGAACCTTAGTAAAGGGCCTGGAATAGGCAGCCTAGCTAAATAGAATTTTTCATGTTGCCATGTGTGTTCAACTGGCTGTCCTGGCCAGAGCTGACTTCTTACACGTTGCTTTGCCAGACGTAACAGAGACAGGCACAATCACTGTGATTAGCATTATGTGAGGAATAAACAGTCTGTGGCTGAAGCAGCACGCTCTAAATAGCTTTCTAACCTAGGTATGACCAAGACATGTAATATATCGAGTAATTTGCCCAATTACATATGTAGCAATTTTCGTTGATACTCATCATGCCTTTTGCAGTTTCATTACATGTATGTCTAAATAATATTGAATGTAATTTTTGAGCAGTATTGGTTGGAGCATATTGTGTCTGGTGTAATGCATCTCAGCAAATTTTTTATAATAATTTGGATAGCTGTGGCTATTGTTTCTCTCCCCCATTAAACGTGGGGAATCAGAAAAAATATATATATATTGGATACCTATAAGATACAGACAATGTATTCTGCTGTAGATATTAAAGTGAAATCATATTATTAATGCTATACTTTATAAAATATATGGATTGTCCTATAAATAAACATATATAGAACATTTGAGTCTCAATTCAAGTCATTCATTTGAAAAAATGTATCAAATCCAAACACGTTTTTATGTTCTCAAATTTGCATACGTTTTTCAGTTCTTTGGGCAATGTTTTATAATCCATGTTGTTAAAGAGCTCCTTATCAACCATCAGCTGATTGAAAAAATGTTTATAATAGAAGGACCTAAAAAGACACTCCACGAAATCCACCTGTCTGCTAGTTCCATAGAAGGATTTTCATTTAGTTAGCATTAAATGCATGCCACCCAATTACACCCACATTCTTATTCTTAGCATTTGCAAAGACTGAATACTGATCAAAGTAGCTATACTGCTGATAATAGATCCTGTTTGGAGTTTTGACTTCAAGAAAAGTTATTGACTTATTTTTTTCAATTAATAAAGTGGATTTTATGAAAATAAGTGGACTTAGAGTGAACATATTGGATAGAAAACATATTGGGCAATATAAACTAAGTTAGCAAGTCTTTTGTAAATTTATAGAAGTAATTGGTTCACATATTAAATTAATCTTTAATATTTTGGTATAGAGTTAGCGAACAAGTCAAAATTAAAAGGACGAATCTGAAATTACTGGGCATTCTTTTCTGAAGTATGACTTATTTCCAATATCTTCGGGAAAAAATAGACTAAAAATAAATATTTAACTCACAAAGAGGTTTTTGGGGGGTAGTTGACTGGCAAACTTGGAGAATCCACTCAGGATTATGCAATTTCCCTCATCTGGGATCCTTCCAGTGATGTCCAAATATATACTGTTTAAATTAAAATTATAATTTTATGAAAATTTAGCCAAAGTTTTGAGCATATCCCAAACTTTGAAATACCACGACTGCCACCTCTACCATTATCTGTCAAGGCTTAAACCTGTAGGTTGGGATGGACAAGCTAATGCCATTAGTCTGGGGTTTTGGTAATTCAATTGGGAGCCTAAATATATAACATGATTATTTTATTAAGTATCATATTGCTTCCTATACGCAGGTTAAATATGTTTACCTCTTACCTTTTAAAGATATTATTAATCCAGATGATATGTAATAACTAGTTGACCTAAATTGCTGTTGCTACCTAGTAATCCAGTTTCCCATCCAGAAGCAACTCCTACACTGGCAAAAATGGTTCAATCCAGGTGAAAGTGCCTTGAGATCTTCAGGGAGTAGATGCCACATAAGTTTAAAATATTCGTGTTATCTTTTAAAACGCAATTCTTATTAGCTAGGTAAAAGCTCCTATAGAGGAAAATGGCTGAGAAAGCAGGATGTTGCTGCTACAGCATAAATCCAGGAGTCAAGAAAGTTGGCACAAGCTCCAGAGCTGCCTCCAATGAACTGGATTATCTTAAGTAGAATTATGTCACTTCTCTCAGTGTCAGTTTCTCCTTTTGTTAAAAATTGGGAGAGGTGGATGAGGACAGGGGTCAGTAGGCTTTTTTGTAAAGGGCTAAACTAAATAATTGAGGCTTTGTAGATCAAATATATGATTTCAGTTGCATATCCTTATTTGCTTTAGTGTAAAAATTACACTTTTTAATTTTTTTTTAGATAGAGTCTCGCTCTGTCGCGCAGGCTGGAGCGCAATGGCGCGATCTCGGCTCACTGCAAGCTCCGCCTCCCGGGTTCACACCATTCTCCTGCCTCAGCCTCCGGAGTAACTGGGACTACAGGCGCCCGCCACCACACCCGGCTAATTTTTTTGTATTTTTAGCAGAGACGGGGTTTCACCGTGTTAGCCAAGATGGTCTAGATCTCCTGCCCTCCTGATCCACCCGCCTCGGTCTCCCAAAGTGCTGGGATTACAGGCTTAAAAATTATTCTTAGCTCACACACCGAACAAAAATAGGTGGTTGGCTAGTTCTGGATTAAGGCCATTGTCTGTTGATCCCTGGATTAGAAGACAATGAATATTTCTCATTGTAACAAAATTTCATGATGCTATGATTAACCATGAATTTAAATCACTCACTTGTAGAATATGCCCAATCATTGATACCAGTGAATCTTGGTAATAAAAAAGAGAGAATGCCAACACCATCTCAAAATTGTTTCAAACTCTTGAATTACTGTAAAACTTTCAATTAACCAAACAGTTGTCAATCCTTACATTTCAGATAATTGTACACCTACATAGAGAAAGTGTTATTTATTCCACATGAATGATTTCTTATCCTGAGGGATACATATTATGTGTACAGAAACAATATAACAAGATGAAACTTACACATATATCAAATATAGCTTGCAAGACCAACTCCCTGGTGTATCAAAAACAGTACATTACATCACCATTAGCAGCATCCAAAAGTCAAAGGCAAATGCCTAGTATAGTTTCTGATCTTTTGTAGCAATGTGGGTGGATACACGCCTGATCACAAATAGCTCTACTGATCCTTTGAAGGAAAGATATATAAAAATATTTTATGCTTTTTCTAATTTTTTAAAGAAATGAATGGAAAAATCTACGATTTTTTGAACAACTGTATGTTAATCCCTTTAAATATATTAATAGTAATAATAACAAATATTCATAAGGGCTTTCTATGAGCCAGGTATTTTTAAATCTACTTTATATGTATAAACTCATTGAAATCTAAAAACCACCATAAGAATTAAGTAATATTATCAATCCTGTGAAGTGGATATTAATATTACTGATATTGTGACAACTGAAGAAATAAAGAACTAGCGAACGTGATGGGTATAGAGCTGGAAACAGAGTCAGCTACCTCAAATCTCTTTCTGTTGTCTTTCCTGTATTATTTTTTAATGAGGTAGAAATGATACACATACCTGCATATATCATCTCTCAGGCACAGACTAGCATTAAAATTGGAGTCCATCTAAGCCCAAATCCAAGGTGTTGACTATCCCCATAATGCCAAGGACAGGATAATGGTCACAGCCCTAGTATTACTTAGAAACAGCCTCTTCTGTCACAAGGTTCCCCACGATTCCCAGGATAGTATCATATTCTCAATTAGGAATAAAATACAGCCTATTATGAATCATATGCCTCTGGACCTGTCAAGAACCTAGTGTGGAATTTTAACCAATAGGAAGGATAATAATGCTTTCAGAACTTGAAGTCATATGTGAGATTAGAGCTGTTTCAAAATGCACACACTACTTTAAAATGTCTTGGTGGATTGGAAAAGCTAATATGACAGCTCTAATTGTGCCTAATTTGAACACAAGAAGTAGCTTAGGTCCTCGCAGTATCTTATTTCTAGAGCTCAGATACTGAGGACTGAGAGCAATATCTCACTGCTAATATTTAACTTAAACACTTTAGGGACCAAGCTTAATTTTAGGAATCTAACTTAAGACTTAATTTCCCTTGAGCATAGAAAATAAAACTGATAACAGCGACAACAGATATGGTGGAAAGAAGATAAGCTTTGGACCCAGTCAGACAGGGGGTTGAATCCAAACTCCATCAAATACTATCTGTGTGCTTAGACATAGCAGTTAAGTGTTCTGACTTTCAGCTTCCTCTCTTTAAAGAGGACACAAATTACACCTTCCTTGTAGGCTGTCTAGGACTGCAGGTAATATAGGCAGAGTGCCTGGTACATAATAGATGTTCATAAGGTGTAGCTCTTATTCTTAGATATACATGGGTTTGACATGTCATGAAAAAGACTTTAATGTTTGTGTACAGCAACCAATCCTCCCTATATTACTTACCTGAATTGTTACAACCACATAATTATTTACAAACGCTTATTCAGTTTCCCTAATATATGTCATGGCAGAGTGTACCTTTAGATCAGAAATATTTATTATTGTAAAGAAGAAATCCAGGAGTTGTTCTTTCTTATCTAAAAGTGTACCCTCCACATACTCTGGCACCCAAGATCCCTCTCCAGACAAACAGAATCAAATGGGGACATGTAGAAGTGATTATTTCAACCTACTGCAGAAAATATTTGTCTGGAGACTAAACTATTTCAGAATGACTAAAACTAGTGGGAAAATCATCTACAAGAAAAGTGTAATGATAGAAAGTAACTGCTTCTGTAAATTGAGCTATGGTATGGAAGAGCTATAATTAACTAGGTGTTACAAACATAAACTCCATACCATAGACTTCTCATGGACTTTGGTACAAGGAAAATTGGTTGCTCTTAACAGGCTGTTTTGCCACCTGACTTTATTGTTTACCTTGCCGTGTTAACTGCTGGAAACTCAAAACTAAATTGTATGTTCAATCTGAGCACAGTTTTAACTAAGACATTTTTATACAGCTCTCCCTTTTCCTGTTTAATTTTTTCTCTGAAATATTTTTAAACAATAAAAAATTTGCAAGTACAATACAAAAAAAAAAAAACACATATTTTCCTCTGAGCCATTTGAAAGTAAGTTTACCAACAAGATTCCCCATCACCTCTGAATATTTTAGTGTGTAATTCCTGCAGAGACATTCTCCTACATAACCTCAATAAAAACATCAAAATCAGGAAATTACATTGATACATTATCATCATAAAATCCACAGATTTCACTGAAGTTTCACCAGTTGTTCCCATAATGTCATTAGTGACAAACGGATGTCCCAAATTATGCATTACATTAGTTGTTGTATCTCTTTAGTCTCCTTCAGTCTCAAACAGTTCATTTCTTCCTTGACTCGTATGACCTTGACTGTTTTGAATAATAAAGGCCAGTTTCTATAATGTCCCCCTATCTGGGTTTATCTGATATTTCTTTACGATTAGGTTGAGGTGGGTTTTTAAAATTATTTTTGGCAGAAAGGTTACATAAGGTATGCTATATTCTTCTTTTTATTCTTATCAGATGACACATGATTTTGAGTTGTTGTTTTGCTTATGATGTCACCTTTGATAATTTGATGATGGTAGAGTTAGCTAGGATTTCTCTACTATAAAGTTCCTCCTTTTCTGTTTGTAATTAGTAAGTATTTAGGGGTAGATACTCTGAGACTAGGTAGATTCCAGTACTTACCAAACTTTTACCCACTGGTGTTTGGCATCTTTTAATGTCTGACAAATGGTGATTTTCTAATCAATGACTCCCCTCTGTATGTATTAGTATCCTAATTCAATCACACCTTGTAAATTCATTAGTTAATAAAAGCTTTCTTTTTCACTGTTTATTCATTTATATCTTTATATGAATATTTGTTATTTTGAGGCTCAAATTATCCCAGATTGTGGCAGGGAGAGCCCCTTCAAGCTGGCATCTGTGCTGAACACTACCTTAGTTTCTGGTGCAAGATAGTCCAGGGTTATGTTTTACCTCCCCAGACCTAACCATAAAACCTATTGTTTTTCCAAGGGGATCTGAATCCTTTTAGGGGAGAATTGTATTTAAGAAACCAGGATCTGGGCACTTCATGTTTTCTTTGTTATTGAAGTGTCATTGCTCCTAGACCTATATATATATATATATATATATAGTGTGTGTGTGTGTATCCAATTCAACATCACAAAGTTTATTCTTGTTTTTCCCTTTCCATATATTTGACACTATTCTCCAATAATGAGGAATCTGATTTCTGTTATCATTGTTATACTAATATATTATCCTTATTATATTTATTACTTTAATCTCTGCTGTGCCTAAACATCTCACACCACGGTTCCCACACCTCACTCTGGGCCATTGCCATCATCCACCCTCAGGGACATCTTTTGTCAGTGTACACAGACTCTGACAACTCAGGTCAATCTGCTTCTGCTGTTGCCCTCCCAGCTTCTAACACCCTCATGAATCCCCACATTGGTCAACCCCACATAATAACTTTTGGACTAAATTATTCAGGCAGGAAGAAAGGCAGGAAAGCAGGCAAGCAGTAAGAAAAATTCTCCTTCCCCTTTTACTTGGATTTTATTGTGGGTTTTTGTACTTACCTTAATAGTTTTATTATATATGGCTCTCTCATAAATTGCCTTATATGAAATTTGAAGGGAATAAACAATATAAAATGATGCAAACAAAAGTTTCAGTTGGAAGAATTCCAGAACGGTTCTGAACAGTATGAAAGTAGTGTTCATCACATCTGCATTTTAAGACCTCTCAGAACATGAAAGTCTATTTTCAGTAACATGCTTCACTCCACAAAAGCCAAGGCAGATAAAAGGAATGGCCCCAGGAACACAAGTGGCGCTTTTGATTCCACATACCTTCTTCCTAGTGCGGATGGTGTGTACTACTTGTGTGATCTTCAGCATTTTACTTAATGTTTCTATGAGCTGATTTCATCAGCCATAAAAGGAAAAGGCTTGCTCCCTTGCCAACCTCACAGGAATGTCATTTTGATTTTTATAAAGCGCAGACTATTTTTGAATTTCTCAACAATAGTCAGTATATTCTGAGCTTAAGACCAAGAGAAAATATATCATCACAAATTCATGGAGCAGAGCCCCCTGTGGATTTAGGATTAAAGGAAGGAACAATTTCTCAGTCTCCATAACATGATGGTGCAGCCCTATACGACCCACTCTTGGGATCTAAACGGAAGGCTGTCAGGCCTTGAGTGGGCATGGAGCCAGCAGCTGATGACCTCCGGTAAGAGACAGAGCACCACGGTTCAGAGAAGCAGCTGTATCACGTGATTGAACAGGGCCTTGGACATGCCCAACCACAGTCCTGTCTGCCAGATGTAGATAGCAAGGTAGGAATCAGCAGTCCTGCCTCTGCCTCCCTAGTCTGCAATTTACTACGTAACCGGGGGTAATTAATTCATTCTAGCTTTTTCGTGCCAGTTATAGGATCTAATGAGTAAAAAGTTCTGATTCATGTTGGCTCTTAAGAAATATCAGTAGTTCCGAAAATGTTTTTAAACATATGAGGATGTTTATTGCAGCATTATTTGTGATGTCAAAAACAAAACAAAAAACATGAAACTGGAAGCAAAGTAAATTTCCATCAGTTGGATAAAAGCTGAACAAAGTCTAGTACACCCACATCACTGAATACCAGGCAAATAAAAAATAATCACAGCAAATTAAATAAAGAAGTAGGAATTGGAATTTAGTCATTTTCTATTAAGCCAGACATTAAAGAGATTTACAAAAAAAAATAAATAAAACAATGTCACTCTTTATATTGAGTTTTATTTTTGAACATATATTTTTCACTGAATATATTAATTGTGTTAACATGTATGGTTTATTACTGTTATTTGTAATGAATTAATATGTAAACGTTTTGATAACTTCTCATCAAATTAGGATCCTAAGTAAACTACAAATTTAATTGGAAAAATTAGATAACTTAATAAAAATATTGGCTAATAACCTGAACACAGACGTCACAGAAAGAAACTCCGAATGACTACTAATTACATAAAAAGATTTCTTAATCTAACTTTTGAAGTAACATAAATCAATTATTTCACCACTAGCTATAAAGATTTTTATAAGGATTTCTAGTTACTAGAAAATTATTCTACAGTAAAACTAAATCTAATTCAAATAACAGACAAAAAGAAAGCTTTTTTTTTTTCAGTTATTTAAACCAGAAAGTTATTCTAGTCACAGTACCATTGAGTGGTATAGCTGAAATTTAAATACATCATTGATGTTAAATAGCCATTATCAGATGAGGTGTCCTGATGGTCATGAGAATATATTACTTACACCCACCCATGGAAAATGGTTTCTAATACTTGGCCAGTCCACCTTCAAGATTGCTGTGAAGATCAAAGAAAGACTTACGTGTAAAAGGGATTTGATAACTATGTAAATATGAGAAATCATCATTTGTTTTAGAATTGCTTTTACCCAAAGAATCTGAGGCATTGGTTAAGCATCTTGGGCTCACAATGTGCTACAGAATAAATGTACTATAGATAAACTGGGGCAGAGAGAGAGAGGAACACTGAGCTCTCGACTAGCTATGTAGTAAGTCAGGCCCTGCAGGGTGGGAAAGAAATGATTGTCTGATCAGAGGCTGCACAATGATATTCATAACTATTCAAAAGTATATATAGCACATCCTCAGAGAAACATAATAGTGCAATATTAAATTCACAGCACAAAATTATAGGGAAGAAGAAATTTCAGGCAGAAAATAAATGATAACTGCATTGGGGCACTTTTGACCATAACTTTGGAAGACAGAGGGTTAAAATGCCTTTGATGTCACTTGTGCCCATATATCCTGACTGTCTAATTCATGGTTTTCAGAACCACAACTTGCAAACCCCCAAGTACCTGGGGACATTCTCTGCCATTAATTTGGGAGCAGCACTCCCTTTGCAATAAGTAGACAGTGTAGGGAAAGAATTAATGGCAGGGTATGGCCTTTACTCAGTAGAACACAGACAATAGTGGCTTGTGGTGTAAAAAGGAGACAATTAATTGCAGCAGTGGTGTCTGTGCCAATTCCCAAGTTCTAACCATAGAAATACTTGAGAGAGTCATCAGAAACAGCAAAGGGAAAGGCACTTAAAACTCCTTCCTAACTAAAGCATATCCAATTATTTGTGGACCAAAATGCCTTTGTAGCTGAGTATATGGATATCCAGACACCTCAAACAGTACAGGGTAACATTTTTCTCCCATATAAAACCAGGGATTTAACATAATATTCAATGTCTTGGGTTTTCCCTTCTAGAAATTCTTACACAGGAGAGCACCTGTACATTTAATAACTGGAAGATATTATACCGCATTGCAAACAAAATTTTACTATTCTCAAAGATATATTTCAGGAGAATCTACTTAAATATTTTTTCCATTTGCTTATGCAATAAGAACTTCTATTGTGTGTGCCTGCTTTCGTAAAAGAAAAATCACCTAATCCAATCTCCTATAATTACTCCTTATCGTGTACTGTATCATTGACTTTCCCTGGAAGCTACACCTAAGGTATGACTAAGTAAGAGATACTAGCTTGAGAGATCTGAATCAGGAAATACTAGGACAAATTGAGATGGACTCTCTCTTTGTGTCTCTGCCTCACTTCTATTCAAACAAGAAATAGGATGCCTCCAATTCCACTGATTACCAGTTTCAGTATCAACTTATCAAGACAATGATAGGCCCTTTACAAATGTCCCCCTCATGTTATTTTCCCAACAGAAGCAGAAGCTGACCTATAGTTCTTGGAGCTATTGTAAAAGAGCACATTGTATTTGTCTACTAACTCTTTTAGCCTTGCTAGCTGGCTGCTTAATTTAATGTAATTGAGCCTTTATCCAAAGAACTCTGATAGAATGTTTAAAAATGGGCTTTCCTCTGTTTCCTCAGAATTTGGATTCATTTACATTCAACTTACCGAGTGCCTCATGTCACTCAGTGTCAAGATTAGACTTCCTCAAGAAACTCAAGGCAAGCACAGTGGAAAGCAGAACAGATGTGTCTGGTTATCTCTGCATGTGATTCCAGGCAATGGGCCCTTCCTGCTTTTTGGGAGAGAAGGTTACCTCCTTGCAAATGTGTACTCACTTTCACAGCTGATAATTGAAAGGTGAGGTTTCCAAAATGTCATTATTATTTTTATTGCTAGACATGTTGGCTCTGTCTCAGGTTCCTCAGATAAGCTGCATTCTCTCATCTAAAATTCCACAACAGGCTACGTTGCAATGTCATATTACAGAGAGAGGTGGGGCAAATGCACTAAAGGGAGATGTGACACAGACAAGAAAAGTATGGTTCTCAAAATGGTGGGAGAAGACATGCAGTGGGTGGGAAAACACTCAATTTGCAATCAGGTAATTTGGATTTAAATCCAGGCTCCATTACTTTATTAGCTCCTGTCTCTAGCTTCAATTTTGTCCTTAAAATGTGAATGATTAAACCTAGCTATCAGGGTTATTGGACTTTACTGAGAGAAAATAGGTATAAATATTTTGTAAATCGTTAAGCAACACACAAATATGATGTTTCCATTTGTTATGGGTTTGTCTGTGCTATTAAAAATAAGAAATTAAGGTCATGAAGTCATAAAATGTCAAGACTAGAATATTCCTTGTTGATTGTCTTATTTTAATCTAATTACCTCTTTTTATAAAAGGGACAAAGTTCTGTATTTTTTAACAATCATTTATTGAACTTCTCTATGAGCCACAATCAGTGCTGAAGGTAGGGAAACAAAGTTGATTAACAGGAATCCCTAGAGGAGTTAAGATCCAGGACAAGGAAGCATTTGCCCAAGGTTTTACAGCTAGAGGCTTAAGAGCTGGGAATAAGATCAATAGAATCCTCATCTCCTAAGCTCCTGTTCAGGACATTTGCTTTCATTGCCTCTGTATTAAGGCTTTTCCACCTGCCGAAAATCACAGGAATATATTTAAGATATTGTAACACGTTAAAAATACCAACCACTGTTCCTCCAGACAAACACTACTTTGTGTCTCAGATTAACCCAGCCTAGTTCAGGCCGCTATGAACAAGGCAAAGGCCTGGTTGTTCATTAGAGTAGCCAACATGTCTTCTCTCCCTGTTTAGCACTTATTTTTTTCTGGGATGCTGTTCCAGATCCCCCAAATGCCAAAAGCCCTGGACCAGCCTCACTAGTCTCCTGCCTTCTCCTCACACATACAGGCTCCCTTGCACCAAACTTTTAGTCACATTGAATTTTTGGAATACTTTTGTATTCCTCTTCACTTTTGCATATACTTCTCAATTTCTGAAATTCCTTTTCCCTTCTTCTCTATGTGGCAAATTATTCATCTCTGAAGAATTGAATTCATGTTGCTTTCCCAGACTTACCCAGGCAGGCTCCGCACCTCCACATTCCAGAGCACATTGTTAATATCACTGTTATAGCCTTCTGCATGATGTATCATAATTATGCCTTGCCATGTCTGCCTGGTCCATTCATTTATTGATTCAACATGTATTGATTTCCCATTCTGTGCCAATCACTCAATTGGCACCATGGGTTCAGGAATCAGAAAGTAGACACCTTGTCTTTGAGGAGCTAACAGATACTATTTTGGGAGAAAAGATACTATTTTGTGGACATGCTAATGACATGGCTGCCTACTCCGTTAAACTCGAAAACTAAAGCAAGCTGCAGGCTTGGGTTAAATAAATGTTAAGGTTAGTATAGATATTCCCATGGATATATTGAATCCTCAGAAATGGACAGTTATCATACTTACAGGGCAGAAATTCCAAAATATTTACCTCTGACCCAGACCTCTGTCTTGAACTCCAGATCTGTGGTTTCAGCTCCTCCCAAGCATCTTCATTTGAAAGTCCCATAAAAATACCAAACTTCTCATGACCACATTAGCAAGTTAATAGATTTCATCTATACAGATACTTACATTATCTAATTGTTTTAATTTCAGAAATAAATAGAAACATTATTTAATTTCCTTATGAAGTGAAACTGGAAAAGGAATATAGTACTGAGAAATACAGGTAAAATTAAACATAAAATTAAAAGTCACAATGGATTTTTATTAACTATGAAGTAAAACAAAACTTTCTTGGCTCTTGGATCATAAAGAATAGCTTTACAGTGAGTAAATTCTACATCGGGTCAGCACATTTTTCTGTAAAGAGTCACATTTGGTTTCTGTCACACTTTTTTTTGTTTTTCTTCTTTCCTTGTTTTATGGTCTCTGTCACATACACTTCTTTGTTACAACCCTTTAAAATTGTAAAAATCATTCTAGGGTCAAAAACAGGCTGCTCCTGCCCAATTTGGCCTGTCTGCCATAGTCTGCCAACTGCATTCTATGTAATTATGAGTAACAAGACCTGTATGAAGAAACCAACAAAAAATTACTATGAACAAAGTTCCCAAAAGGTATGACTTTGGGTGTATTTACAAGTTTAAACTCCCTGATCTACCACCAGCAATATATTTTATCAACCCCCTGATGGATTTACCCAAAGCAGAGCTGAGGAAATTAAATGAGTCTAAAAAATTAGTCATTTTTATCGTCCAACTCATGGACTTATCTGGTGAGTTTAAAGCAACTTTAAAGTTAATCCAGCCTACCTGCTGGGGGACCCAAAAATTACCTTGGAGTGGCCAATAATTAGTTAGTAAACTCACTCCAAAACCTACTTCTACTTGTGGCCTTTCTCTGTATCCATCTGACCTTGCATCAAGCACAACCTTTCCTATCCAGCTCTCACCTTTGGCTTTCTACAAATCACCTGTGTTCCTCCTAATTCCAGATTTTCCTACACTCAGCTGCAAGTGTTTTGAATGTGCTAATTGTAGCAAACTTTAAATTCCAAGAAGTAGCCATGGTGTTTCTGTCAGGCTTAAGGGAGAACCCCTGAGGACCCTAGCCATGTGACCTTCAGAGTGGCTGGTCCCCACGAAGTGTTTCTCAGAACAGCCAGAAGTGATCGAAAGAGAAAATGTAGCTCAGAGGTGGGGAGGGAAAACAAGGGTCCATAGATACAAGAAGAGAATCTAACCATTAATTGGGAGAGCTTTAGGAAGAAATTTTAAGTCCACAGTGAGGCGATGAAGCTAGAGATTAAGAACTGAGAATTCAAAGAATAAACTGGGAAAAGGACATCAAGCTGGAAAACTGAAGAAGTACCAGACTTAGGCTATTAGCAACTCCACTGTGTCAGGACTTACTTCTTACTAGGGTGTGGATTGGGGCACATTTTAATGCAAAACAGCCACAGGGTTTATCCAAGAAGTCATTAGAAAGGAAATCCAGAAATACAAGGCAGAAAAATGACTCTCCAGGGAAGAGCTATGCTCTCTCTTTCAGCCACTATTTTGAACCCCTACTTTTAACTCACTTACTTTTAATAATAATAGTAATAATAAATTTAAAGGTGATTTTGATTCTTTACCACTTTTCCTCAAAATCCCAAATGCAATTATTGGTAAGATCGAATATTTAAAAGATAAAACAATTCTAGTCCAACACTCTAATAGACACAGGAATCCTCACCCTACCAACCTCTGACAATATGTTTTATGACCATGGAGTACTCACTCCATATGTTTTATGACCATGGATAGGGACCTCATGACTCTCCAAGGTAAGGCAGAATATAAGCAAACTGAAACAAAAAAGGGATTCTAACAAAAGAAAATTGTTTTTTTCCTAAAAAAGTTGATAGAATCCCTCCTTCATGAGTTTCAGACTATATCTGGCCAGCTCTATGAGTGTTGGCAAACTGCTTCACTTTAGTCTCCTTTCATATCACATAAGGGAGTTCAGTCAGAGCAGTGCTTCCTGGGAATTATTTTAACTCAAAAATGCAATCGCTTTTTAAATTTTGTGACATCAGAATAAGCTAATTCCTCTCTCACATGAAAGCTATGTTAGTCATCTTGAGCAGGCTTAGACACTACAGGTTCTTCAGTAAGTAAACATCCAGAGTGCTGTTCCCTGGATGTAAGCCTAGTGACATGTTTGTGTTCTCACTTTTGCTTTTGATGACTGCTTTTCAACTAAATTCCTTAGCTTGGTAGATCTACAATTTTGTATGCCTCAGAATCACTTAGTGGACTTGTTAAAATGAAGTCTACCATGTCTCTCCCCAATCCCTTCTACCAAGTTTCTGATTTAATTGCTCTGAGTAAAGCACAAGGTTTGGCATTTGCCATATGATGTTGACATTTCTAGTCAAGGGACCACACTTTGAGGACTACTGCCTTAGTTTTCTTTACAGAAATTCTTGGTAAGTCAGATGTTAATTATGTATTTCCCAAACTAATTTTTAATCTAAATGAAAGATTTAAATTTTAGCCCTATCATCATCATTATTATTGTTTTATGTTTTAACCTATTATTCTACTTGTTCATATCTTTATGAAGAACACTGGACCTGGAATCAAAAGAACTGAATTCAAGTTCTGGTTTTGATTTTACTAGCTCTGTAATCACAGGCAAATTTCATACTCACCAAGCTTCTTTTTCTTTACCTGAAAACTGGGGCTGAGAATTTCTAATGATCCCATAGAGTCATTAGTGAGTTCTGAAATCAGATGGAATTGGTTCTGAATTCCAGTTCTGCCATGTATTAGCTCTGTAACACTGATACACTTCTTAACCTCCCAGCATTATCAGTATGGCACTTGGAAATGACTGTTTTCTCATCTATAAAATAGGGTAATAATTCCAGCCTGGTAAGTTGATTCCAACAATTAAGAGAGGTATTCTATTTACATATCTGACAAATAGTACAGTCTTAATAAACTGCCATTATTAAAACTTTTCTATAGAGTATGGTATTTTGACAACAGGATGCAGTCAAAGTCTTGTGGTATTCCACTAAAGCTACATTTCCAGTTAATGATGCACAATTAACCCATTCTTTTTTCTTTTTTTTTTTTTTTGAGACAGAGTCTCACTCTGTTGCCCAGGTTGGAATGCAGTGGTGTGATCTCAGCTCACTACAACCTTAACCTCCTGGGCTCATGCAATCCTCCAACCTCAGCCTCTCAAGTAGCTAGCACTACAGGCGTGTGCCACAAATGCCTGGCTAATTTTGTATATTTTTTTGTAGAGATGAGGTCTCACTATGTTGCCCAGGCTGGTCTTAAACTCCTGGACTCAAGTGATCCACCCACCTTGGCCATCCCTTGGCTGGGATGATAGATGTGAGCCACCAATCCTGGCAAACCAATGCATTCTTTACTCACATTTTCACAATTCTATTATCCAGAACATATTCTTTCATCTTTTCTGCAAGCATGTCATAAAAAAGTGTTGTCAAATGTCTGCAAGAAATCAGAATTCTGAATATGTATAGAATTCTTGATTTATGAGACAAAACCCCTGAAATCAAACTTGACAATCAAAAACCTAATAAAAACTCGTAGAGACTTTTCTCTTAGTGAATCAATCCTTTTTATATCATGTACCTGCTAACCTGCTACCTCTTTTTCCAGGTACTCAAAAATCTTTTGCTAAAGTTTTTTTCATAGAATTATGCTAAGATTGCCATAAAGCCTCAGTGATCTGCAGTTTTTATAATCTAACCTCTTGTAAATTTAAAATTCAGAATTTCATGTACTCATCTTGAATGTTCTGGCACCTCCTTTTTTTGAAGATTTCCCCCAGAGAGCCCCATTTGAAATTTCTTTATGAGTTCTATGATTTCATTCCTCCTAGCCTGGAGAGTAACTCATTTGAGCAGCTGGGTGATTTCCTGTCTTCATGTTCAGCATGGCGGCACTTCATCCTAAATCATACTGACTCCACCCTCTTCAATTTAAAGCTCATGTTTCCTGACAGACAATAAAAAGGCAAAATATGTTAAAGCAGTTTTACTTCTACTCTGTCATTAAGTTAGGCTGGTACCACCACTCCCAGACAGTGAACTAATTCTTTTCTTATTCTTCTTACTAAGCATATTAGACTATACTAGAAACTTTTTCTAAGAGGCTTTTCTCTAATAAGGCTGCATTTTTGTGTGTTCACCTTTGGACATGTTCCCATCTCCATCTAACATCTCACTTGTTTTCTTCATGAATGATAAGATGCTCCTTTTTTATATTAATCAAGGCCATGGATTTTACCATCGGAACCACTTTTTTAATCCCCTCTCCCTATCCCCATCCTTCTTAGAGCCTTATCTATCAGGGTCCCAAGCATGAGGCCACATCTCTCTTCTCTGTAAAGAGGTATTGAAATATGTTTTTCAAATATTGAGGGCACAGGTTTGGCTATGCTTGCTGTGATTTTTAGACTCCAAGACGAAATGGTCATTTTGTCCTACAGTACTTTTGACTAAATGAACCTTCCTTATTAGCAAGAATTACAAACAGAGTAGCAGTTTCCCTTGTTGCTTCCTTCTGTTTGTGAGGAATGAAATAGTTAACAGAACAAGTCAAGAATGTATCAGGTGATCTGCATCTGGACATAGATAAACCAAGTATGCAATCAGGTGCATTGTAGGTTTTTGGAAAATATCTGTTGAATTAATGAGTGAAGGAAAGAAGAAAGGAAGAAGAGTGTGCACGTTGTGTTTTCTTCCTTAGTTGTATCGCCTGTGTACAATTGAAACACCATGAGGAGTGAGTCTGGAGAAATCCAACAATACATTTTAACTTACCAGAAATAAATTTCTTATACAATGAGTTAGATGAAAATGTATTTTCATCATTAAGCACTTTAAAAACAACCCAAGTGGGTCAGATGTTGAATTCTGCCTCAGAGTTGCTATCTAAACCTTTACTGGAAAGTCATTTGATAAACAAGGTGCAAATCGACTCCCTTTTTCCACCCCCTCAATGCCCACTCCTACCAACAAGTTTCACTTCCCTGACTTCGTGAAAAACTGTCAATCTTTTTAAGATCCAGGTGAAAATCCCACTTCTCCTATATCTAGTCTTTAACCCAATTACAGATCATCAATTTGGCACATGCAAGTAACTACAGGAGGTTATGGGTAAGTAGATTGGGAGTAATAGATGGCAAGATTTTTTTGCTAGAGTGCTGAATTCAAGGGTTCTCTAGTGGAATAGTTCCTGAAAAAGTTAAGGGCAGTGAAGAGATATGAATAGCTAAATGCAAAGGACACTAGAATTCAATAAGTAAAGAAACACACAGTCTAGCATTCCAGC
Source organism: Pan troglodytes (assembly GCF_028858775.2). NCBI lineage: Eukaryota > Metazoa > Chordata > Mammalia > Primates > Hominidae > Pan > Pan troglodytes. Next base: position 110,526,537 of record NC_072403.2, read on the forward strand.
TTGTTCACATAGCACCGAGGTGCCAGGATCATGTCAGAACTGGCATGGAAGAGAGTGAACCAGGCTTCAAAGTTATCAGTGAAGGCCAGGAGGTTTGTAGATGTCACCAACTAGAAGGTATTAAATGACTGCTCCGTGGGAAGACATGAAGCCTCAAAGAATTGGGTTGATTTTGCCCAAGGGTAAAGGTGTAATAACCTGAAAGCAATCCTGGAGAATGAGAAGAACACAAACCTTTTCTTCCAACTACACATTAAGTTGAGCCTATGCTAGAGAGGAAGCCTGGTCCTCTGGAGAGAGCCAGCTTATGCAAATGGACAGATGACCAAAGGGTGGTGACAAATGTATTAGGGCTGTGAGGCAGGGAGGAATTACCTGTCCCCAAAGTTTCCAGCAGAATTAGTTGAGCAAACTGATGCTTGGGGGGAGTCAGGCCTTTCTGAAAATAATCAGGTGTGGCCTAGATTAATTGGGACTTCAAGAGGATCCTAGTACAGATGGACACAGTTGAGTTACTTAGTATATGAGAACTCACCATATTGTAGAAACAGCAGCAGTCTCTGTTAGAAGAGAAGCCTGTTTCAAAACAGTCTAGAGGAGAACATAGAATCTAGAGAGACCATGTAACCCGAGATTATGCCACCAGTAAATGGCAGCACAAAGGCTGAGACCCCTGTGTTTTCAGTCTAAATCCAGTGCTATTTCTCCTATAGCATATAATCTCTTTCTTATAGTGCCCTTCTTCTACTCACTCCTGATTTTTCCTCACATAGAGAAACCACTGGCTTGTCCATCCCTCTCCCTTACCCTCCTCCCACTTCTGCTGTCCACTCAAAGGGTGAAATTAGGCCCCTGAATATTGCTATTTCAGATATCTCATCACTTCCTATTTTAGGAAAGTGGGGTGAAAATAATTATCAAAATGCATATCCACTTACAAGTTGGTCCATTTATCTTAGAGATTGTATATACCATGGTAATTTCAGAAAAACCTGAAGTTGAAAATATATATATGGTGGTTAAAAATGTAACTTACACTGAGTTTTTTCCAAGATTTGTCCCATTGTGTTTGTTGTTGTTGCTATTTTGTTTGTTCTTAGTAAACTCTGGAAGAAAAAAGAAAGTTCCATAAATATGCATAGGAGGAAAGAAGAAGCCCTTAAGGAGGGCTCACTCAGCCATCAGAAAGGTAAGGTCTTCCAAGGCTGCCTCTCTAACCCACTTTTGCCCTCTGCTGGGGGTGCCCAGGCACATGCCTCTCCCTGTGTGGGCAAAAGGAGGGAATGTGTCTGAGGATGAGGAAAGGAGTCCCTTTTGATGGCCGCCTTTCAATATGAAGACCATATGCAAAGAGAAATTTGATCAAAATGAAGAATGACAATGAGGAATAGGATAGCATATGTCCTGTCCCACCTAAGAGGAAACTATGGGAGGAAAATATGTGTTTCCTAGGCTTCCCTCGCCAAAAAAGAGATCCAAAATCCATAATTATTAAATGGGATTGATTTGATTGGAAATTATGAATTGCAACTAGTTTTCTTTATTGTTTATGCTTTTAAAATACTAGCACCTTTTAAAAGGCATTTAGAAACTTTTACCTTTAAATAAAAAGAAAAAAATAGGGGCTAGAGAACAAATTATATTAGGAGATGGCATTTATATACAAAAATAAAATAACTACATACAGAAGGCATGATTTACCTCTTCTCAGAAGCTAAAAGCCATGGCTACTTGACTCTCATGCAAAAATTCTATATTAAAATAGTAAGGAAATAGCGGTATATGGATTTTACTACTATGGATGTTCAAAAGCAATTTTCACTTTGTTATAACTTCATTTTTAATACATATATTTTCCCCAAATTACCCAGGAGAGCTGTCCTTACTCTGTGCTAGACACATTCAAAGTTGAAATGCAAAGTTCACCAATTTTGAGTCCAGGTTTTGGGGAGAGGAGGAGAGTGGAGATTTTGAAATTGCTTTTGTAGCAGAAAAGCGTGCATTTTAAAAATTTCACTTGACCATGTTCTTTCTTCACCAGCCTGCCCACAGTCTCCCACTAAAATTGAGTTCAGACCAATTAGAACAGCTGCAACATGATTCTAAGCAAAGGAAATATGATCTTTTAACAGAAGTGAAGGAATTGACACTCATTCTATACTGTGAGCTTGAAGAATTCAGCCAATCTTTTGGTATTCCTGATTATCTCTAAAGTTTAATTTTTCATTAAATGGAGATAAAATAACTTCTTTCTTCCTTCCTTCCTTCCTTTGTTTCTTCCTTTAAAACTATTCTCTTACTTCTTCTTTCCCTTGCTTCCCACTTTCTGGCTCTCCCCTGCATCTCGGCAAGAGAAGAGTTTTCTTCCAGAAAGCACATTTTCACACACAATAGAAAAGTAGACCAAGAGAGAATACCCAATCACCCAGCAGGCCAGAATCTACACACATACATACACACGCCTACACATACAAAAGACACTGAAATACTCATCAAGATCAGAACAGGAAAATAAAAAGTCCTAGTGTTTTCTGACATTTACATCTTAAATGAATGATCTAAGCAACCACATCTCCGCTAAAAGGCATTCTCTTCACTTTGCTGAGGAATCATCCAATACTCAAGTGAATAGCCTAGCCTAGAGCTGTGCCAGGGGATTTAGCAAGTTTGCCAAAGAATTGCCCCGCACACCAGCTGCTAAAGATAGCAGCCCCTCAGTGCCACCACAAATTGACATACTCTAGTCCCCGAAGTCATTAGACTGACTGGCTAAGTGACGAGTGTTACCTAATACACTATAATTTTGATTTATATTTAAAAATTAACAATGCAAATTAAAAAAATGCAAAAGGTCGAATTTAAAAATTATTTATGAATACTGGCTATAAGAGTGTGGATATTCCCTGTATCTTTTCATAACTTCCACTTCAAAAGTACTTCATACAGCTATAAAGGAGGAAATGGGTTTTGCCATGTTTGTGGTCTCTAGAAACTAGAATAATGAGAGTTGGGGTATTTAGGGTGTGGGAGGAGGAAAGCAAATCTCAGATTATATCAGTAACATTTGTTTTAGACTCTGGGTCTTTTATATGGTATTTCCTGCTTACCTTTTGAGATTTAGGTGACTGTTAGGAGCATTAAACATTAAAATGAGCTTTTAAAATGCATGTGAGATAGACACAAGCAACCCTTTATGTTTTATGTAGGATATGTATAGCACATTCAGATTATCTATTATAATATCCACACACGCAATTTGGTTATAAAAATATTCAATACAGGCAGTTTTGGAATTATCACTTATGTGCAGCCTTATTCTCCTTTCCTTGGGGGTGAGATGTAAGAGAGATAAAAGAACAAGCTTCCCCAGACCTCAAAGGAAGATGCCCCCTCTGTATTCTTGAAGGAGGACGGTCTCTCCAACCTAAACCCAAGCTTTACTGGAACCCAGCTCTGCAGAAGCTGCTTCTATTTTCCCTGGTATGTAACAGGTTCTAGGGAAGAGCTAAGATAGGACAAAGTCAAGGAATTTTCAGGCATATACAATCCATCATAGATAGTGGCAGGAAGAAAGGTGAAGAAATGAAGAAAGGACTTTCTCTCTGTGTGTGTTCATCAGCAAATAAAGACTGAAAAAATGTATGGTGATCTGAGATCGGGAATGGAACAAAAGGATATATAGCATGTGACACTGACCCATAGGACTAACTCACTGAATGTCTTTAAAATACACATTTGCAATTATATTTAGGAGAACCCTGTGAGGTAAGTGGAATTTTCCACATTTTACAGATACGAAAACTGAGGTAAAGGCAGGTCTTACACAGGCAAAGTGAAATTTGGAATTTGAGCCTGTCTGTTTCCAAAGTCCCCAACCATTCCCCTCTACCCTGCTTTAAATTCCCCTTAAAACAGAAGGGTGGATGGAAGAGTAGAGTTAAGCTTTCTGCATTGATCTGGTCATAATCTTTGAGGGTGACACTTAGAATCTGCAGTTTAGAAAGAAACTCGTGAGCATGTTTAAGGAGAACGGTGACCTGCCCAAATTCAAAGCCAAGAAGAGAACCCAGATGTGACTCTTGGAAGGACAAAGGGACCACCAACAGAACTGTGGATCTAGTGAGGAGGAATAAAATGCAGACCAGGCAGAGCAGACCCAAGGCCCATTATGCTTGTCTGAAAGAGACTGTAAGAGCCTGAGGACTATTGTTAGGTTGAGCAAATCAATAAGCCAAAGTGGCATTTCAAAGATTATACCAAAGATTTAGCCAAATGAATGATATGGAAACATTTTCTGTTGTTTGAGGAATATGATTATACACAGCATGGTTTTCAAAAAAAAAAAAAAGATCCAATTTGTCTAATCTGTGTTTAAATTAAGTGGAAATATATTTGTATCTCTGCATCTCAAAAAATGACAGTCACACCTATGGTTCATTATTATAGCCTGCCACGATCTTCCTTTATTTTGGATTCAGTAATTTATAATATGTAATGTTACCCAAGATAAACAAAAAAGTTATAAATGTATCAGCCAAGGCATGGCTTAAATCAGGGATTAAAAACACAAATGCTTTCGTGGGCTAGGGAGGTAACCTAACTGGGTGACATGGGCTGGGTGTATGCTAAGGAGTAGTGGGGACTGCTGCAAACAGGAGAGAGGAGAAGAGGGAAGAACTACTAGGATTATGCCAACAGCTTCTGGTGGAAAGAACAGCCTAGGATTGCTAGGCCTTCCAATTTGGAAGGAAAAGCTGGGCATCTACATTTTTATGTGAAGTACTCTGATTTTAAACACTGTGCAAGCCAAGTGAAATATGTCTAACCTAAAGAAAAAGAAGGCAATGACCTTGTCTTAAAAACAGACTGTGTCTGAGAAACAAGGTATGTAAGGGTATTTTGGAGCAAAGGGTGACATGCTGAGGTTAGAGCTATGGGAAGACAACCTAGGAAGTGACAATGGATTTGTCACAGGTGTCAGTGAGGCATGTCGAGTTTGAATTTTAAAGATTGCAGAAGATGTGCATTTGTTCCTGCTGGAATTGTATAGATAGGTCTATTTTTTTAATTGACTAGTTGGGGTGGCATGCTTTGATAACTTCAGATTTTGAAGTGAGATCAAATGAGAGAAACTACTCTGCGCCAGGAAATGAAAAGATCCATTTTGGTCTATGGGTCTTTTGAGAAATAGCTATGCAAACACTGTGTCTATCTGTCATAAAAGGGTTGTGTAATTAACATATGCAAAACACCACCACGGTCCTGCTGGAAGCTAACTTCCCTCCCTGGAAATCCAGCCTCTATTTATTTACAACAAAATAAAGTGGACCCTTCTGGAAAGAAACACAGCTCCATGGCAGCCCGAACACTGTCGCAGCAATGCTTTAAATCTTTTATATCTCCCATACCTCCGGGGGCTGGTGCTGGATGGTATTGAGCCAGGGCCCATAAATAATTTATGCTAAGTAGCAATTTAGTTGTTTGGCTTGAGGTAAAGAAATTCAAGAAATTCATAAATAAAGTTCCCATTTTTGCTTGTGTTCCAAAGTTAATTTATGTTACTCTGCAATTAACTAACATAAAGGTGAAAAAATATGACAGGCCTAAGGTAGAAACTCATGCTCATAAATCTGCTCTCTCTTAACTAGTGGTAGTTTAGTGATAGTCACCTAGTTCCCTCTTTCTTGTGCTATTGAACAAAAAGTTTTCCTTGATCTGATTTCCTGCTGCCTTATCAATCCATAAAAGTATTACAATTGTTTTGAATGGACCCCTGGGTGTGAGGAGGAAGAAAGGATGATGGGATCTGGGACAGCTACAAATGGAGCTTCGGCTATATCTAAAATATTTTATTACCTTATAAAATATCTGAATCAAATATGACAAATGCAAACAGCTGTTTGCTCAAAGGAGAGAATTACAGAACCTGAGGACTGGCAGCAGGATGGCCAGCATTGCTGCCATAAGCAGGGTAGGTGTGTTGAGGGGCAGGAGGAGCATTCCAGAAAACGTGAAGAGCAAGGAGCAATTGTGCAGACACGAGCAGCATGGCCCTCATTCAGGCACAGAATCCAGGAAGGCCCTAGATTCCCACAGTAAAACATCAGCTGGCATCCTGAGCATATGGCTCTGCTTTCAGCCAACAACGCAGAATACTTCCTTTTCAGGTTCTCACTAGCAACCTCAGCCTGCAATTTTCTGCTATTTATTTGCTCTCCAAGGTCTGAGACAGCTGATATTTGAGATGGTTTCTCTGTGACATGTGAACCCTGAAGATCTTCCAAGCTTTATTCATGTAACAAGACTGAAGAAAGCTACATACCTATGTCCCATTTATTATTTATTCTTTAAATGTATTTATTAAATACCTACTATGTGCCAGGGGAAAAGGTGCCAGAGATAATGCAGACCTTAAGATGAACAAACTGTTCCTGTACTTAATCAGTTTATGGGCTAAGGGAAGAGAGGAGGGAGACAGAGAGGAGTACACCCACAGTTTTGATAATGTGTTAAGTGTTATGATAAAGTATGCACAAGGGATCAAGGAAACAGCAAGAGGCAGAACAGACCTACCTGGGAGAAGTTGGAACAAGGGAAGATTTTAGAGAAAGACAAGTTTGAGTGAACCTTGAAGGGTGAAGACTTAGGCAGGTGGATACGTTGAGGGAAGTAAAGGTGTTCCAAAGGCTGGAGGAAGGGGTGAGCATGACTCACTTAGGCACTGCAAGAGTTTAATGTGATAGTACATGGGGTATGGCCCGTGAAGGTGCAGATGAGCCTGGAGAGGGAGGCATGAAAACGAACAGGGAGCAAATGCTACTTAGATTTCATGTCAAGGACAATGGGAGCCGAGGAAGGGTTTTAAGCAAAAGATTGGCATAATCAGATTTGTGGGAATGAAAGATCTTTCTACCAGTAAAATGATGGATGGATTGAATATAAACAAATTACCCTCAAAGCTCACAGCCAGAGTGTTTTACCTCCTAGTGACAAAGTGTTCTTCCTTCCTTTGAACAATGGAAGTTGTGCAAATGGTGAAGATGTTTTTCTCTTTGCACTGGTGACTAACGGTCTGAAAACAAGTTATTTAGTCAATCGCCACAGCTTTTTTTCAGTCAGATTATCATCAGATTTGGCCTTCTTTCTTCCTTTTTACTTCTTGGATCTAATTTTTTAACAGGTTAATTTTTTTCTTCTTCTTCTTATAATAGTGCTTTAATTTTAAGGCTGCTCAAATTGAATAGAAGATAAGTAAATCAATACTTATAGGCACCCTCTATTATATGTAATGGTTTGATCTACTCTTCTAAAATATTACTAAAAGACACAGCAGGAATAAACGTGGAACACATGAGTAGGAAAGATGATGGGAGAGGAGACAATAAAGGACTAGATGTCAACGAAGTTGGGAAGATGAAAAGCACATCAAGAGGAAAGTGACCTGGACAAGTGGAGGAAGCAAAACGAAATTGGAGTTGAAGAGGGAAATGTCTGTGAGAAGCAAGGAGGTTTTTCTTCATTTAACCCAGAATATCTGAGGATTTTTGAGGTACCAGATACTGAGGAAGAATAAAGATAAGGGCGTAGATTCAGATTTGCATAATAGACATAGAGACCTCAGGGTCCCTGAACAGCTAAACTCCTCATCTACTCTGTGGGAGACTGGAATTTTATTATTTACAGAAACTGTCCCTGAGATGGTCTGGACTCAGAAATATCAGGCACAATGAAAAGCAGGAGCAAAACGTCATGTAAGAAAATGAAAAGAGTATACAAAAATATGAATCCTAAAAGGTAAAGTCTCCAGCCCACTTCTTTTCCACTATTCTATCAGCAGCCAGATATAAAACCATCTCCCCAAGGATTTAAACAATTTTCTTTCAAGAAGCAAAGAGCCTGAGAAAAAGGCCTAGAGAACTCATGTTTGGGGCTTCCACATGTAACAAAAACCTATTTGCCCAACATTAAAGAAACATTATCACTCAACATTAAAGAAAATAAGCTCACTCACACATGTGCAGTCACTTATCAGCTCTTTAGCCTTGGTTTTAAATATCTGAGAAAGCCAAGGATCACTAAACATTTGAGGAATTCTCCAAAATGAAATAAAGGGGCCAGAACACATCAACAGAAAAGAAGAATTCAGAAGAGTCAGAGTCAGTATAGGAAGAAGAAAGGCTACCTTAAAACCTATAATTAATATATGTAAACAAAAAAGAATAAATATGCATTTATGAAATACAAATAGGATGTTATTTTTATGGGAAAAATCGGAGAATATGAAAATGATTTTGGAAATTAAATATGTGGATGAAGAAATTCGAAATACAATTGAATGGACAGAAGATAAAGTTGAGAACATCCTGCAGAGAATAAACAAACACACAAGCAAAAGAAGAGCTGTGCAATGGAAAAGTGAGATAAGGAAAGACTTTTGACAATCAATTCATTAACTTCAACATTGGAAACTAGGAGTTCCAGAAAGAGAAGTTTCAGAAAGAGATGAAATGGAAGAAAAGTACAAGGAAATTTTTCCAACACAGGGACAGGACATCGAGATTAAAGGGGCCTGATTTCTGCTCAGTTCTCTGAATAGAAAGGATGCAACCAGGGCACATAATCACATATTTTCAAAACAATGGGAACAAAGAGAAGATCCTAAAATCTTCTGGCGAGAGATAGGACCTGTTCTTGAGATGGTACACTTACAAAGACTCAGTCATCTGACTCACATCTGACTTTCAATATCACCATTAATGGCCACAAGGGATTGACACATTGCCTTCAGAATTCAGAATGAAATTATTTTCATTCTAGAATTGTATGCCCAGTCAAACTGCTAAGGAAGTATGAGAGCAGAATAAAGGAGATTTCAAGTATGCAGCTCTAAAACTTTTACTCTTTTTCAGGCAGGGACTGAAGTAAGTATTCCACAAAAATTAAGAATATCTTTATGAAACGGAGATATTGGAGCCCAGAAAGAGAGAAGTAATACAGGAGACCTGTGAAGGGGTTTTTCGAAGAACAGTCTAGCTTGGAGCAAGAAACAGGATGACTGACAAATACAGAGATGTAATTGAAAGACAATATGTTTGAGGGTTTTGGAACAATTATTGTGAGGCATTTGATTCATCTATTAAAGCATTGGGGAAATGGGGATAAGTATGTATAAAACTAAACAAACTATTAAAATGAAGTAATTATTAACTCCAGGAATAACAAAGGGTCATTTGAGGGAAAAAAATATCAGAGCACTCTAATGGCCCAAATGTAAACATGCATGTAGTCATTGTAATGTAAACACTGTTTCTATTTAACAAAAGATTTCAATACAACTAAATTAGAGGGAGGTAGAAGAGAAAATTGTGGTAGTGGTGAGGGACAAAAGATATAAAGAAGGTAAAGTCTCCACTGCAAAACTGGGAAATAAATAAATGATGTCTAAAATCAAGAAAGTGGTATAAACACATGTAGATAAATATCAGAAGAAGCATCTGCAAGGGTTACAAGTTGTTGGCTTTCTGGCATGAAGCCATGAGAAAAATATCAGGGCAAGACACAATGTTTTTGTTTTTTTTTTTCTTTAAACACAGAAAGCTATAAAGATGGAATAAACCAATTATCTATATTTACTACACGTAATATTAATTACTGTTAATATGTAGCCTTATTTTCTTCCAGATTTTTTTCAGGGGGGATATGGGTAGTAAACTTTAAAGTTTTACTTAGTTGTCATTTTTTAAAGAATGGTAATGCTCATTAAATGTACTTAATGCAGAAATATACAAAGAAGTAAATAAAAAGTCACTTCCAAATTCTACCATCCAAAAATTACTGCCATTACACTAGGTAAAAACAATTTCAGATGTTATCATATAGCTATAAACAGATAAGGACGAAAATAACAATTAGGTAGATAGATAGAGATTGATCACATTGCTTTTCACTAAAATGAGATTATATTAGCTACTATTTTTAATAACAAAGTATTAAATTTAATTTTACTTTAATAGTAAAAAGAAAAACTGAAGCAAAATGAAAGAAATTGTTGATTTTCAAATAAGTGATTCCTCACCATGAGACGTAGAACTCTCTAAGCTTGAAAGGGTGGGAGGGGGGATATGAAAAAATAGTAAGAGTTGGAGTCATTACTGTTTTATTACATATTTCAATATTAGACAATATCAGTAGCCTCCTGCTTAGAAATCTGAGAATATCTTTCTTGCCCACACTTTTTCATTATCTTTACACTACTAATTTTACATTGTTCTGATTAATAATATTCACATTTTGTTCTATAGCAATAATTCCCTCAGTTGTTTAGTCTTAATTCTGTATTTAAATGGATTCAGACACCATCAGTCCTTTTTATGTCAGTTTCTCAATTCCCAAGTTCTTTATTTTGATTTATCTCTTAATTAGCTAGAATTCATTGTCAAGCATTTTTTCAAGGACTTAAGAGTGCCATATTCCATGAGTTCTTTTATGTTTGAGAATGTCTGCTTGTTGCCCTTTTCTCTACTGACATCTTAGCTTTCTTTCTTTCCTGTAAAACTTTGTAGAAATAGCACCAATTGTATCTGGCATTGAACTCTGCTGTGGAGAAATCTGAGAACTGGCTGCTTTCTAAGCCATAGTAGGTGATCAGCTTCACATACTTATATGTATAAAGAATTTGTTTTTTAATCCTGGAACTTCAGTACCTTAATTATGATATGTGTCTATGTTGAATATTCCACATAAAAATTCCTGGGGTATTGTGCATGCTTTCAATCTCAATGTTAATTTTTTTCTTTACCAAAGAGAAATTTGTGTGTATTATATGCATTCATTCAAATATTTATTAAGTATCTGTGCACCAGGAACTAGACTGTTGGATACATTATTGCACAAAACAGACTAGAAAAACACTTGTAGCTTGCTCACAAAGGTGTAGAGGAAGGAGAAGAAGTAAACGAGAAACATAAGAAAGAGGTAATTACACATGACATAATGTGATAGAAGGTGCCAAGTGCTATGAGGGAAAAAGGAAAAGCAGAAGAGTCTAAGGAAGACTGGGGTTGGGAAGTGGGAGAGTAGAAAGCGAGGCAATCATGAAAGACATCCTTAAAAGGTGATATTTGAGCAATTAATTAAAGGAGTGAAGAAATGAGCCATGAACAGCTCTAGGGGAAGAGTGTTAGAGCCAGAGGGAGCAGCCAATGCAATCGCCTTAAGGTTAGAGCACACCAGTTTGTTTGAGAAATAATAAAAGTAAGGAGTTTGAGTGCTGGACTAGAGAGAGGGAAGCAAATAGTTGTGTATGTTAAGATCGTGGAGGTAATGGTGGCCAGATATTCAAGGTGTTGTAGGTCATTGAAAGGTTTTACCTCTGAGTTTCATGGTTTTAGCCAAAGGCACGATCTGACTAAAATTTTTAAAGAATTATTTTGGCCATGGTGTTGAGTGTTGAGTGTAAGAGCAGGGAGACCAATTAGGAGGCTATTGCAATAACATAGGTAAGAGATTTTTGTTATGTATTTGTGTTGTTTCTAGGTATTAGGGAAAATGTTCTGTGAAAAAGCCATCCAAAGCCAAATGTATGTATATTTTTTTAACTAAGTATATATGTCACTTTTCTAAAAATAAAAATAAAATAATAAAAGACCAAGAATAGCCAACAGAATATTGAAGGAGAAGAAGAAAGTTGGAAGACTGACACTACCCAGCTTCAAGAGTTACTATAAAGCTACAGTGAGCAAGATAATGTGATATTGGTGAAAGAATAGACAAATAAATAAAAGAAACCAAATCAAGAGCCCAGAAATAGACCCATATACATAGAGTCAACTGATTTTCTAACAAAGGGATAAAGGCAATACAATGGAGCAAAGATAGTCTTTTTAGCAAATGTCACTATAACAACTAGATACCCACATGCAAAAAAGATAAATCTAGACACATGTCTTATTCCCTTCACAAAAATTAATTTAAAATGAATCACAGATCTAAATGCAAAATGGAAAACAATAAAAATTCTAGAAGATAACAAAGGAGAAAATCTAGATAACCTTGGGTATGGCAATGGCTTTTTAGATGCAACACCAAAGGCAAGACCCATGAAAGAAAAAATTGATAAGCTGGACTTTAGTAAAATTAAAATATTCTGCTCTGCAAAATACATTGTCAAGAGAATAAAAAGACAAACCATAAACTGTGAGAAAATACTTGCAAAAGACATGTTTGATAAGGGACTCATCCAAAATATACAAAAAAATCCTAAAACTCAACAATAAGAAAACAAATGATTAAAAAATGAGCCAAAGACCTTAACAGACACCTCATCAAAGATGTCAAATAAGCATATGAAAAGATGGCTCTGATGTATACATCATTAGGGAAATGCAAATTAAAACAACAATAAGATACTACTACACACTTATTGGAACGGCCAAAATCCAGAACACTGACAACAGCAAATGCTAGCAAGAATATGAAACAACAGGGACTTTGACTCCTTGCTGGTGGCAGTGCAAAATGGTACAGCCATTTTAGAAGACAATTTAGTGGTTTCTTACAATACTAAACATACTCTTACCATATGATCCAGCAATTGTACTCTTTAGTATTTGTTTACCCAAAGGAGTTAAAAACTGATGTTCATACAAAAGTCTGCACAGAGATGTTTATATCAGCTTTATTCATAATTACCAAAGCTTGAAAACAACCAAGATGTCTTTCAGAAGGTAGACAGATAAATTGTGGTACATCCAAACAATGGATTATTAGCACTAAAAAGAAGTGAACTATCAATCCATGGAAGAAAAAATGGAGGAAATTTAAATGCATCTTACTAAGTGAAAGAAGTCAATCTGAAAAGGCTACATACTATAATGATTCCAACGTAGACATTCTGGAAAAAGCAAAACTACTCAGACAGGAAAAAGATCATTGGTTGCTGGGGTTTAGCAGGGGAAGAAAGGATGAACACACAAAACACAGAAGATTTTTAGGGAAGTGAAAAGACCCTATATGACACTATCATGATGGAAACATGTCATTAATATTTGTCCAAACCCATAGAATGTACAACACCAAGGGCAAACCCTTATGTATCACCCTATGAATTTGGGGTGATAATGATGTGTCAATGTAGGTTCATCAATTATAACAAATGCACAACTCTGATGGAAGATGTTGATAATAAGGGATACTATTCATGGGGGGGAATAGGAGGTATATGGAAAATATCTGTACCTTTCACTCATTTTTACTGTAACCCTAAAACTGCTTTTAAAAATTTGTCATTAAAAATAACATTAATCATTATATCTTTTTAAAAGATAGATGAAAAACAGCCTCAATGTGAAGCTTTTTTTCCATTGGAAACCATCCAGTGAGATAAATCAGATAACTTGAGTCAGACTTACATCAAAATCTCAAGGAGAACATAAAGATAAATTTAATGCTTCAAAGTACATTGTCATTCACTAGAGACAGAGAATATTATTGAAAAAGAATTTTTCTTTTTATGTTATTTCATTACTAATGGGACTCCTCCTATATGATTTTTATCATCTCCAATCAAGTGTCAGCTATTATTTCTCTAGACTAGAGTCCTTTTCAGTTCCTTCAGACTTCTTGGGCAAATGCCATAGAGGTTAAAAGAATTTTCTTACATTCAGTTTGACCATTATGCACAGAACTTTCCGTATATTTATTATTATTCAATCAAATATCTTTAATCTAGTTGGCTTGAAAGACAATTTGGCATGGGAATTTCCTTACTGTCTTTCCTGCTAAGACACCAGCCACCCTCTTTTGTCCTGTGCTCATCAAGAGATCCCATGACATATCTAACTTCCTAGGCCAGCCAAAAGAAACCCATGATTCATAGAAAGATAAGAAGGAGCCTGCTGGATTCACACCTGCCAGCAGCTCAGTGGAGTCAACCTAGGATTCATCCTCCCTAGGGGAGCAGGGAGCCACCAGGGCAGACAGAAATCTTGATTGTCCAGTTGATCCATTCCCCCTCAACCAAAGCACACTTGTTTTGCCTGAAAAGTTAAATCTAACTTACCATCACAGTCAAACGTGTAGTTTCACTTCCACTGCCCCCCTTCCACCTGCACCCCCAAAACAACTCCATGCTGCTTATTGATACTTAAACTCCCTTTAACTGGGGCAAGAGTGAGAGAAATAATTATTCTTCCACCAGAGGTAAAAAATGACAAATTAAGCACCCAGTCAAGGTAAAATGTTTACTATCAAAGATTTTACCTTAATCTAAAAAGTGTAAGTTAACTGGGGCAATTAAAGTACATAGGTGTTGAAGTAATCATCAGAAAAGAGAAAGCACAGAAAAAGCCGAAGCCCATAAGACAAACTGCACCATTTTCCTTGAAGGAAAAACAATTGACTTGCACTTGCTTGGAGCAATAAGAGTTGCAGGCAAAAGTATTTTCGTAAGGTAGGCCTAGAGATGCAGATGGCTAAGTTTTCTTCCAAATCTAGGTTTGAAATATCAGCCAAGTCAGTCATTTTCATAATATGAAAGAGGAGGAGGAGAAAAGGAAAAAGAGGAAGAGGAGGAAAAGAGTGACAGCAGCAGCTAGTATTGGGAATCAACTTCCACAAATTTTAAGAAGAAAGCGGATTTGGCTCATGTGGGGACATGATATGTACCTCCTATATTACTCATCTTTCAGTAGTGTAAGTATTGCAACAACTCTATTTTCACCAGCTATTCATTATTTCCTGTAATGACATTCCTTGAAGCATCATGCAGGGGACACTCCCACAGCACATATACCACTGTTTATGGAAAGCTCTGAATTTTCTTCAGTGTGGCTTGCTGGCTGTACCCAAGAAAATACTTGGGTAACAGCATTATCTAAACGGAATTTAAGAATGATGGGGATAGAAAATAAAAGTAACCAGTATCATAGATGGCATTCAATAATTTAACTAGTGGCATAGGGCTTATGGAATGTGTAAGATTAGAAGTAAGCTGGTGGGGCGTGGTGACTCACGCCTGTAATCCTAGCACTTTGGGAGGCCAAGCTGGGCAGATTGCCTGAGCTCAGGAACTCGAGACCAGCCTGGGCAACAACAGTGAAACCCCATCTCTACTGAAATACAAAAAATTAGCCGGGCTTGCTGGCATGCGCCTGTAGTCCCAGGTACTCGGGAGGCTGAGGCAAGAGAATCGCTTGAACCAGGGAGGCGGAGGAGATGGCGCCACTGTACTCTAGCCTGGGCAACAGAGCGAGACTCTGCCTTGAAAAAAAAAAAAGAAGAAGAAGTAAGCTAATCTCACCTCTAATCTTAGCTCCCTAGGTGATTCTAGCATGGGATATTTCCAACTTCATTCAGTTTCTTGGAAGTAATTATCTTAATCCCTAAAATGGAGATAAAAATGGGAAACTACCGCCTCTGCAAATTCACACATCATGAACCGTTGTCTAAAAAAAATGTTTAAATGCAATTTTAAAATATAAATTTCTAATTAATTGACAATATTAAGTGCCATTCAGTGTCCGATTTATTTTACATGATCAAAAAATAAGATAAAGCTGGAAATTCTTCTGTCCATTAATTTAACAGCCTAATGACACAGATCACTTAACTAAATGTAGTCCTGTTCCTAGGCACCAAGCAGGTACCTCAGTAGCTTGAAGTAGCCAGTGCATCACCTTAAATGCAAATTCCAAACGTACAATATTTTTCACATTTGACCCACTTTTTACAAGATTCCTCATATGCAGAGGGATGGCATTCCCTTATCACTGTCATCATTATATAAAAGCTTTTGTTAAGCACAGGGTTGTATATGGTGCTCTCCCAGGTCCTGTACAAAGTGAGGTAATATCCAATTTCCTGACCTCTAGAGGCCTTCAGACCAAGACCAAAAATGCTAAAGCAGGCAGATAAGATTCAGGTAGCTGAATAAGCTTTAAAGCATTGCATGAATTACGGGGATGGATAAATGCATAACGTTTTGCATAAGCAAAGGATGAGTGAATGGAAGAGAGGCCAGTAAAAGCTCCTGTCAGTGTTCTGTGCATTTTGACCAAGTGGAGATGTCAGATAAGCAGAATGAGCAAACAAATAAAAAATAACCAGATTTCACTTTTCAACACTATTGTTGGGTTCCCTGTTACATAGCACAGTAGTAATTGGCAATTGACGGGAAGATACAGAGGTATACTCCATTCTCTAAAGAGGAAATATGAAAAGATTTTTGTATTTAATGAATCAATAAATTCTTGTAAATTTACAAAATGTTGTAGAACAGTTGATTTAAACTAACCCACAGGAAAGACCCCGTTAAAATAAGGCAGAGAAGTATGAGCTACTGAATTATACCAAGAAGCCAGCTTGAAAGGGACTTATTTAATGAAGCTTGTTTTAAATTGTCCATCCCTTGTAAGGATGTGTGCACTTCTCAGAGTCCTTCTGTGACCAGGTTTTGTTTTTGTGAACTTAGTGAATAGGATTTAAACTTCTTAGCTTTTTTTTCCTTTTCAAAAACTACAAACGCAATCAGTTTGAGTAGAATCCATTCAATTGGCCTCTGCTTTCTGAATGCAAGAAAGAAGCTACTTTTCCTCCCCTTCATTTCATTCCAGCTGAGCACAGTGCCGCAAACATCTCATGCTGAAATCAGTGCCTTTTTAAAACTTCAAGGGGCTTGAAAGCTCCGAACCTGTTCAGAGGTGAAGTGGCTCCAAGAGATCAGCTCAGACGCACCCTATTTGCACTTCCCTCTACTGTAAAGGATCTCAGTCCTTTATCCACAGGCCTCATTATGAAAGTTCTCTCACTATGAACGCCAGACCAGGGCGGGTCTCCTCTTTGGTATTGCACCATCACTCTCCATTTCACTCACTGTAAAGAATCCTGGCCACTGGCTGAAGTCTACAGTGAGATCAAGAGAAACCTGGTTCTCTACAGTTGAGGGAGAGAGTTAATTGCTCTCCTCTCCCAGGAGCCCCTCCCAATCCAGCATGCCTTCCTAGGAGCACCGGCTTCTTTTGCTTCTCTCCAAGGGTTATAAGGTTGCAGAGAAAGGAAGTGCTCTACCTTGATAGAACTGCCCAGCTGAGTTCAGAGAGTGTGAAAGTAAAAACCTCCCAGCTACATTTTTAAACTTTTATAAAGAAGAAATTATAGGCTCCCTAATATCCTTCTGCTGGAAGCCCATCTTTAGTTTTAGCTTCGTTCCTTCTCAACAGGTAGTTAGTTTCGTAAACCAGCAGATTTTCAGAAGAGAAAAATTAAGTAAAACATTCTAAGCATTGTGTTGAAAGGCATCTTATATTAACTGCAATACAAGTAAAGTTTAGGCTAACTAGTTAACTTTATAATGAGATGCATCTGGTGGCTCAGGACTTATTCTTCTACAAATAAGCCCTGGTACACGATGTTTTGCTCTTTCCTCATTCAATCTCCAGGGTAGTGATGGATCATTCAAGCTCCGTGAATGAGGATGTGGTCTGAGAATTCCTAAAGAAAAGGGTCTACTTTTTAAAGGTTTACTTAGTGAAATTTCTTCTTCAGGTGCCAACATAACTACCAACTATTACCTTACCACTTAAGGAGCCATATTAATTCTTGCAGGTAATTAAAGTAATCTCTAGTACTAATGGCTGCCTAATAAAATAATTATATTTTCCCCATACTCAACTCTGACAATAGGCACTGGCCCCAAGTAAGGTTTATGTAGCAGAATCTTCCACTTGGATTTCTGGTTTGGCCAAGCATTGATGATGATACTATCTCCACAGGTCTTTGCAGGCACATACTAGCATTGTTTTAAATCGTTTTACAAAGTTGTACTCCCAAATCCAGGTGAATTTTTAGTAATAGCTCCGGATAATATCAACTGAATCTAACTCTACAAGAACCAAAGCTAGTTACTGAAACACTGATAGATGCGTCTTAAGAAAATGTTTATGTGATACCTCTTAAAAGCAGAAATATTTAAGGACCTATCAAAGGTTTCAAATATAAGGTTTTTCTCTAAACTCTTTGTTCAATATAGGTATTTGCTCATCTTAAAATTAGTAATAAATGTTTTGTTTCAAATACCCAGGACAATGATCTGACTTTGTATTTAGGGGAGAAAGGAGACATTGTGAATGTTCAAGGACTAAGCCTAAAATACTCTGAGTAGGCACCAACACCACGCCTCCAGAAGAATTTGTATTTGAATGAATATTATCTCTCCACAATTAGGTGGTTTATCTCATACTTCATCTCATCTCATATTTAATATTTCATCTATTAAACACTTTCACTGAAAGTGGATTTCTGCATTTAAGCATAGGTAAATGCAGTTGACATGCAAGTTGATAGTTTATGTAGTTGGGGAAAGTACTTAGGGACTCAGGTTTTTGTCACAGTGAGGTGGGTATTTCAGAGGAGCAGGAATTGTCATGTGTGACACGTCTCTCAAGCTTGTTTCTCTCTTTCTATTGAAGTTATCTGGACATAATTTACAAAACTGGATATAAGAGGAAACTTGTCTTACAGTTTTAAAGTATATATAGTATAGCAAGGAGATATTTAATATTGACAGGCCAGAGCCAAACAACAATATCTCCACTCCTTTTGGTGGCTAAAGATGAACTACAAGATCTAATTCAACTTCTTACAATATCCAAATGTCTGCCAAATTGAATTGCACTCTGCATTCTCATAACCAACATGTCTCTCAGATGACCCTCCATGACAAACAGCCTGGGGTTTAGTAAAAAATGTAAAATATGCTTTTTTTTATTACCCCTAACACTCAAACCTCTTCATCTCCAGTTAAGAAGCCTTGAATTAGTGTAAAGAAAAATATGAAACATTTCTCTCCACCTCTCTCTGTTTTGGCATGCACCCAACCCTGACTTGTCACCTGGTGTTACACAGGCTGGGTCCAAAGCACCCAGGAGTCAGGAGGAAAGGAAGCTGTCTCCCTCCTGCACCTGGTACTTCTGCTAAAGGGCCTCCTTTCATGTGAATTAGGTAATTGGGACAAGCACTACAGATCACTTTCCAATAAACTCCATCAACGGACTTTTCTAAAGTGTTTCTAGCAGGGAGAAATTGGTATGGGAATAGCAGACTTCAAAAAATTCATATTTGTTACTCACACATTGCTTCAACTAATATTTATTGAGGCCCTATTTATTTTCAGGCACTGGACTAGGCACCGAACAGGCAATTTTAAACAGACTGAACAAGGTTCCTGCCCTCCTATAATTTATAATCTAGTGAGGAAGACAGACATTAAACAAATAAATATACAAAAAATATACCCTTTAATCTCAAAATATAGCCAATTCTATGAAAGAAAAGACTAAGGTGCCACAAAAGAGATTGGGGGGCAGACCTGATTTAAACTGAAAAGTTAGAGAAGGCCATGATAGAGGGAATATCTAATTGAGTTACCCACAGGATTGTTTGAGATTCTAGAATTAGTGTCTTCCCCAGTAGCCACTTTGTAATTATGCTTCAAGACTGTAGTATCTGTAGTATTTAAATAATCCAACCTTGCCTTCCTCTTCAGCTTTCTGTCCTGTTTCACTTTGCCTTCTTCTGAACCCTCTGAGACACTGAATTTCTTCTGGTTGCCCCTCATAACGCCGTGTCACACCTCTGTTCTTAAGATCTGTCATCCCCTTTGACTATGTCTTCCCCCACTTGTTCACTACAATGATTATTCCTCATCTTCCATGGCTCACCTCCGATATAACTCCCTCTGGGAAATCCGATTCTTCCTTCCTCCCCATGCAGGGACTCCATGTGGCTTAGTTCCAGGGGGCACATTCACATTTTGTTTTTGTGTACCAAATATTGTTAAGTATCAACAACTTCATATTATTCAATCAAGAAGCTATGTGAATGGTAACTGCATGTGCCCTCCATTCATACAGATGACAATGTGCATATAATTTCTGAAGTTATGCATTATGGTGGCTCTCCTTACGGCATGGCCTTCCTGTGTTCCCGTAGCTCACGGTACCCTCCTCAAAAATTAATCTTACCTTTTGATTTGAAATGATTCTCTTACACTTTTTCTTTCTTTCTCAAGCTTGCTCTTATATCATTATCAATTAGCAAAGAGCCTTTTGTTATAACTCTATGGGTAACTATCACTCATTGAGCCTCTAGCTGAATGTTATGAGAGAGAAACTTACAGAAGTATTATGACAACCATTACTAAAACAAAGTTTAGTTTTCAGCTATTAAAGATGATTCCTTCATCTCTAATCCTTATATCTACTTTGTTTCAGAACGATTAGGTTATAATAAAAATAAAAGATAAGTAACTAGTGTGACTGAGGTCTCCTTCACTTCCTAGCACTTCCCAGTACTTCCCAGTACCAAGTGAATCAATTCCTTTGGGGCTCTTAGCTATGCGGGTTGGTTTACTGCCACTTGCAACCAAAAGAGATATGACCAATTCTGAAACTAATTCCTGGAAGTTGGCCATCACAAGTGACAGATCCTGAAGTGCAGACACGGATCAGTTGCAGAGAGAATCCCCTGTCCTCCGATGGGGAGTTAGCTGACCTCCCTCTACAGTATTACAGCAGCTGGTTGAAACTGGCCTGTTGAATCCTCGGATTCAGGAAGAAGCTTTAGGAGTTTGGGTGGGAAAATGTCAAGAGCATCATCATTTATGGGGATTAGAACTGGTGGATAAGATGGAAGAAATTCTGTATAGCCCTAAAACAAAGCAAAACTGAGATGTCCTGCCTCAGAGGTGCTGATTCATCAGTTTAATTAAACTTCTACTCTTACAGATTTTCCTAGAAAGCATAATGTGGTTTTTGGTTTATTTTTGCCTCAGTTTTTAGTCAACAGGCTGTGAACACACTTGAAATCATGAGGAATGCAGAGAAATATAGGGAATATAAGGAATGTTTCCTTAGAGAATGAAAAAACAAACAAACAAACAAATAAATAAATAAAAATCTTGGAAGCAGAGAACCTGGAATCAGAAATTTCTGTCTCATCCCAGACTTCTGATAAATATTTCCGCAGACAGAGATCTCATTAGCGTACTCTAACTTTTATTATAGAAAGTTCTTATATGAAAGCAAAATATGCCTCCCATGACATCAATAAATAGGATCAATTTCTGTCATCGGAACAGTATAACCCTTGTTCCATACAACAGCTTACCTATTTATGTACTTTTTACGTTTTTTTTTTCTTTAGGACTAAGTGAAGTACCCTCTGTGTAGGTTTTTTCTGAAACGGCTAGAGCCATCAGAACTTCATTGAGGATATAGATCCTGAGGGAGGACACTAGACAAGCAGAGAGGAATGGGTCTCAAACACTGCTCCACATGGAACAAGCATTCAAATATTCATTAGTTGATATGGATGATATCCTGTGGCACAGTTAATATATAGCTCTATTCAACAATAGCAGAGTTAATGCAGTTACCTGGCAGCAGAGCATTTCCAAAAACGCCAGCCTTCCTTCTCATTGACTATTGATGACTGCAGCCCAGGGGAAAATAGTACATTCATAAACATCAATCAGGCAGGAAAGGTGCCTTCCAGTCTCTTTTAAAGGAGATAATGTATGTGAAAGCTCTTTGTCAACTGTAAAGCAGTATACAAATGTAAAGAATTTTTACTATTGTTTTAAAAGGGAGTTAGAATGGAATTAATGTTGTTGGTCTTAAAGTTTTCTATGTGGCCTACTCAACAGATACCTAACAAGAAAACTTTGCTTCCCTTTCCAACTTCTCTGCATAGACATTCAATGAAATTATTTTTAAATAGTGAGGCTCACACTCGTTATTTTTCTGTGTAGGTTAAACTTCTGTTTCCAACTTTTTATAAGCAATTTTCTTTGGTATTTTCTTAATACATATTTTATTTGCAAATTATAGAGATTACAAAGACACATGCCTAGAACAATGGATGCAATTCATCCTGAATTAACATGAACTTCTAATCTTGTTAAAGAAAAGGGCTTACCATTTGTAGAGTAGCTGCTATATGCTGGAAACTGTTAGGAGTTTTATGTATGTTATCTTAGTTAATCTTCACAACCAACCCCATCCTGATTTACAGACAAGGAAACATTGAAAAACTATCTTGATATTTCAAAGCAAATAATAGGCAGAACTCAATTCAAACCCAGTTGTCTCATTCCAAATGTTTTGCTGCTTTTATATCTCTAAAGACGTTATATTTGAAATGTATGAAAGAAAGCAAGACTATCACTCTCACAATGATTATTATATATTCCCACAAAATAATAAATTTTATATTTACTTTACTTGTATCTCTTTAGTTGATAAAATGTCATATGCTTTTATCTAACATTTCACTCTAATTATACCATATTTTTACTATAGAAACTTAGAACCTTGGAAGTCTTTCTTACTATCTTGTCATTGGTAATCTTGGTGTTTTTTTTTCTTTTTTAATTAAAATGAAAAGTTCTAAAATATGTAAAAAATTAAAGATTGTTTACTTACAAAATTGAGCAAACATTTGTAAACCTTTAAAATGTATGCATTGTACATTATCTTTAAAACTGTGAAGTTGGACTACAACTCGCAGGGAGAAGAAGTGGACATACTTGATTGTCTCTGCTAAGCACAATTTAAAACTCTGGAAATTATATATAAAAGAAGCATAAGACTGAAAAGTAGAGAGGAAAAGGCAGGCCTCCTAATGATCTCAGGACCAAGAAACAACATAGTAATAGTTTACCGGGTTTTCATTTTGCCTCATATACCCCATATTAAATGCCAGAGGAGTCACCAACCTGAAAATGCCAACAAGTGTAGACAGAAAAAGCCACACACACACACACACACACACACACACAAATGCCTGATTTCTCTATCCAAAGGACTAGGAAAGGGCCAATCTAGCAAGACAGAAAACTTTTGGACAATAACTGCTCTCTGCAAACACCACAGAGAAAACTGTGGTTTCACCCCTAATCTCACTAGCAAAAGCTGAGTGGGAAATCTAGACTTCCACCCTAAACAGATTGTAATGAGACTTCTCCCATGGCATTAATGAAGACCATGTGGTGAGCCTGGAAATTCCAGCCAGAAATTCTAACCAGTGTAATAAGGCAAAAAAATGAAATAAAAGGCAAACACATTTTTTAAAGTGCAAAATACAAGTCTTCCTATTTTTATTTTATTTATTTTTTATTTTTATATATTTTTGAGACAGAGCCTTGCTCTGTCACCCAGCCTAGAGTGTAGTGGTACAATCTCAGCTCACTGCAACCTCCACCTTTCAGGTTCAAGTGATTCTCGTGCCTCAGCCTCCTGAATAGCTGGAATTACAGGCATGTGCACCATACCTGGCTATTTCTTTTTTTTGTATTTTTAGTAAAGACAGGGTTTAGCCATGTTGCCCAGGATAGTCTCGAACTCCTGGCCTCAAGTGATCCGCCAGCCTAAGTCACCCCAAGCTGCTGGGATTACAAGCATAAGTCACCATGCCTGGCCTCTCCCTTAGATACATTATTATATCTAAGTAGGAAATTCCAAGGAATCTACCAAAAAAACTTCTAGAATTTATAAGTTAGTTCAGCAAGGCCACAACATACAAGACAAACACACAAAAATTAACTGTATTTCTATATATTATAATGTGAAAATATTACATTAAAAACACAATATTATTTTTAATTACTCAAAAAATGGAGTATTTAGATGTAAATCTAAAACATACACAGGACGTGTGTATACTGAAAATGACAAAATACTGTTGAAAGACAGCAAAGATTTAAATAAATGGAGAAACATACCATGTTCATGGATTAGAAGCCTTAACAGAATAAAGATGTCAATACAACCTAAATTGTTGTATTGTACAGATCTAATGCAATTCTTACCAAAATTCTTAGCCTCAGGCCAGGTGTGGTGACATATACCTGTAATCCCACCACTTTGGGAGGCTGAGGCAGGCAGATAATCTGAGGTGAGGAGTTCAAGACCAGCCTGACCGACATGGCAAAACCCCATCTTTACTAAAAAAATACAAAAATTAGCCGGGCATGGTGGCGGGCATCTGTAATCCCAGCTACTCTGGAGGGTGATGCAGGAGAATCCCTTGAACCTGTGAGGTGGCAGTTGCAGTGAGCCGAGATCGTACCACTGCACTCCAGCCTGGGCAACAGAGTGAGACTCCATCTCAATAAATAAATAAATAAATAAATAACCAGCCTCAGGCATTTCTTTAGGGCCAGGCGTGGTGGCTTATGCCTGTAATCCCAGCACTTTGGGAGGCCAAGGTGGGCAGATTACGAGGTCAGGAGATCGAGACCACCCTGGCTAACACGGTGAAACCCTGTCTCTACAAAAAATACAGAAAAAATTAGCTGGGCATGGTGGTGGGTGCCTGTATTCCCAGCTACTAGGGAGGCTGAGGCAGGAGAATGGCGTGAACCCGGGAGGCAGAGCTTGCAGTGAGCAGAGATTGTGCCACTGCACTCCAGCCTGGGCGACAGAGCAAGACTCCATCTCAAAAAGAAAAAAACGAAAAACAAAAAAACAATTCTTATAAGATATTTTGTAGCTCTAGATAAAATCATTCTAAAAAGTATCATGAAAGGGCAAAGAAACTAACTAGAATAGTCAAAATAATTTGAAAAAGAATAAAGTAGGAAGAATCAGTTTATGCAATCTCAAGACACATTACATTACTACAGTTATCAAGACTGTGTGGTATTGGCAAAGGGATACACACGTAGATTAAAAGATAACCTGAAAACAGACCACTGCAAATATGCCCAGTTGATTTTTGACAAACATTCAATCACAATTCAATGGAGGCAAGACAGACTTTTTGAAAAATGGTGGTGAAAGAATTGAACATACATAAGCACACACATACACACAAGACAAAACCCTCAAACTAAGTCTCACATCTTTACATAAAAATTAACTCCAAAAAGATCACACACTTAAATGTCAAACACAAATCTATAAAGCTTCTATTAGAAACATAGGAGAAAAATCTTTAGGATCTAGGGCAAGGCAAAGAGTTATTAAGCTTCATACCCAAAGCACAATTTATAAAAGGAGAAACTGATAAATCGGACTTCATCAAAATTAACAACTATTGCTCTGCCTAAGACCTGTTAAAAAGATGAAAAGACAAGCTACAGATAGTAATCCACATATCCATAAAAGAACTAGTAGCTAGAATATATAAAGAACCCTCAAAACTCAAGAGCAATAAAACAAACAATACAATTAGAAAATGGACAAAAAACATGAAGAGACATTTCACTGAAAAAAATGCAGAGATGGCAAATGAGCTCATGAAAAAATGTTCAACCATTAGCCATTATGGAATTACAAATTAAAACTTCAATGGGATATCTCTACACATCTATAAATATGACTAAAATTAAAAATAATGGTGATACCAATATTGACAAGAATGTAGAGAAACTGGGTCTCGTAAGTTGCTGGTAGGAATGTACGATGGTAAGCCATTCTATAAAATAATTTGGTGGGAGAAAAATGGGAGTGGCCAAGAATGCTATATGAGGGATCCTTGTGATGATAGACTTGTTCTATATCTTAACTGTATCAATGTAAATATGCTGGTTGTGATATTACACTGTAGTTTAACAAGATGTTACCATTTGGGGAAAGTGTGTAAAGAATACATACATAGGATTTCTTTGTATTATTTCTTACAACTTCATGTGAATCTACAATTATCTCAAAATAAAAAGTTTAATGAGAACACAGTATGAAGTCATGTCATATATTGGATTTTGGGTTTGTACAGTGATGGAAATATAGCTGAAGTATTTCAACTCTCAGATCAGCTTTAAATGACACATGTACTTCCTAGTCTAGGATATAATGGAGAGAGAACTATAAATCAGGAAATGAGACTTTTATCATCAGTAATAAGGATAAAATTTAGTTAAAATGTATAGTTTCCTTCAACCAACATTTATTGAGTAGAATCTATGTGTTTGTGAGTGGGTAAAGTAGTGTAACACAGCCCCTGGCTTCTAGAAGTTAAGCATCTAGTGGTGAACAACAGACACACCAATCCACAGAGACTGAATGCATACCACATCCTGTAGAGAGTGTATTTTCCCAACATGGCAGCCAACATTTATTGAGGCTTTGGTTTGTACCAGGTATTATGCCATGATCTTTATATTCATTCTCTCATTTAATCCTCAAAATAACCCTGAAAGTTAATTTTTTACCCACATTTTAGAAATGGGGAAACAGATGCCATAGAGTTTATGTGGCTTATCCAGGAAAGGAGTGAAGCAATAATTCAAACCCAGCTCTGAATTCAGAGCAGCCTGTGCACTTAACCATGAGGTCACACTGTCTCTAACAGAAGTCTATACCACATGCCACATACGTCATAGGAGTGCAAGTCTGCCACCATGGTGGCATGGTTTGGGTATTAAGAGGACAGAAAAGGGTCAGAGAAAGGTGTAAAGGAGAGGTGAAATTTGAGCTGTCCCCTGAAGGGTCCTACTCACCGTAGGAATTTTGTTGGATGAATGGGTAAGGGCCTCCAGGCCTGAAGAATCAGTGTATACTACCAATCTATTTCATGAGGGAAATAATAATGTTCTGAGCAGAGAGAACAGAAAACTTTCAAAGTCTGGGCGCCTGTTTTAAGTTGAATTGTGTCCCCACCAAAATTCAAATACTTAAGTCTTAACCCCTAGCACCTCAGAATATGACCTTATTTAGAAATTGATCATTGCAGATGTATTCAGCTCAGATAAGGTCATTAGGATGGGCTGTAATACACTATGACTAGGTCCTTATAAGAAGGGGTAATTTGAACAGAGAAACAGACATGTGCACAGGGAGAATGCCACATAAACACAAAGGCAGAGATCAAGGTAATGTATGTCCAAGCCAAAGAACACCAGAGATTGCTAGCAAGCCACCAGAAGCTGAGAGAGAAATGTGGAATGAATTCTCCCTTGCAGCCCTCAGAAGAACCAGCTCTGCTGAAACCTTGACCTCAGACTTTTAGCCTCCAAAACTGTGAGACAATAAATTTCTGTTGTTTAAGCCACGGAATAAATTTATGTTTAAATTTATTTCTGAGACAATAAATTTCTGTTGTTTATGGCACTTTGTTATGGCAGCACTAGCAAACTAATACTGAGGGCAAGCAACTGGATCTTTCTACATTTTGGAAAGTGAGGGTCCAGAGCAATGGTGTGCTGAAATTATAGCACCAGCTGGAGAGAAGCAATTGTTTAGTTTTGTTATTTCGAAAGTAAATTGACACAAAAACAAGAGCCATTATTTAAAATAAAGTTATATGAACTGATAATTAATTTATTTAAAACAAGATAATCAATATTCAGAACTAATCACCACCTAGTAACTCTGCATTTTACTATGATCTATGCTTTTAAGGCTATGCTATATATATCCACTGTATGTATATAATGGAAATACAGTATAATTCTACTGCATGTCCCTTATTAACTCCACAATCAGGGATATCACATTGGTAGGTTAAAATAAACCCTGGTGGGATAATTTACACCACAAAAATCAGAAAATGCTAGAAATTGGAGCTCAGATCACCCTGGAGAGCTGTTTGTTAAATATTTACCAACCCACCCCTGGTCTAAAGAGATTGGTGGGTCATCTAGTATAACATGCGCTTCCTTCCATTGACTCTAGAAATATCTTTCTAGTGTCTCCCAACACTTGTTCTTCTGGTACTTCTGCCTTCTGGATGACATGTGGACCAGTGGATGACTTTGATCTCAGTTTGCAGCTTTCCCAGCAAAGCCAGTTTTGTCCTGAGTTAGCCCTATTGCAGACCGTTTGGCAACTCACAGTGTGAATGAATAAATAAATGAATCCTTCAGAAATTGCTTTCAAATTATGATCACAATGCTGCTTAACTTTCACAACATACAGCTGGTGGAAAGAACACTGTACTAGTCCATTTTCTTTGTTTTATTTTATTTTTTATTATTATACTTTAAGTTCTAGGGTACATGTGCACAACATGCAGGTTTGTTACATGTGTATACACGTGCCATGTTGGTGTGCTGCACCCATTAACTCATCATTTACATTAGGTATATCTCCTAATGTTATCCCTCCACCCCCCCCCACCCCACAACAGGCCCTGGTGTGTGATGTTCCCCTTCCTGTGTCCAGGTGTTCTCATTGTTCAATTCCCACCTATGAGTGAGAACATGCAGTGTTTGGTTTTCTGTCCTTGCGATAGTTTGCTGAGAATGATGGTTTCCAGCTTCATCCATGCCCCTACAAAGGACATGAACTCATCCTTTTTTATGGCTGCATAGTATTCCATGGTGTATATGTGCCATATTTTCTTAATCCAGTCTATCATTGATGGACATTTGGGTTGGTTTCAAGTCTTTGCTATTGCGAATAGTGCCACAATAAACATACGTGTGCATGTGTCTTTCTAGCAGCATGATTTATAATCCTTTGGGTATATACCCAGTAAGGGGATGGCTGGATCAAATGGTATTTCTATTTCTAGATCCTTGAGGAATCACCACACTGTCTTCTACAATGGTTGAACTAGTTTACAGTCCCACCAACAGTGTAAAAGTGTTCCTATTTCTTCACATCCTCTCCAGCACCTGTTGTTTCTTGACTTTTTAATGATCCCCATTCTAACTGGTGTGAGATGGTATCTCACTGTGGTTTTGATTTGCATTTCTCTGATGGCCAATGATGATGAGCATTTTTCATGTGTCTGTTGGCTGCATAAATGCCTTCTTTTGAGAAGTGCCTGTTCATATCCTTCACCCACGTTTTGATGGGGTTGTTTGATTTTTTCTTGTAAATTTGTTTAAGTTATTTGTAGATTCTGGATGCACTTTGTCAGATGGGTAGATTGCAAAAATTTTCTCCCATTCTATATGTTGCCTGTTCACTCTGATGGTAGTTTCCTTTGACATGCAGAAGCTCTTTAGTTTAATTAGATCCCATTTATCAATTTTGACTTTTGTTGCCATTGCTTTTGGTGTTTTAGACATGAAGTCCTTGCCAATGCCTGTGTCCTGAATGGTATTGCCTAGGTTTTCTTCTAGGGTTTTTATGGTTTTAGGTCTAACATTTAAGTCTTTAATCCATCTTGAATTAATTTTTGTATAAGGTGTAAGGAAGGGATCCAGTTTCAGCTTTCTACATATGGCTAGTCAGTTTTCCCAGCACCATTTATTAAATAGGGAATCATTTCCCCATTTCTTGTTTTTGTCAGATATGTCAAAGATCAGATGGTTGTAGATGTGTGGTATTATTTCTGAGGGCTCTGTTCTGTTCCATTGGTCTATATGTCTGTTTTGGTACCAGTACCATGCTGTTTTCATTACTGTAGTCTTGTAGTATAGTTTGAAGTCAGGTAGCATGATGCCTCCAGCTTTGTTCTTTTGGCTTAGGATTGTCTTGGCAATGCGGGCTCTTTTTTGGTGTACTAGTCCATTTTCATGCTGCAGATAAAGACATACCCAAGACTGGGCAATTTACAAAAGAAAGAGGTTTAACAGACTTATAGTTCCACGTGGCTGGGGAAGCCTCACAATCATAGCAGAAGGCAAGGAGAAGCAAGTTACATCTTAAATGGAGGGCAGCAGGCAAAGAGAGAGCTTATGCAGGGAAATGCACTCTTATAGAACCATCAAAGCTCATGAGACTTATTCACTATCATGAGAACAGCATGGGAAAGACCTGCCCCCATTATTCAATAACCTCCCACCAGATCTCTCCCACAAAACATGGGAATTCAAGATGAGATTTGGGTGGGGACACAGCCAAACCATATAATTCTGCCCCTGACCCCTGCCAAATCTCATATCCTCACATTTCAAAATCCATCATGCTTTCCCAACAGTCCCCCAGAGTCTTAACTCATTTCAGCACTTATTCAAAAGTTCACAGTCCAAAGTCTCATCTGAGACAAGGCAAGGCCCTTCTGCTTATGAGCCTGTAAAATCAAGAGCAAGTTAGTTACTTCCTAGATACACTGGGGGTACAGGCATTGAGTAAATACAGCCATTCCAAATGGGAGAAATTGGCCAAAACAAAGGGGCTACAAGCCCCATGCAAATCCAAAATTGAGCAGAGCAGTCAAATCTTAAAGCTCCAAAATGATCTCCTTTGACTCCCTATCTCACATCCAGGACATGCTGATGCAAGAGGTGGGCTCCAAGGGGCTTGGGGAGCTTTATCCCTGTGGCTTTGCAGGGTACAGCCTCCCTCCCAGCTGCTTTCATGGGCTTGCATTGAGTGTCTGTGGCTTTTCCAGGCACATGGTGCAAGCTGTCAGTAGATCTACCATTCTGGGGTCTAGAGGATGGTGGCCCCCTTCTCATAGCTCTACTAGGTGGTGCCCCAGTAGGGAGTCTGTTTGAGGGCTCCAGCCCTACATTTCCCTTCTGCACTGCCCTAGCAGAGGTTCTCCATGAGAGCCCCAACCCTGCAGCAAACTTCTGCTGGGCACCCAGGCATTTCCATACATCTCCTGAAATCTAGGCAGAGGTTCCCAAACCCCAGTTCTTGACTTCTGTGCACTCACAAGTTCAACACCATGTGGAAGCTGCCAAGGCTTGGGGCTTCCACCCTCTGAAGCAACAGCCCAAGCTGTACCTTGGCCCCTGTTAGTCACAGCTGGAGGGACTGGGACTCTGGGCACCAAGCCCCTAGGCTGCACAAAGCAGGGAGCCCTGGACCCAGCCGACAAAAACATTTTGTCCTTCTAAACCTCTGGGCCTGTGATGTGAGGGACTGCCACAAAGGTCTCTGACATGCCCTGGAGACATTTTCCCCATTGTCTTGGTGATTAACATTTGGCTCCTCATTACTTATGCAAATTTCTGCAGCCAGCTTGAATTTCTTCTCAGAAAATGAGATTTTCTTTTCTATTGCATTGTCAGGCTGCAAATTTTACAAACTTTTATGCTCTTTTTTATTGGGGGAACCCACTCCCGAAAATTCAACATGAGTCCTTTTCTAGTTTCCCTAAGTGTCTGCCTGTCTGAGAAATAAAGGGAAAGAGTACAAAAGAGAGAAATTTTAAACCTGGGTGTCCAGGGGAAACATCACATGCCGGCAGGTTCCGTAGTGCCCCCAGAGCCGTGAAACCAGCAAGTTTTTATTAGCAATTTTTAAGGGGAGGGAGTGTACAAATAGGGTGTGGGTCACAGAAATCACATGCTTCAAGGGCGACAAAAGATCACAAGGCAGAAGGTCAGGGTGAAACTAGGATCACTAATGAACTTCCATGTCCCTCTGTGCACACATTGTCAGGGTTCAAGAGCAGAGAACTGGTCTGACTAGAATTCGCCAGGCTGGAATTTCCTAGTCCTAGCAAGCCTGGGGGCACTGCAGGAGACTAGGGCGTGTTTCATCCCTATCTACATCTGCATAAGGCAGACACTCCCAGGGCAGCCATTTTAGAGGCCCCACCCTGGGAATGCATTCTTTTCCCAGGGCTGTTAATTATTAACATTCCTTACTGGGGAAAGAATTCAGTGATATTTCTCTTACCCATGTTCAGTAATAAGAGAAATATGGCTCTGTCCTGCCCAGCCCAGAGGCAGACAGACTTTAAGGTTATCTCCCTTGTTCTCTGAACATTGCTGTTATCCTGTTCTTTTTTCAAGGTGCCCAGGTTTCATATTGTTTAAACAATTTGTGCAGTTAACTCAACCATCACAGGGTCCTGAGGTGACATATATCCTCAGCTTATGAAGATGATGGGATTAAGAGACTAAAGTAAAGAAAGGCATAGGAAATCACAAGAGTATTAATTTGGGGAACTAATAAATGTCCATGAAATCTTCACAATTTATGTTCTTCTGCCATGGCTTCAGCCGGTCCCTCCATTTGGGGTCCCTGACTTCCTGCAACACTTTTTCTTTTTTAAAACTGAATGCCTTTAACAACACCTACATAACCTCTTGAATGCTTTGTTGCTTAGAAATTTCTTCCACCAGATACCCTAAATCATCTCTCTGAAGTTCAAAGTCCCACGAATCTCTAGGGCAGTGTCAAAGTGCTGCCAGTCTATTTGCTAAAACATAATAAGAGTCACCTTTGCTCCAGTTCCCAGTGAGTTCCTCATTTCCACCTGAGACCACCTCGGCTTGGATTTCATTGTCCATAGCATTATCAGCATTTTGGTCAAAGCCATTCAACAAGTCTCTAGGGAGCTCCAAACGTTCCCACATTTTCCTGTCTTTTTCTGAGCCCTCCAAACCTTTTCCTATTATCAAGTTCCAAAGTTGCATCCACATTTTCAGCTATCTTTTCAGTAGCACCCCATTCCTGGTACCAATTTATTGTATTAATCAATTTTCATGCTGCAGATAAAGACATACCCAAGACTGGGCAATTTACAACAGAAAGAGGTTTAATGGCCTTACAGTCCACATGGCTAGAGAAGCCTCACAATCATGGCAGAAAGCAAGAAGGAACAAGTCACATCTTATATGTATGGCAGCAGGCAAAGAGAAAGAGCTTGTGCAGGGAAACTCCCCCTTATAGAACCATCAGCTCTCATGAGACTTATTCACTATCATGAGAACAGCATGGGAGAGGCTTGCCGCCATGATTCAATTACCTCCCACCAGGCCCCTTCCACAACACATGGGAAATCAAGGTGAGATTTGAGTGTGGACACAGCCAAACTATATCAAACACTATTTATGACTTATAAGATACCAATTTTGTTCCTGAGATTATGAGAACAACTCTTCTGTATCTCAAATTCCCTTCTGTTTAAAAGAATCACTTAATCCCCCTCCTTGCTAACCAATTAGGATAGCATAAAGTTTCATTTTTGTGAAGGCACTTTTAAAAAAAAGTGCTGCCATACAAACATATGGCAGATTAGGATTATTATAGTAAGCTTCAAATTCTTGAAGACACACCATGTATGTTCCCAAGAAACAAGATATATGATTGTGATAACTTGCATTGGAAATTAGTATAAAAATAGAAGATGCCATAATGTAAAATATTTTAGTGTACTTCTTATGTATAGCTGATTCATTTTTGAACAGTGACTCTAAAATGATCTTATTACATCTTGTATGAATACAATTATTAAATAATAACAGATGAAAGCTAACAGAAAAATAATTGGGTGACTGTAGCAACATTGAAATGTAAACTCTCAGATGCAGAGAACAAGGTTCGTGATAATTATATTTGCCATTAAATGATAACATCCAATTGGTATCTAATCTTCAGGCTACAAATAAGCATGTAATACTGAAAATACATTCTAATTACATGGCTGTTTGTCCCCTGTAAACATAATAAGATGAAGTACAAGCAGTGTTGCAAATTCCAATGAAGAATTGTATTCAGATTCTAATGAAAGATGCCAGGTGAAGCTTATGGCTTAATATTCTCCTATTTCTATGTTCAGTACCAATGATTTTACCACTTAGTTCCAGATGTCAAAGTTTGTATTTCAACATTACTATCATTATTTGACACTATTGTTACATAATGAGAACTGACCTAATACTCTACTGGAGCCTGAACAAATCTTATTTGGAAATTGAAGCAAAATATATATTTGTCTAATAGAGTTTAAATAAAGAAAAATGACTAATTCCTCCATCTTAAATAACTGGGAGATAACTTTATCATCTCAACTCCTCTACTTAAGCATTTATCTAAAGCCACAATTCCTTTTTATTTTGGCCTCAATGTAAAAGTACATCTTCTAATTGAACTTCTGTGTTTGAAAGTTCAGATATTCAGTACTTGGCACAGACTTAGTAAATGTTTCGAGTGGATGGATGGATGGATGGGTGGATGGACAGTTGATGAATAGTTTATAACCTCAATTTATTTTCTGCAAGTAAATGAAGTCAAATACATTTGCCTAATTTTTTCATTGAGTTAATAAATCATTTTAGTGACTTTCTACACAGATTAGATGTGCTATATTATGAAGTCCTAGAACACTGAATTGTATAAAGCATTATGATTTAATTTATCTTAATAGAGAACTCTTACTCTTATGATTTTAAAGCTGTACATGTTTATATAATAATACCTATCAAGTGAACTAGGAGGTGATCAAGAAAAAATAATATTAAAGCTTAAGGCAAGGGGTAGGCCAGAGGGCAGAGAGGAAGCTTCCAGGTTTGCTGGTTGATGATTTACGGCCTTAAAAATTTATATTTTTGTGTACTTCCTCTATGCTGTAGAAATGAAAAATTCTGAAATCAATTACAATCACTCTGTACCACATTATATTTTTCTACCTTCAAAATGATTGGCTTTTAAAATAACAATAATTGCTAATACCTACTGAGGATACCTTTTTGGTGTCTACATCTACAGATGAAGAAAGGTGAGGGATATACGCAATGGTTTTCCCAAGGTTGGATTGCTGCTGGAGCAGGGACTTGAACCAGGAGCTGATGGAAGGCACATGCTGACCCTCAATGCCTTTTAGGCAATGACGCTGCCAAAGCCCACAGTAGTTCCAAACTCTCTGCCTTTTAATGTACCTCTTCCAGCTACAGTTGCTTTCTCTTCCTCCCCAATGACTTAGGACCCTGCCCAAGTTCTCTCCTTCCCACAAGATTCTTACCCTTCTTGCCTTTATGTCCTAGAGTATGAAAACTCTACATATACCATGTAATTCCACTTAAACAACTCAGTTCCGTTCTCCTCTTCTTGAGGCAAGAACTTTTTTCTGATAATTCCCTTTTACCATCCCCACCCTCTACCCCCACACCTACCATATACAGAAATAGGAAGCAACTATTTGTTAATACAGTGATACCCTTCGAGTTCTTAAAAGAGCTCAGAAAGAATTGGTATACTTTCAGCATTTAAAATACTGTACTTTGCAGATGTCATGGTTAACAGAAGCAGATTAAATCTAGAATATGTTTTTGTAGAACACACACCCCCAAATCTAAAGAATCACTTATCACAGAACTTCCAAATACTAAAGAGTGTGAATGAAGATGTGGCTCACTTGATCCTCAATTTTTTTTTAATTCTTCAATGTCCTGCCTTTCCCAGAAGACGAAGAGACTTAAATGTGTAAATGCTTCGAGTGGATGGATGGATGGATGGGTGGATGGACAGTTGATGAATAGTTTACAACCTCAATTTATTTTCTGCAAGTAAATGAAGTCAGACACCTCCTTCAAGGTTTGCAAAGCAAATTTGGGTAAAATAAAGTGCCTAGATTTGCTCTTTACAGAAGTATCCAAAACACTTTAAAGAATGGCTCCTCTTTCCCTCTCTTTCTCTCTCTCCCTCATCTTCTCTTTCCCTCTTTCTCTCCCTCTTCCTCTCCCTTTCTTTCTGTCTCTCCTCTCTCTCATCCAAAAAGTAACCACTATATATTTGATATCTTATTTGGTTTACTGGATGTTCTGTATCTGAATCTGCATTTTGCTTACAATAGAAATGTTAACTGCTTTCCTCTAACCACCTCCTGGGGATGAGATTTGCTGTTAGGTTGTACACTTACTGACTCCAGAATTTACTGATCCAAATTTTCTTCTGTGTTATATTTGTCTGTTCCTTCCTCTCACATTTATCATCATTTTCTGCTTGTGTATCTGTCCATTTGTCTTTCTTTCCTTTAATTTCTGTTCCATGGTCCCCAGATAAAAAATGAAATATTAGGTTTGTCAAGCGTATATCATTGTTTAAATGCCTGGAGATGATGGGTTAAACAGACCAATCAATGAAACAAACCTCCAGTGCACTGCAGGGGCTGCAAAGGATGCTCCCTTTGGCTTTTTAAGACCTAACAAGTCAATAACCTATTAATATCACATTCTGCCTGTCACCTCTACACAATTCACATGTGACTTCTTAGGACAAAACTTTACAGCTGATGATGAATTAAACAGAAAAATGTTTGTGGCAAAATTCAAACTAAAAATAAAACTAAATGAATTGAAAAGTGAAATGGAAAGAATAATTACATGATTATAACCATAAGATGCACCACAATTATTACAGCTACACCATGAATATTATAAACACATAAAATGACCCAAATTTTTAGGTAATGAATTATTTATTTTACTATTTTTTAGTATATTACCCAGAGGGTATGCTATGCCAAAAGAGTTAAAATTCCCACCACATGAAAAAATAGGATCCTTGCACATTGGAGAGTTTACATTGGAAAGAGATAATCAGACAGACAAAAGCATGTTTTAGATTAAATTTTTCCATTTATATAATGAAAGTTCAAAACTTTAGTTTAAATATCAAAGCAAGTATGTCTGGAAAGCATTGCTTATTATGTATAGAGCTAAGTTGTTGAATATATGTATCTGATAATCGTTTATATTTATAAAATCATTTATACATGTATATTTATGTAATATACTAGGGATGACAGCCATCTGAGTTACAAAATTGACAATTTACTTTCAGATGATTCACATTTTCAATCTCTCGTATGTTTGTTCCTGTTTCCAAAGTAAAAAAAAAATTATACTGAAATATTTTAATACTCCAAAAATTTTCCAAATGTTAACTCAGTAATTCCAAAACTGATTTTTATATCATTACTTTACATGAAATAGAAATGTACAGGACAATTAGTTCATTTCCTAGAAATAAAATTCTTCACTGTAATAAAAATTTGTTCTGCAACATTAGATGAATTCCCTAGTCTTTACTATAACCCTTCCCAAACAGGACTACTCCTAACATCATGGTCAAAGGCACAGTTTTGGAATCTGCCAGATTTCATTATAAATCCTGGCTCTATTATTTAGAGTTAAGTGACCTTATTTTTTTAATCTCCATGTGTTAAATAGAGATATTTACCTCTATCTCAGTGAGTTTGATGAGGATTAAATGAGGTGCTATCTCATATTGAACATAGAGCTCATTGCCCAGTACCAGACACAGCATAAGCACTTAATAAATGAAAAAGAAAATGTAATTCATTCAGCTAACCCCAGCTAGGCTAAGACTCTAGGCATAATTTGCTCAAATACTTTTTTTTTTTTTTTTGAGACAGGATCTGACTCTATTGCCCAGGCTTGAGTGTAATGATGCAAACATGGCTCACTGCAGCCTCGACCTCCTGGGTTCAAGCCATCCTACCACCTCAGCCTCTCAAGTAGCTGGGACTACAGGCACGCATCACCATGCCTGGCTAATTTTTGTATTTTTTATAGAAATGGGGTTTTGCCATGTTGCCCAGGCTGATCTCAAACTCCTGAACTTGAGCAATCCGCCAGCGTTGGCCTCTGAAAGTGCTGGGATTGCAGGTGTGAGCCACCGTGCCCAACCTAAAATATTTTTATCTCTCAAATATTCCTTATATAACCAGAGCTCATCCACCCATCTTACTATAGAGCTGTTTTTTGGGCTAGACATTGTAAAGGTATTAAAGTAACCCAAGATCTACTTTTTTTGTGTGTTGGCAGTATTAGCCATACCAAGCTTATAGTAGCAAAAATGAATGATTATCTCTCATTTCTGATTATAGCAATGAGGCAATCAATAGAAATGTGATTAATCTTTTGGGAGATTATTGTGCCTTAAAAGATAGAAGATTATGGGGTATGATCACACAGATCACAAGGTATAGTTGCACAGCTTCTCTCCTGAGTAGCCCCACTAATTTTCATCCATTAAACAAACATTTATTGAGCACCGATTGTATTCAATGCTGTAAAATAAGCTTGAAATTTAACTCTTAAAATTACAAATATTCCCTGTCCCCACAGAGTTCTTGCCCTTTCATTCTCTAGCACACCACACATCTATCACTTTCTAACCAGGTAACTTTCTGTTCGAAGTTTTTGCTAATAGTTTAAGTTGAAATTTGATTTTTTTAATGCAAATTTACTATCTGGTCTATATTTTTATTTTTATTTTAACCAGCTACCCATTCCATTCCTACCATTTGCCCCAGCAATACTGAGCTACTTGCAGTTCCATTCTTTCTCACTCTGTCTAAAACATGGTTCTCAATTTTGGCTGCACATTAGCACCAGTCAAATAGATTTTTTAGTTCCTAATGCCCAGGCTGCAACCCAGACAAGTCATGCAGAATCTCAAGAGGAGGAACCAAAGCATCAGTTATGTTTAATATTCCCAGGTAATTCCAGTGTGTAGCTAAGGATGAGACACTCTGACCCTAAGTCGTACTTTGCAACTCAGTTATTTGTCACCTCACTCCTACCCATCCAGCAAAATACAGTTCCACGATTCTTTCTTTCTGTGAAGTCTTTCCTGAACTCAACCGATCTTCCATGCTGGCTTAGGGACATGTATTGGTTTACTGTTGGCTGCCCAACAAATTACCACCACTTAACAGCTTAAAACAACACAATTTAATAGATTACAGTTCTGTAGGTCAGAAGCCCAGGCACAGCATGACTGGGTCTCATACTCAGGGTCTCACGATGCTAAAATCAAGATGCCAACTGGCTGCGTCTTTATCTGGAATCCCAGTTAGGATCAGATCTATTTCCAACCTCCTTCAGCTTGGGGGTGGAATTTATTCCCTTGGAGTTGCTGGGCTGTGATCCCCATTGTCTTGTTAGGTGGCTGCCAGGGACTGCTGTCAGCTTCTAGAAGCTGCTCCCAAGTCCTTGCTATGTGGCCTCCTCCACAGATCCTCTCACACTTTAATATCTCTGGCTTCAGCAAAGACCAAGTCCTTGAGGTCTGATTACATCAGTCCCACCTAAATAATTGCCCTTGGGTTAACTTAAAATTCAACTCATTAGTAACCTACTCATGAGAGTACTGTCCTATCTTATTCACTGGCTCTTCCCACACTCAAAAAGAAGGACATATACATGATGTATCCATTAGAAGGTGGGAATTCTGGAAGCCATCTTAGAATTCTGCCTACCAAGTTTCCATCCAGTGATTCCCAAAGGGCCTCTCTGCTCACCACAGCACTTACCACAATGAGTTTTTCCTATATCCCTTTCTGACACTCACCACACTTTGAATCCTAGGAGGGCAGGGATCATGTCATATTCATATTTGTCTTCCCAACATATAACTCAAAGCCTGGAATAAGGTAGATGTTCACCAAGGGTTTGCCAAGTATTCATGCTGTGCATATTCATAAACTAGACCCTTTGCATATTAGAAAATAGAACAAACACAAATTTGGATGAAAGCCTGATCTAGGGTCTTAGGAAAGATGCAACTAACTCAATAATTTCAAAAAGTTAAGAAAGGTTGACTTCAAAAGCAGGCTAATAAACATAACGGTATTTTTCACTTTGAAGATTTTTAATTAATTTCATTGTTTATAAAATCATTGTTGTTTCAAATTATGTATGAATTTTTTTTCATACTTACTGCCTTTGAACACAAAGAGTCATTTTCCATTTCGCAGCCTTATTTTCATGGTTTTCGGAATCAGTTTTCTCTCTATTGACCAAAATGCCAAATATATCGTCATCCATATGATGTACAATATACATGCAAACTAATAGTAATTAGTTGATCCTTATATTATGATCATAGGTTAAATGCATAATGCATTTCTTCTGCCTTGAAGATACTTAGCACAGTGAAGAATGAAGACGTGGCTCCTAAACTGCAATTCCAGGACTCCCTAACCCATAGGCCTTAGACAAGTCATTTAACCTCTACTGTCCTCAGTTTTTTCATCCCTAAAATATAGGTGGCAATACCTTTTTGGATGTATATGAAACAAACGGAGCTAAGTTGTGAGGAGGAGCTGACACAAAATAAATAATGATAATCTGATAAAATTCCAACAATTCACCCTACCACTATCCTGCCCAACATGGAAAGATTGTCTGGGGAGAATGGAAAAATAAATTATGTATTTACTCCTCTGATTATAGGAACTTGGGACAAGAAAGTCTAGCTACTTAAACTTTTAATCTGATCTAAAATAAAGATGAAATTGCAAATTCAAAGCTTATTCTGAGGTACATTGTTGACAAGATCTGAAAGCAGGAGAATGAAAAAATGGTAACTACAACTACTTTTTATGAAGTTTAACAGCAGAAATTATGCCCAATTATATTGCTGTTAGGAAAATCTTCTTCTATTATATAGCTCTGTAGAGCAGCATTGTAAAATAGAATAAAATGCAAGCTATATATATATAAATTTAAATTTTCCAGAAGCTACATTTAAGATATAGATGAAATTAATTTTAATAATATATTTTAATTCAATAATCCAAAATATTATTTCAACATGTGATCGAAATTTAAAAATTAATAAGATATTTTACTCTTTTCATACTAAGTGTTCAAATCTTATGTGCGTTTCACACTGATAGCATATCTCAATTTGATATGCCCATAGTTCATATTTCATATGCCCAGTAATTCATATGCTCAATAACCACATGACATGTCTGTGTGTGTAGTTTGTGTATATATTTATGTTGGTGTGTATCTGTGCATATATTTTAACCTAAACGACAGGAAAAACAAAGGACATATTTTCTCTTCACACAGGTGGAAGGGGATCTGGCTTGGCTCATCAAAGTTTACCCTTTCTGCTGGACTTCAGTGTGCTATGTGATTTTTCTCATTCCCTCTCCACCACCCCTGCCTCCCCCACCACGAATGACACTAGCTTTGTTCTGATGGCATAGTGAGGAATTTTAAGGAAGGGAAAGAATACGACCTTCCCAATGTTATCACACTGCTGAGACCAAAGTATTATTTTGAGAGAGGATATGGTTCTAAAATTTTAGAAGTGACTAGTTCGTGGTTAGCAGAGACCCAATGCTGGCCTAGAAGGGATGGAGGAAAGAAAGCAAAAGCAGAGAGGTAACCACACTTCAGATCTATTCCTTTTTCTCAGATACATTATAAGAAGACCCTTTAAGAAGAGGCAGACAGGCTATATCTTCTTCTATTATTGGTCTTAAAAGGCTATTTATTTATTTCGTTCAATGAAAGGAAGGGACTTGGTTAAATTCATGGATTAAGAATCTGTAATTTTGTCTAGTGATAAGCAAAAATTTCTTATATGTACTGCGCACTAACCAATCGTGCCACTGGAGCCAAAGAAGCCAAAATTCTTACCTTAACTCTTCATAAATTTGTGCCAAGGTAACTTTCCGTGGAAAGTTGGATTTGATAGAGCAGTGGAATCTCTATGAAAAATATAGAGATGTCAGGCACTGCATAAATGGTCTAGTGGGTAGAGAAAGTAAAATATTTGTCCAAGTATCCTGTTAACGATTTTTGAAATCTTATCTAGTGTAGAACCATACACACACATTTACACACACACACACACACACACACAGGAACATGTAGACC
This sequence comes from Pan troglodytes, assembly GCF_028858775.2. Taxonomy (NCBI): domain Eukaryota; kingdom Metazoa; phylum Chordata; class Mammalia; order Primates; family Hominidae; genus Pan; species Pan troglodytes. The sequence goes on from NC_072403.2 coordinate 110,567,815, forward strand.
CCCATGCCCAATAAGAAAATAGATAGAGAAATGTTACTATGCACTAGGTTGTTTAGTAAGTGTCTTGACTTTTTTAGGCTACTGGGTTTCCATTTCCTCAACTAGAGCAATGTTAATAACCCCCTAGTGATCCAATTAAAAAGAGAATGACTGCACTATGCAAAAACCAAACCAGAAAAACAAGCTTCTTTAGCCATCATGATCTGACCCTGTGGGAAATATGCTCCCCTGAATGCATGTGCAGTTTCAATCAACAAATACCCGAACCTTGAAATAATTCAAAATGATATTTGATTAATTGTGTGCATGCTTGGGCATATGAACACATGCACACATGTACATACTAACATACAAGCATGTTCTTCATATGTGAAGACAAAACTACTCACGCTCATTGCACGAAAGGGCCACTGAGAGGCCAAGTGTCCTGTCCTCATGAAAATACAATCCTTTCATCTGCAGCTGCAGCTGCTACTTTTCAATGGCTAAAAGAGGCAGGACTATCCATAGACACAGCTTTTGCCAAACCCCAGTTCTAGGACTTGGAGTCACAAGACAGAAGTCTTCACTGTGTCGCAAAGACACTTGGGAAGATGGTAGATCAGAAGGAAGCTCCTTTTACACAAACTTCTGGGTAAACCATAATTATTAGTCATAACTAATGCAAAATAATCCTATCCCTGTAAATCAGGTAAAGTAAGGCTAAAATAATTTCACTATTAATCAAATAGCTGAAGTCCATCAATGAATTATGTTGTGCATTATCTGAAAAAAAGGAGATGAAAAATCTGTGATCCATTCTGAAAATATTTAGGAATAAATTTGAGGTTCAAATTCACTGAACATATCCGTAAAGTTTATTATAACTCCAAAGTTGCCATTTTAAATTGGCTTCTTCCAGAAGATTGGAGTGTGTAAATTGCATGGAAATGGAGAAAGGGGAATTGTTTCTCACCAAAAATGAGCTCCATTTTAAAGAAACTAGTTCAAAACTTGAATTATTCTATTTAATAAAAGCTAGCTAGCACAAAAATGTAGTATGAAGTGTGACAATTACAGGTCATGTGTACTCACTGTCAAAATATTTCTCAGATTCTTCCTGCTAAATAGTCTTTTGACCTCCTCTGTGTTTCTGTTCTATGCAAGAACTGTGTTTCCTGGACTTTAAACTATGAAAGTTAAAAATGTCAGTGTTTTCAGGTCAGTGCATTTAACTGATTTTTAAAGTTCTTTTTTCACTTTTTTTCAATGCAGGCAATAACTAAAAGTGTTAACCTGTTTATATAATGTATATTTAATGAATATTAAGTCTGCCCATTTTATGAGTCTAAATAAATATTCTTTATATAGTAAGTAGGCATATATAGAGATAGATAGGTCTTTATGAAGAACAGTTTTGGAAATTATAAAAAAGAAAAGAAAGTATAGAATTATTTAAAGCATTGCTACCAAGAAATTAAAGCACTTAATTTTAAAAGTTGCCATGGTTTCATGAAAGAAGAACCAGAGACATTTTGAAAAATAAGAGAGTGGCCTAATCTATTTTATAGCTATTAATATATTATAAATCTACCATAGTGAAAATAGCTTGGTATGCCAATTGTTTGCTTCTTCATTTGGTATGCTTTTAATTTTTAGTTAGAATCTCTGTTCTCTGTTCTCCATGTCTATTACCTCTGTCACACAGTTTTTATTATTCTGCTGCAGCTTTTCCTCCTGACAAGGAAACTCTTTGGGGAATCCACTAAAAATAATGTAGGCTACTTCTGAGGTTGTCTAGCCTTAGCAATTACCTTTTCCTGCCACCACTATAAAATTAACACATTGCAATTTGTAGAGTACAAGTAATGTACCTGATGTTCTAAACACTAGGCACAAGTCCCTGTGAAATATCAAAAGTGTTAAAGTAGCAATTCCTCAGTTCTGTGGATGCCAACCAGAAAACACAGTTCTACATGATTCAGCAGCAAGAAAATTAGATGTTATCTGCTGGAGCAAGCTGGTCATAATGTACTGTTCCTCACAGCTATTATAGTTAACCCTCCCTCACTTACTGTAATTAAGCCTGTTGCATCCATCTCATTACCACTAAATCTTCATATAAGATAATGCAATAGATTGATTTGGGAAATATCAGCAAGCAGTGGAGTGCCATAATCAATAACGTTTGTTCTACACCAAGCTCTGTCATCTTCAGGGCTTTGCATGTGCTGTTCTTTGTATTTGGAACATGCCCACAGCACCTCCTATCTTGTCCTTACTCTTACCTACTCATTGCATGAATTTCTTTTAAATAATACATAACATATTCTATCATGTAAATTTATTTAATTTCACATTCTTCTGTTTCAATGCTAACACGACCTTCTTCAAAGGCATTCCTCTCTCCCAAACATATTAATTGGCTTAGTAAACTGCCACTTCTCTGTTCTTAGACAGTGCCCTGTGCCTATGCATGCCATAGTCCTTACCACTAAATAATGTAAAGCTTCTTTGTTTCTCTATGTCCCTGCCTTAAACTGCAAACTCCATAGGACAAGTACCAACTATCTCTTAGCTAAAGATACAGTCTTAGTACCTAGAACCATTGCTCATCATATTGCAAACCTATAATGCATATTTTAGCTTCTTTGGGAATATAACATTAAAAATTACTCTTGGTGCTAAGGGTACTTACAAAATAAATAGGATAGGCATGGGTTTCTTAAATCCGTCTACTTTCTTCTATTTCCAAATCCATAATCTTACACACGGACTCTAAGGGACTTGCTTACTAACATCTCCACTTTCCAACCTGCCCACCTTCACATTTTAAAATGCAAATTGAATCATCACATTACTTTCCTGCTTAAACTGGACATTGGCTGTCCAATAAACTTGGGATAAAATATCAAGTCCTAAACATGACTTATAAGGTCTAGGAATTCTAGTTCCTCCATCTCTAATTCCATCTCTCTCTACTAGACTTCGTGTTCACCAAGAGTTTTCCCAACTCAAATGTTCCTTCTCTGACTAGGATATCCCCTGTCCCTCCTATCACACTAACACAACTGTACCTCACCTGAACAAATTATTCTCACCCTGCAGGTCTCAGAAGCCATCCTATACCCCAACATAAAAAAAACCCACCCGTTATATTATTTCAACAATATATTTTTCCTTCACAGCATTTTTCTAACTGGAAAATTCCCAAAATAATTTCCCAATTGTAATTTAATTAATATTTTGTAATTATATTCTCTTAGTAAACTGTAAGCTCCATAAAAGCAGAAATTGCATTTATTCTTTCTACCACTATGTATATGCCCAATGCTCAGCTTGGTACCTATTCTGTAGTAAGTTCTTGAATACGCTTTGAATGAATAATAAGGGTGGCAAATGCCAGAGGAACTCAGGAGAAAGTGATTATTAAAAATAAGCCCTCTCCTGCCAGAAGAGTTAGACTGAGTTGCATTGTAAAAGAGGTAGTAGATTTAGAAAAGTGAATTTCTAGATATTAAGATTTTATGGAACATTTTTTTTCATGCAGACTTGTAAAATGTTGCCAGCTCTTAATTTTTCCAAGTAATGCCATTAAAACCAAAAATAATTCCACCTTGGAATAGCCATCATTTTATATTTAGAAAGATATATTCTCACACTAAAAATGCTTTTGAAAAATTCAAAATGAAGTACAATTCTTTAAATTGAATGAATTTGACCTTATGAGAAATAAATTATCCTGGTGTGTGTGGCGGGGGGGATGGGGGGTGGGTATGTGGGTGTGGGTTTGTTTTCTCATTTCCCTTCAGAAAATTTCAGCAAGGACTGGCTGCAATCCATGAGTATTCAGTAACCATTGAACTGACCTGGATAAGAGGAGAAAATCCAGGAGTCCCAGGCAGAGGCAGACCTAAGGCTTCGGGAATGCTCTGGGCATATTCAGGAAAACAATCAATAGGCAGCCAAAGTGCAGGTTTTGTGGAGGGGAGAAAATGTTAACTAGAGAGATAGTAGAAGCAAAATGCCTAGACGATTTGACATAACTGCTTTCTCCCATTATGCTTGGTTCACATGTAGAAAAATACCAGTGTTTCCAACAGGAGGAGAAGCCAACAACTGAAAGAAGGAGGAAAAGTCACTCAACTGTTCATCCAGAATGCAATGAGCAACTGCTATATGCATGCACTGACAGGCACTGGATGGGCACAAAGAGAAAGCAGCAAAAATACCTGCTGTGCTCTCTTCCCAGGACTGTTGGACAGGATGAAGGCTGTGAAACAGCAGTGCCCTGGACTCAGCAGCATCAGAGAGGCTGGAAGTAGACACAGCATCATCAAGTTTATGATTGCAGAGAAGAAAATCAAGGTTACAAAACAGCAAGGGGGAATGATCCCAGTTCTCTGCTCCTCCTGCACATGTATTCCCATGTCCATGCAGCCCGAGGCTCCTACGGAGTCTGGAGGGAAAGGCAGAGCCACGGGGAACACAGCAGAGCTTTTGGATAAATTTTCGATCCTTTTTGTCTCTCTTGCTCCATCCCATGTCAGAGCTACAAAATTATCCAAGAATTATCCAAGGCATCTTTTATGTCCTTTTGGGCAGGTTAGCCAGCCTCTGCCCCAACCTCAAATATAAGACTGATAATAGCAGTTTTTCATCATTACACAGAAATGGGGAGCATAATAGTTGCCATCCACTGCCATGTATTAAGAATTGGAAAATGAACAAATTATGGGGTAAATCCATCCAAAATCAGATTATCAATTTAACCTAAAGACAAGATTGAAACTTGAGTTGACCAGCCTACACTATTCAACTGATTGCTATCTGTTAATGATGTTATTATTCTGAGTGAACTTCACCCTTTTCAGAGAAATCTTTTATTTTAGCAGGTCCACAATTCAGAATAAATATGGACCTCGCTTTATCCTAAATCTCTTTTTTTCTAAATTAATTAGATCTTAAATGCACTTACAGAGCTTTCTATTTACAGGAACTCTTAGATATCCCAAAGGAGTGGTGAGTCAGTGTTACTCTCTGTTCACTTTTGAATGTGCGTGATAGGTGGTGGATGCTTAGATGTAGAGTGCATTAGTCTGGAGTTGTTCCTGAGGCCATAGGCATGTCCTCATGAAGCCCTGCTCCTGGGCCATTCAGCATGCATAGGTTGCTTCAGAAACTCAGTGGTAAGTCCTTTTGTAAAGCAGAGGCCTTTATGAACATGTATTACAACCCCTCAGCTCATTCTTTTCCTCTTCAGAATTTAGGAGATTGTGTGTTCTTTAAGCAATGTATACCTAGTCTATTTTTAGTATTGGGAGACTTGGTTTCCTATTCTTCTCTCCTACACCCTTCTGTGATATACAAGTACCCTCATTTCTAACTCGTAACAGTTAGAATGGCTGTAAAGCACTTGGCCTTTCTTGGAAGAAAGCACCATAAATGTACACGGTCCTGCTTATCTGTTAGTTTCTTTCACTAGTTTTCTGAGTGTCTGAAAATCCTATTTCAGTAACAGAAACCTGTATATTTTAGGTTTAAACTCCTCTTTACATACAAACTTCAAAACCAGCTTCCCTCTCCATATGCACCCAGTGTAGCAGCTATTGAGGCTCTCCTAATTTACAGCCTTGTCTCATATTTATGCTAATTCTGGTTGACTTGTCTTCTAATATGAAGTAGTAACAAATAGTATAAAATATTTCCAGAGGTTTCCTATGACAATTGAAAAGAAAAGCTGTACAAAACTTAAATGCCCATTAATTGGGAAATGGCTGAAGAGATGCTACCTCTGTGGTGTGGAATATTATTATGCTGCTGTTATAAAAAGAATGAGTTGGGTCTGTACCTAACCATGGCGATATTTGTGATATGTTACTACTAGGTTAAAATAAAACCAAGTTTCAGAAAAGTGTATACAATATGGCATTATTTTTGTAGAAAGCAAAACTATATATGCATAGATATGTTTGTGCATGCTGGTATAAGCAAGAAGAAAGGTCTGAAAAGATGCACACCAAGCATTTATAAGGTTGGCCTCATTGAAATGGCAATAGGTGGAGAGGTGATAATTTACTCATTATATACCTCGGTACTGTTTCAACATGTCACAGCTGATGTGTGTTACATATAAAATAAAATAATAAATACAATTTAAAAGGAAAATAGTTGTCATATTTTCAATCTATAATAAAATCCCAAAGCATGAAATTTTGGCTGATTTAGAAATGTGAATTTTGATTGCTCTATTGGGAAAATCCCAAATATCATATTTAGATGGAAGCAACCTTAAATTTTATGCCAGTTTTGGTCTTGAATATTCTTGGAAATGATTGAATGCTGCAGCTTTCAATACAAAGAAAGGAATTTTGATACCAGCTAAGCATTTCCCAGCTCTTGTTCTCAGGTACTTTTCTCCATGACAGGAAAAATCAGAAGCTTGTAAATCATAACCAGGATGTTCTGAGAAAATTTCTGTTCTCAGTTTTCTCTGCCAATTATCTGTCCACTGACAAAGAATTAAAAATAGTATAAGTGATGTGACATTTTAGGAGCAAGAAAAATAACAGAAAAGCCTATAGTGGGCTGCCAGGTGCACAGCTACGTAGCACCTTTACAGTCTTGTCATGAAGTGCAGTTATGACACCAAATTTTGCTGTGTGTCTTCTTTCCCCATGGACTTCTGATTCCTACAGATTACTCTGTGATGCTTCTCTGTCTTCTTCCCCACGATCTGTTTCCCCCTGCCCATCTCAATTCCTTATCCCTCCTCCCACACAAAACACCCAAAAGTCCAATTATTTCATTTCCTCCCTAGTTAAAATACAAACACTTACTTGCAAAGAAGAAGAAGTGTTTTCTAAATTTTTCAGCAATGGTGCAGGGCATTCTGGAGTTACAAAATTATACCCTCCTAGAGTTCTGAGACTTAGTAACAATAGTACTTCAAGAATAAGTATCTGGCTACCAGGTTCTTCAGGAGGATTAAAACTATCTTCAGATAAGCACCATAGCAGGAATACACATTGCATCATTATCATGTTGAACGAAACCTTCACTTACCCAATTTTTACTTCATTTACATATTAATGTCACCTTGCCCTATTCCAGGAAACCCCTTTGGTTCTTTCTTTTTTCTGTCTAAGATGATTATACGTGACTCATCTGCATGCAAAATCTTTTACAACATCAGATTGCCACACAAGCCAGCCTTTGTTTGGATACTTTTCTCCTGACATCACTCACCTGGTCCTTTCTTTCTCCTACTTCTCATTCCTTTATTCCTCTGATTTTTTTTTCCTGTGTGCCTCATATTGCAACCCTTCACAAAGGTCTCTGTTTCTGGTCATGCCTTCTTTCTGAGGCAGAACCCTCTTTGTCTAAGGATCAATGATGTCCTGTAGCAGGCCATCCAAGATGTGGAGTTCTAAGTTGACAACAAAGTCTTGGTGCTGGGGTACAGGAAGCCATCACACACAGAGAGGGCTGTGTTCATGGAAAAGGCATTGTGGCCCAGTTAGTGAATTTTAATTTTATTTACATTAGAGGGAGGTAGTTATACTATGGAGTCATGTTTTCTTTCCCAGAGATCCCTACCAAAATGCTTCTAGACATTACCACAAATATGCTATCCTTTCACCTACAGATTTTTTAAAGCTTTTAAACATTTTATAGAAAGGCATCCCTGAAGCAATAAACAAGCAAATAATAAAACAATTGAAGGTATTCAAGAGGTCCCTAGAGGTGCTAGAGAAGAGAGCAGAGGAGGGATTGCTGAGCTAATGCAGCCTGATGCCTGTGGAATGTGGGTGAGGCGGAGAGTCGGCAGTTTTCTTCAGTCCTCTGCTCCTCTGCTGTGCCCATTCACCTACACACCTCACCCTGTGGAGATTCCCTAGGAGAGTACTCCACATTGCCAAGGATCCTGAGACAAGGAAATGGGGAAGCCACGGTCCTTACCCTCAGGTGTCTCAAATATCACCAGTAGATGAATCAAAGGATTCCCTCCTTAACCCTTAGGTCAATTATTAAACACATAAAAATAGAATCTTCTCACATCTTGTTTTTTGTAACAATGAAAAAGAAAGTACCTTTTTTTTTTTCTGAGTAGCTGTGTTATCTAGGCTCCGAGAATCAGTGAACTATGTTTTGAATATACATGTCCCTTACTATCAAAGTTATTTGTAATTCAATAATTATTCTTTTTATTAGTATGTTTATATTACATGTATACAATCATAAATATATATTTTTAAATCTTAATGGAGTAATTACTTATATCAGTCATTGTCATAACTAGTAAAACTGTGCTATAATGCGAGCAGGATAACCTTCCTCTATGGCAGATGCAAGAAAGATGTGAAGTTTGGGGGATGAAAATGTATTTTGTGAATAGCTCCTGGGTATGTGGGCCAATCCCAGCCAATTAGAGGCTATTCATTAAGGCCCAAAAAGTGTTGCCTGGGTAGCAGATTAATAATGGCATAGACCTCTTTCAGGTTTCATGACAGGGCCTATTCTTTGCCAAATGTATCACATTTGAGAGTTTGTAGCCTGTTAAGTGTACTCATTAGGAAAAAATAATTATACTTTCTCAAGTTTTATGGATTACTTCTTTGAAATTCTCTACAATATCTAATAAACTCCAATTTCCCAATAACTTTAGAATACAAAATAATGGTTTAAGTTTACTAAATTAGGAACTGTTTAAAAATATTTGCTATCCATACATTGGCAAGTGGTTTGGTAAATTTGGAATACTGATCGCAATCTCAGGCATAATGTATGCTCTTCTACTTTCTGAATTTCCCTCCTCTCATGCTTTTCATCTCCCCTTTGACTAAAACAGGGAAAAGTTTGAGTTAATACAAGGGTGAAGCTGGACCTGAGCTTGGTTCTCTGCACTAGCTTTTCCTTTTTTGTTGTTTTGTCTCTCTCTTCTCTTCTATTTCCTCCCTGGCTTCATCTCTTCTCTTGGTCTCTCCTCTTCATAGTAGTTATTGTCACTATCAAATGTATGCTGTCACTCTACCATATAATCTGTCACAGCAGGGCACCAGGTGCCAGGGGCAAGGCAACAAAAGTGTAGCATGCCTTCTCTGCCCTCCAGGAGCTGGCTGCTTTTTCAGGAGACCAAATACATACACATAACCTTCATGCCCTCATTCCTTCACCCTACAAATATTTATTGAGCATTTACTATATGTCAGACTCTGTGCTTTGTGATAAATAAAACAGAGCTCCCCCTTACAACCACCACCAAAATAAAGTAGCTAACACAGCAAAATATAACAACTGCCAAATGCCTCATAGATCAGAAGTGTTATGGAAGTCCAAAAAAAAGAGATTTCCAACTGAAGGGATCACAGAAGCTAAATAGAAAATATACATTAGAAAATAGAGCTCTAAGCCCACGAATATTAAAATATGCTTTATATAAGTTTCAATAACTCCTTTCTTTACCATGCATCAGATAGCAAACATATTTGCGTGCTTGATTTGGAGTTGTGGATAAAGAACTGGACGTTTCAGTCCTAACTCTGCTTACTTCACTAGAATTAAATATAATTAGACATTTTAAATTGCATTACAGATGTATTTATTATTTGTTCCTAAAGTGCTAAGTGATTTTGCTAAATTTCATTTATTTTCACTTTAAAAATAATACATATTGCTCTTTGAAAAAAGAATTATTGAGAGAGGAAGTAAATGCATCATTTTCAGGGATTCCCCTAGTACAAGAAAGTTAAAGGTCCTGTATTTACAATAACTAAAAGATACGGAAAAGAAACTCAAACTGTGAGTATACTTCATGACATTTTTCTTTCTCACAGATAGGTAGAAGACTACATTAAATGACACCTTCTTAAATTTCATGAGACCTGTACACATTTGATCTGTGGATACATCGCCAGACACCATTTTCTTGATGTAAAGATAAGTTAGTTTGTTTTTTAAAATCCTGACTCAGCTTCCTTCCAGTATTTTATAAGAGTCCTTGTGTATTCAATCTAATTATTTACCAAATAGAAGTTGGAGAGGATTCACTCTGGAAGAAATCCATTTTAATGTAATTGTTCTGGCATTTAGCACATCCTAATATTTGTCATCTGTTGCTCTTGCTGTGCATTCAAAGGGCTTGGATATGATGCCCTTTAAAAAAAGAAAGAAAGAAAGAAACCCTCGGTATTGTGTAATACAGCACCATTTCATTGTAATGCAGAATGCATAGCTTCAAGTGTTTGCAACACTCTCCAGCCAGTTCCTTTCACACTGAAAATAGACATAGGGCCAATGTGAATGCAGGCTTTTTTTTTTTTTTTCCAGCTCCACTAATCTTGCAGCTGACATCTTAGCAAACAATTAAGCATTCAAGAAAGTTTACAAAAATTAAAGCCAAATTGCCAGCTACTCCCTACTGATAATCTCAAAGTCATATATTTTGCCAAAAACAAAATGCACCAAGAAAATATGGTCACTTTAAAGGGACATACTCAATCATTATTCAGCAGCAGAACCACCTGCACCAACCCAGGCTAGCTACTTAATTTATTCCAATTCCTTTTGTTGTTGTTATTATTATTGTTCTTAGAAACAAGGACATTTTGGGGGAACCTTAGCAGGGCTTCATCTGAAATCTTTGCCATTTATAAACGTTATGTAGTTACTTTAAAGTGATCTGTAAAAGCCACAGTGAATCCCCATGCAGGTTTCTTTATGAAATTACAGGGGAAGAATGTTAAGTATAAAAGTTTACTCTTCCAATTCTAGAATTTTGCATTCCCAAAAGGTTGTAAAGAGATTGTTACCAAATCCCAGCTTAGGAGAAGGGAAGAAACATCCTGTATCTGCTGTTTTCTTCCTAGTCATGATGCATCCTGAGAGTGTTACACACAACGGGCTTTTTTGGACCACAATCTGGCCAGCCCTCAACCACCCCAAGTGGTCCTAAAGATCATTGATGGGGATCTTTGGGATGTTGGGGGAAGCTCTTCTGACATTTCTCTCATGTGGTGGGAAAAATAACAGTTCTCACTTCCTTCTCCTGCAATACTGAACTATATGCCTCACCTCTGCCCTCAGCATTTGGCCATTTTCAATGATTGTGTCCAAGTCAGCCGAAGACAGTCCACTGTTGCTGACAACCCTTCAGTGACTCCACTGCCCCTAGCATAAAAGTACAAATCACAATTTGGGAATTCTGGTTCCAACCCTTCTGCATTAGATAAACAGGTTTACTCAGCATCAAAATTGCAGTAAGAGAATGAAGCCCTTTCTAGACGTTGCTGTGCAGGTGGGAGTGTCTTTGTATAAGGTGCTTACTAGGTTTTAATCACTTTTGCCATCTCTAACATGCCTTGGCCCTTTGGTCACTCAGGCTCTCTTTTGCTTCCTTCATCTATCAGGACATTCTCCAGAAGGTTCTTTTTGTCTACTCAAGTTCTTGATACCTCCTCAGAATTTCAGCAACATGTTACCTTAAATGCTAATTACGTTTTTAAACATATATTTTTCTAACCAAACTGTAATGCAGAACAAGGATCTATAAGTAGTTTGTATTACAATGTTCAGTAAAGTACATTCTTGGTATTTCAGAGAACATTATTAATAATATTTTCTAAAAATGACACCCGAATAGAATAACAAATACATTGATTCAAAATTGATGATCTTGTAGTAACCCTAAAGTTTTCAGATGGAAATCACATAAAAATATGTGGCATATGGAATGAGAAAATCTCCTTCCTGGTTCTTCTTTTCCTGGAGTGTGCAGTCCTAAATTAACACCACTGCCCAAGTCATCATCATTCCTTAACCCTGATTCTCTCTGTCTGTGGTATTGGGGAAGTTGGTTTATCTTTACTTTCTTTGAGTTTGCCCTTTTTCAGAAAAAGGAATGAAAGTGTACTTTTCTTGGAATTGGTGGCACATTATAGTTTTGGAGAAGTATTTAATAAAAATCAGGCTAATAAAATGTTCATTGTGATTTTCAGAGAATATTTCAACAGAAACAAAATTAACTTATTCTTGTTTAATTGACTTTACCCTGTGACTACTTGTCTACCAAAATTCAAAGTTCTCAGTCTTTTGAAGTGAGTCTGAATCCCTGTCGGTTGCTTAAGTTCTCCTTCACATTGTCACTGAGAGTCTGTTACAGATGATCTAGCTGCTGCCAGGGCATTAAAAGATTTTATCTTTGTAAATCATTCTCTACATTCTGCATGTAACAATTTATTTATTTATTTTTTCACAAAATACTTACAGAGCTCTAATGGCATTAGGTATCTGACATTCAATAGGTTGGATGGCACTTGGTGGCACTGGCCTCTGAGTATTCAATGAGAATACTGTTTGGTTCTTTTTCATTTTAATTGCTGGAATGGCTGTGGATATAAGTTGTTTTGCACAAAAGGGTGACAAATAATGATGAAAGACACCAGAGTGCTCTCATGTGTGGCTTCGTCAAGAAGGAGAAAAGAGATTATTGCAGCTGAACTGATCACATGGAATTTGCTGGGCCTTCCCTTTCCCCCCACCCCCACCCCCATCACCACCATGTGCCCTACTAAAATGTAGTTCTTACAATCTATGAACGATCCAGCTGAATAACACACAAAAATTGATCCTATTAACAATGATCTTTAGAATGTTCAAGGACATAACGCCGCTTTTGTAAGCCTCCAACATAAGCATTCTCAAATCCTTTAAGGAGCAAATTGTTTCTGGTTTTGTCGTTTTCTTCCTAGCAAACTGTTGCCTTAAAACAGAGCTTCTGTGGGGGGCGGGGGAGCCGCACAAGCCTCCAGTTTAAAACAATGTTCTCACTGGCCTTCCTAGCAACTGAGATGTCACTTATATTTTTAATTAACATTTTAGTCCCCTAAAATTATTTAATACTAAGCAAACATGTTAATGATGTAAAAATCAATGCTAAGAAAAGTGGCCGAAGAGATAATAGGTAAAATTAATTATTTTATGACCTATGGGGTGTTCAATGGTTCTTTTGTTTAAAAAAGAAAAAAATAAACTTCATTACTCTTACAGGGAGTATTTATGATCTTTACGGAAAGAATGAGTCTGTGTCCCAAATTACTGAACATTTATGTGCCTGTGTAAGTCTGGATTTTTCACCCCCTTTTCTAGCATCTAAGTGGCTTTTATGTTCAGCAGCACTGAGGAAACTGTGGGCTTCCTCCTCCTCCTGGTGAGGTTACTCCTTTTTCTTCTCCTTTTCTTTCTGTTTTAGGGAATTGCCTCTGCTACCTCAAAGGCAGTTTTCCAAATATCTGCATCCCATGCCCTCCCTGAGCCTCGTGGCTCAGCTTCGCCTACTCTTTTCAACCAGCCTTCAGGCACTGAGGTCTGTGGCCCTAACTGCTGGCCCTTACCTCAAAGTTTCTTTGGTAGTTTTCTTACTTAAGCTGTGAGACACATCGTATGAAAGACTGTAACTCATAACTGTGTGCGTAATTGTGCAGACATTTCAGCAAGAGGATGCTGGCTGTTTCATACTCTGCTTTAGATCTTTCAAAATAGAAACTCTCTCTCTCTACTCTCCCCTCTGCCCACCCCCCACTTGCCGCCCCACTTCATTTCTAATCAAGCTGTTACTTGCAGGCATTTTCATTATTACACGAGGAGTGTAATACACAAAAACTTGGGCTTTGTAGTCATAATATGCTGCCAGTGGTTACAGAATCCAGAGAAAATTCACTGATGACTAGAGATAAAGGTTGCGGTTTTGAACTTCTCACAATGGGCACTTTATGAATAACACCAATGGTGACAATTCTACATTAAAAGAGAATGCCTATAATTAGGCCTTGGACACACATGTTAATAAGTGAGGAACAGCTATATCTTCCCACAATAGAGCCTGATCATTTCCATCAGGGACTGAGAGTCAGAAAAATGTTTTCCTTCATTAAGTTCTACTCATTCTGTGTTGGCTTTTTAAGTTCTTCAAAATTGAGGCAGGAGAAATTTATTTGGAAGAAGAGCAGCCTCTCTATTCCCCTCCCCAAGTTAAATTCTGAGAATAAAACGATGGGCCTTAACCGTTTTCTTTAACCCCCAAGTCCCTTTGTGTGGCAATATGGCTTTCTATTGAAGGTTCCAACAGTGGGGGAGGATTCAGATCTGTGTACAGATGAAGCCCCAGTGGCAGACAAAATGAGGTTTAGTATCATAGGGTTGCAAGAATTTAAAAAAAAAAAAAAAAAAATGGAAGGTGGATAATGAAGATGAATCTGGTTAGAATTGAGAAGAGAGCTCTCGGACCTAAGAAAGCACCTTCCCTTTACAGCCATCTCCTCCCCATTGTGCTGCCGCCCACATGACATAAAAGCCCTCAGATGGAAGCCCCTATTTATCCTGAATGGCAACAGTTCATTTTTGAGATGACCACATTCAGGGTCTGTAATCAGCCACCGTAAATAATATTTTACGTTTAAAAAGTATATACATGTAGTTGTTGAGAATGAGTTAATTAAGAGGTTTCCTTGTTGTTTGTTTTGTAGTATCTTCAAATAAAAAAGTTTAACAATTAAAGATTTGATTGTATTAATCCAACTTGCCCCATTTCTATCTTTTGAAAAGGAAAATATAAAAAGACTTTGTAAGCTGAAAACAACTATAGAACAATGTAAGATGTCACCAGCATTCACCCTCCTATTGCTTTGGTCAGTCACTTCTTTTTTCAGATAAGAAAACCTGGTTTACTTGATGTTGTTGCTGTAGTTTTTAACAGAATCTTTCAACACACAAACACTAAATGGAGTCAGTGAAACACTTCTAGTAATAATTTCTTTATCTGTTTAAATTTTAATTTTCTTCTCCAAAAAAAGTGATTGATTTCAATAGTTTCAAAAAATTTTATTGAAAGTGGGAGGAGAGGCTCTTCATGTCAAGAAAAGGTGTTTTCTGAAGCCTCTGAAGAGTCCAGCATTTTATTCTTATGCCCCATGTACAGTGGGAGGGAAATTAAGAAGTTTGAATGGGAACCGAAAGAACTGTTCTTTGTGCAGCTCAGTCTCTCCTGATGTGGTATGTGTTCCAGGAAAGAGGACAGGCACTGAGACTAAACACAAAAATCAAAATGGATTTTACTCCGCCTCCAGTAAACAGCATGGCACAAAAGTCCATTGTGCTATGAGATAACTGCTAAGATGAATGGAGTTGGCTGTCACGGAGGTGATTGTGGGGCCGGTCTCTATTGGATCACAGTCCAGGACTGAATTCCTTTCTGGTTCATCAGGGTCTGTTGGTACCACAGGAAGTGTCATGATCCTTTTTTTCACTAGGGCCAGATGGTGTCCTTTTTGAGGCCTTACTAATGCCCAGTTTTCCACATGTAAAACTCCTGGGAAAATGACCTAACTCACAGCTGCTTAGTGAGGCTTGAGCAGGCCTTTAGAAAGACTTCTGTCAAGAACAAGGAGATTGTACCACTACCAGAGTAAAGGGGGAGGCTCTGGCCAGAAATGTATCAATTACAAACTATTTTTAAACGACCATCATAATTTGAATTGTGATTTGCACAATGTATGTCTTCATAGGCAGTGGCTAAAAGGATATTTCACAAAAGCAACTAATGGCTAGGGATGCTGATTGTTTTCCTAGCAGAACTTTTACCTTCCTTGAGAGCAGATGGCCTGAATAAGAAGAGAAAATGTGGTCCAGAAGGGTCGGGAAAGGACAAAAAGTGAAAGATTCCCTAGATAGCTGCAAGGAGCCTGGGGAGAGGGGAGGGATCCTAGTGTTAAAAAGAGCTGGAAAAAGTGGAAACTTTTGATGCATGTGGGTTGTGTTTACTGATGAATTGAATGATTCCCAAGAGTAGACAACTGCAGGTGTGATATTTAGAAAGCAGGATGCCTTTTCTATTAGCCGAGTTATAGTGAGAACACATCAAAGTTGTTATAGGGGTTCAGTATGAGATTCATACTGAAAGTTACTGTAGGATTTTTTCCCATCCTAAAAAGCATTAGCAATAATTACCTTTGGGATAAAGCTACTCTTAATAGCTTTATCTCTGCTTTTGAATCTTTGCTTATTTTTGTGCATTGAGTAGCAATTGGTCCTTACTTATTTGTGGGTGCATTTTACCCTATATGGGAATTTTTTTTATCCTAATTGTTTTCACCTTGTTTAAAGCGGTTCTTTTACTAGCTATAAGAGTTCTTATTAACTTTTTGATTAATTAATTTGTAACAAATGACAGATTTTTCATGTCATTTTTGAATGGTTGGTTCAAATTAAAAAAATAAATAAATAAAAAGCCTAAAGCCATATAAAAGGAGGTTTGTATTTTTTTCATCCAAACTATAGCCAAAAAAAATTGCAAACAAATGAAGCATCAGAATAATTACTGTGAGGATCTCTTTCTATAAGGTTACTTTTCTTTTTTAACCTACTTGCAAATTTGCATAACTTTCAGGTCACAAAAATCTCACCTTACTGGAGGGAGGAAGGAAAATTAATGTAAAACATTTGACTCATGTTTTCACTCAAGTGCTTAACATTAAGTCTATTGAAAGAAATGTTTCATCTCACATATTTAAACCTAACAATTGCTGTGTAGCAAATGAAAGATCAGCAACATAAGATGAAAGCAATACCTTCACAATTTTCATTGTCTAAGATTTTTTATAAAAAGACATAAGACAGTGATTAGCTATTTTTATTACTCTAATCTTAAAAAGCATCAATGTCCATAATTTGCAGATTATTGACTTTATTGTTTGTGATTGTTTCACAGAACCTTGCTTCACATATATAACTGATCACAGCTTATGCCAGGATGAGAATTGTCATAAAGTAAGGTAACATTTCATAAAAATATGTTGAGAGGCTGCCAACTTCAAAGGGTGATTGATATTTTGCTCAAATGGTGCCAGTTTAATTCACACTTTAAAATGCCCAGCTCCATGGGGAACTTGGAAATGTACATGTAGGACACTAATCTGAGAGGATAGGAGAGAAGGAAGTACATTCTCCTCTGGTTAGCAACCAGCAGCATTACAACAAAGATGCAACAACTTATTAAAGGCATAATTTGTTTATTAGCTTGTCTTTATTTTTAAACAATAATAGAACTCAGTAGAAACAGTTTTAAATATAATTCTTAAATATAGTTTTAAAAATAATTGGTAGTTATTTTGCTTTTGTTTTAAAAATGTGCCCCACTGCTGGGGCCCAGGTCAGCGGAACAAGCACAGGTATCTTGCATACCTGTACGATCCACGTAGTACCGCTAAGGCGCCCCAGAGACAGAACCAGGATTTCCTCCACTGGGTCAGTTACATGCAGCCTGGCTTTTAGCAGAAACTAGCCTGTCTCCTTCTTTTCATGGGCAGGGTTACGTTTTGTTGTGGCACAAAGAAATCCTTTCCTCCCTTGTTCACAAAGCCGCACAGCACTGGCTCTCCTTTATCAACTGCTCTTTTCTTTCTCTGAATGCTATATTTTTTTTATTTACATAAGAATTCTTGTAGATGTTTTATTTACATATGTATTCACTCATTTCAGATGAATAGAAGGAAGTGATGAAACCCTAAACCCAAAAGCACATTTTTACAAAGACTAAAAACCATCTCTGTAGCTGTCACTGTGCCAGAAAGTAACTCTAATCTTGCTTTTATCTGTCTTAATTGTTGACAATTGTCTTAATTGTCTTACTCTTCAGTGCTTGGGTAGAAATTCATAGAGTTTGCAGTGCCTTTCCAAGAGTCAAGTTTGATGGCTACTAGTTTTCTTGTGAGACAAAGAGGAAGGAAAGGGTACTATCTGAAGAAAGCCTCTCTGATTTGGGAGATGCTGTTCAGTTATTAGAATGGATCATCAAAGAAAGAAAGAACCATCCTGAGCCACATATGAGTAATCATAATACATTTATGAATTTTATCACATAACTACTAAAAAGCAAAGAGTATTCTTTTAAAACATTCACAAATTAATCTTTGACATTACTTATTTAAATAATTTTTTTCAAGAATATCCATTCATACAGAGAGTAAAAATTCAAATTGACCAGTTCAATATTTATTTGTGGCAGAAACTAGAACTTTCATATGTTTTCAATATTGTAACTTCTGGCAGTGGGAAGAGAGACTTTCTTGTTGAAAACTTTAATGTCATTTCCCAAACAAAAGACTTGGTTAATTTTGAAAATAAAAATCCTTCAGTTAGTTTTCTCATTGTGGGAATATATGTGAAATATGCTCTTCATATTTTTAAACTGTACTAAATAAGGCTTCCTGCATGTTTGAAAGTTGTGATATCTCAGAATTTATCCTATAAACTATTGACATCTTCCAAAGTTTTACTCCTGTTTTTACCGTTGTTATCAACAAATATTCATTGAAGCATCTCCTTCATCCAAGTAATGAGGCTGGACATTAGCAATTAAAACAAAAAAAAAAAAGAAGAAGAAGGAATCAGACATAGACCTCTTCTATAAGATGTCTGTGAGAACCTTCAATAATAAGTTCATTAGAAACAGGCAGTATGCGTGCTGGAGGATCTAGAAGGACCTCTTAGAAGGACGTCTTAGATATTAGCATCCAAATCCCATCACGTTCTTTTCCTGCCCTTTGATTTCTTGAAGACTGTATATACAATAGGAGCTCAATAAATGTTACTGTTGTTAAGATCTAGCTATTGTCAGCCAATCTGCCACTATAAAAATTTCACTTGACTCATTCTTTACAATATTTCTGGAAGACAGGGTTGCTATTGTGGCTGCTATTGTTTAATCTGTTTTCTTGGATTATTTGGATTACTCCAAAATCTTTTCATTAATTAAAATTGTAAAACTACTTTCAGTGAATTAATACCACAGATTTGTTAGTTCAGTCTGGGTTGTGAAAGGGTCTGAACCCAGGTCATGGGGTTAGTCTTTGGCTCATGCATCTCTTGTTCAAAACATTCATTCACCTGCAAGTTATTTAAGAAAGACCAGTTGACCATGTAGGTATCCCCATGACATGAGCATACATTAAGAAAGAAGGGGTTATAAATCCACAGATTTTGCAGCTGAAAGGAAACTTGTAGACCATCCAACAATTTCATTCTTCATAGAAGAAAAGTCAAAGTGGAGAAAGGACTTTGTCTTATTCATCTATGGTACCTGAAGCACAACAAAATCATAATAAATTATGAATCTTGGTGCTTAGTATGAAGCTAAGTATTTGCATACATGGTCTCATTCTCACCATAATATCTGAAGGGGGCGCAAATTTCTAGATTTTTGTGAACGACGAAACTGAGACTTTCAGAGATGAAGTAATATGCTCAGGTTCCATAACTAATAAAGTAAAATCACAATGAATCTTACTCTGAAGCCTAAATTCCCTTCCTCACCCATTATTATAGGTGATTTTATGATTTTATATTAGGTACTAAAAAATGATGTTGAATTTGTAATACTAAAATTTCCTGGTCAATAGATACAATGAATGGAAACAGAGAGAGAGTGAGAGAGAGAAGTGGGGGAGGGAAGAAGGGAGTAGAATGGAGGATAGGAAAAAGAAAGAAACCTCAGTACTGTAACTTTATGATTTTTGCATTTGTGTCCTTTGATTTCAGTCCAATATTATAATTCTTAAAACCAAATTCTACCTGATTATTAGTCAATGACTCCTAATTAGTAAACTCAGATAAAGTAAACAATATTAAATCAGTAAGGTAAAAGTTACTATGTAATACAAGAAGCTTATTAATACCAATCTAAAAGCATTAACATTGCTACCTCACCAAGCCCCGAAAAAAATCACATTAAAACCTCTGCAGTTATATAAACATTACAAATTTTAAAATTCAGTAACCTGGATATAGTTTGAAAATCAAATGTGTTTTTTTTGTTTTTTTTAATTGTTGTTGTTTATTTTTGGTTTTGTTTTTGAAACAGTCTCATTCTGTCGCCCAGGCTGGAGTGCAGTCGCGCGATCTCGGCTCACTGCAACCTCTGCCTTCCTGCCTCAAGAGATCCTTCCACTTCAGCCTCCCCAGTAGCTGGGACTACAGACGCCTGCCACCATGCCCAGATAATTTTTTTTATTTTTTGTAGAGGGGGGCCTCGCCATGTTGCCCAAGCTGGTCTCACTCCTAAGCTCAAGCGATCTGCCCACCTCAGCCTCCCAAAGTGCTGGGAATACAGGCGTGAGCCACCATGCTCGGCCTTAATAAACTACTTCTTTAAATGTACCGTTGTTGCTAATATTTAATAATTAATTTTATACCATGCATTAAGTAGTTACTATGTGCATGACCCTGAGCCAGGTATTACAACATGGTTGAATAAAAGTCTTTATAAAAATGAACACTTTTTTTTTTCCTTTGAGGGTTTCATTAAGTTTTCAATACTTTAAGGGTATAGTGTTTTCAGGACAAAAATGACAAAAACCAACAACCAATCTTTTGTTATTTGTTTCAGTTCAGTCTCTATCTCAAGCCAGATTTTTTACAGTTTCCTTAGTGAGTGCACTTAACTAACTTGGCTTTCTAGACTTGGTTTAGAAGGCTTTCTTGAAAAAGAGGAAATATGCTGCTTTGAATTAGGATAATTTTGAAACACCTGGTCCACCACGCTATGACTTTAGAAAGCATTTTATGAAGTTAGATCAATACTCTTGATTAATTTCTAGCTGTATTCATACTTTAGTCATATATTCTCCATACAAATTTTTGCATTCTTGTGAAAGCAAAACAAATATTTTTCTTTTAAATAACTTAGACAACCCTTTTTAATGAAATTAGAGAAACCTTAGCTCTAATTGTGGCAGTTAAAATGAGCAAGTCCATATCAATTATTTTGATGGAAACAAAAGCCATGCCTAAAGGTCAATGGAATTGAGATGTCTTCACCTGAAAAAAGGGGGTCACTAAGGAAAGGGGCTACTGATTAATTATCTTCAGGAATATGCATTCTTCTTCTCAAGTAAGGAAAAGATAAAGAGCAAATAGACTGGAGTTTCAAGAAAAGAAAATTTAATTAGAGATAAGACATAACGTCTTGACTGTAAGATAATAAAATATTGCAGCAGATTAAATTAAAAGGTATTTTGAAAACTTTCTATTAGTTAAGGCTTTGATCCACCCAAGAGCAGAGAAGTAAACCAAACAAAATCAATTCAACAAAATAATTATGTGAAATGTAGATTACCTTTCCAATAAGTTTCCCTCTGGATAGAACTTCAGGGAAAATTGTTTTATTTTATATTAATGGTATCTATTACTTTGTTTTCTCTCATATTGCATGTATTACTGTTAACGACAGTCTAGTCAAGTCATTATTCATGGGTGGCGAAGGACACAAAATTTGATCATAAATGTTTACCTTCCCCCTTGCCGTGTGAGAACTCCTTTGATGTGGATCTTATTTCCTCTTAGCCTATAAGTAATTGTAGACTCATTCCCAAAATCTCCATGCTAAACGGTCTTTGTGGTTTAAAAGAGTCATGCCTTAGCAGGGGTTCTCAGACTTTTCCACTAACAAACCTTTATATCAGTCAATGTCAGTCAAGAAAACTGAAACCACTCCAGGTATTTTGCACATCAGGATTTTAATACAGGGAATGGATCACAAACTAACCAGAAAAACTGAAAGAGCAAGAAGAATATAGAAGAAAACTAGAAAAGCACAGGGCCTAAGTGTGGTCTCATGGCCCACACTCACTGCTGAGCTCCCTGGAGGCATGGCCTTTTCTGCCGCTGCTGCTATAGGAATCACACTACTGCCACAATACAAGTAGCCAAGAACCTAAAATTAGTGCTGTTGCTGCTGAAGCCCATGGCCATCTGCGATCTCTCCTAATCATCCACACCTGCTACCACTGGAAACTAGTAGAGGGGAAGGGGAATTTTCCCTTCTCCTCACCTTCTAGTTACCTGCAGTGCATCACATTAGCAAACACTTAATAGCAAGCTAGATAGTAAAGGAACTGTAAACATAGAGTTTGCAGAATTCCAATCCTAGCAATACAAAGGATAGTATAAAATGGTGAGTATGGATCTAAGCCTGCTAATGCCTAGCTAGGTACCTGTCAATCTGTGCAATCATACAGTTCAAATGAAGATAAAATAATAAGACTCACTTAACAAGGAAGTCAAGACTGTTTTAGACCAAAGTTGTGTTACAATTAAGTCTTTAGATTGTTTATTTATGCCAGAAGTAGAACTGACAGATAAAATACAGAACACCAATTAAATTTGAAAATTATATGAAACTTCCTTATATTTCAAAATAGTTTTTCTTTCTCTGAAATTAAAATTTAACTGTATCTATCTTTTTATCTGCTAAATTTGGCAACCCTTGGCCATGAATACCATATTCTTTTCTTTTTTCTACTTTCTGATATTTAACATCACATCATGAGTTGGTGTACAGAACATATAGCAAGACTTATTACTAGTTCTGTATTACTAAACTAAATTCCTTTATTTGACTACAAAACCTTGGATCTCTGGATCCTTGGATATCTGAATCACTCCAAAGGGGGGAAAATCATTATTAACATTTAATAGCATTTTACATTTTATAAATAATTTCTATACATTCTCATTTAATATTCATTGCAATCTTATGAGATAAGCCTAATTATAGATATATTTCAAAATTTTTTTAAATGCCTGTCAGAATATTTAAGTAATTTGTCCAAGGTCACATGATTAGCATACATGCTAACACTTGAATGTTCTTTCCCTTATCTCCAGGAAATTTCTGCAGCCCAAAGACTTAAAAAAACACTAAAGCTAAAATTTGATTTCTATAAACATGAAGGATAAGCCCAGCAGAAAAAGAAATCTAAGAGGCCAAACTGAACATTAAAGGAAAGAGAAGGAATTCTGCCTGTTTTGCCTCAGAAAACAACAGTGGTAGGGTTTATTGCCTGATCACTTAGATGCCTTCAAGCCTAGGTCTTTTTCAGAGCCAATAGGCATTGCACTACATGTTGAGAATGCAAAGATAGATAAGACATTGTCTGTGAAGTTGTGACCATATGGCCTAAGGACAAAGGTAATGCTTATTGTTGGAAAGTTGAATTATTCAACCCTTCCATGTCATGTTGCTAGAGACATAAAGTAACATTGTTGATTAGTGTTGGTTGCATTGATGCTCTCTAAGGGATTCTGTCTCCATAATTACATTCATCAATTCAGTATTCTTGTGTGTAAAGAGCTAAAGACATTGTTTATGATGAAATATGTTATAATAATGTATACATATGTAAAGTAAGCTCCTTTTCATTACTCAAGTATTTCAGAAACAGGATTAATACCCACTTTACAGACCAACTGTGTAATGATGGACTTTTTGTGTATGTAATTATTACAATTTGGATGGTGAAATTTCATCCATGGTATGTCAGAACAGTTTTATGATGAGTCGCTACTGTACTTAGGATATTGCTACTAGGAATTAGAGTCCTCACAGGGACCTCCCAGAGATCATCTCTTCTATTCTACTGTCCTTAGGCAAAGCTAATTCTAATAAGTCAAGACTAAGTTTCTCCTCCCTGTTTTTAATAATTACCACACATAGTGATTTAGTCTACGTCCTCCAAAGTAATTCTCATATCAATATAGAACATTTTGGAAACCCAGATTTCTTTTAAAAATATAAAAATGCGACCACCTTCAATTATTTAAAAGATGGGATATTTGTAGGCTTGAACCGCCATTTCAAACTCATGCTTAACCAAAACCTGTTCTAACACAAATGAACAAATGATCATGGCCAAATGTTTTTGGAAAAGTTGCCCTATTGTAATTCAATAAGAGTTAGTCATTTCAGGTTAGTTTTCTTTGGATGGTCCATTTGTGACTAAACAAAATACTTCTTCCCATTGCTAAACTTCCTTTGTGTTATATAATTATCTTGTGTTCACACAAGTTTATCTGACAAAAAATTATTGATTTAAAATTTTATAAGGTACTTATGTGTCAGTCACATTTTCTTGAGGTAAATCAGCATTTTTTTTTGCTCATTTCCTAGGTAGATTGCAGCTGGTCTGAGGGTAAACACAGAGGAGTTTCTTTCTCTTCCCAGGCTCTGTAATGAGAATATTCTGTCTGATCAGGTGCATGCACTCTGCTGTCATTTGCAGCCTGACCTGCAGGTCAGGGGTGATGTGAGCTGGCTCAGGGATGCATACAAATCACATCCTCTTGTCTGTCTGTTTTGTTGACTGGTTCTCCTCAGGGTCGTGGCTATCTTAAGTAGCAGCCTGAAGGATAAAGTGTGCCGTGTCTGCGCTGTAAAACTTTGACTATGGACCAATCGTATCTGACATACAGCAGCATGAGGTTTGGTTTAGCCTTTGGATTCAGAACAAATCACTGGCTATCAATGGCTGATAGTGACATGCAGTTTACTGAAGCTCTCCTTTCTGAGCTCTACGTGGGGAAGAAATGGATCATTTTTAAGTTAGGATATTTGTGTTTCAAATTATGCTCTGTATGAATCATTTTTAACATGAAAATGAAACTATTAAATTACAAAATTTTAAAAAGTGAAGTATTTTGCTTCAATGTTCTGGTTTCAACATGCAACATCCAGGCTAAAAAAGATCCCACATCTGGAAACATATGAGGCTGTTAAATGTTCTCAGTGAGATTTTGCTATATCGATGTGTATAAATTTATAACTTTTGCTGCTTTCACTAAATTGTATCTTTAATCACATAATTTAACTAATAGACAAGTTTAATGTCCTTTCAGCGTCATTCCACCTAGCATCAAAACTTGTTAATAGCAGATGAAATTAGAGTTTATCTATAGTCTGCTTTAATATTTATGGAAGATTTCTGTAATTTGACTTTAAAACATTTGAACCTCTTACTCCTCATATAAAAAGATATCCAATCAGTTGCTATGAGAAACACAGAAAAATAAATAAATGACATCATCAAGGCCCTCAAAAAGGTTACAATCTAGCAAGGGAGAAAAAGCATAAACATAAAGCAAAGCATACTAACATAAATACTATGAAAAATATAAAAATTTGTGAGAGCTTAGAAGGGAGAATATTTACACCTAGCTGGCCTTTGAGTAAATGGCAAGATTCCAAAAATGGAAATGAGGCTGAGCAAGGAAAGGCATTCCAGAGAGAACAAGGTAAACAAACACTCAGGAGTAGATGAGGAGGTCAAGTATTAGGTGGGGTACAGACACTGTCCTCCAGAAAAGATCGTGTGGCCATAATATGTAGGGTGAGTTATTGGCAGGAGAAATTGGCGCTTAAGAGACTTATTGCAAATAAGCCAAATATAAGGTAATAAGTATTTGACTAGGGTAACTGAAGCCACAGTAAAGAAGAAAGAATGATTTCCAAGAAGCGTTTGAGAAATAGAGTGTTCCTTGTTTGAAAAGGGGAGTAAACATTTCCCGGAGTAAACCTCCTCACATATGTACACACATAGGGTCCTTTGGTGTCTTTCCAGGATGACAGCAACTCACTGAGCAAAGATTTATTATAAGACTTAGGTCACTGTTAGCTTTTCCATCATACCTTCCAGTCTGAGGTCCTTCAGGAGGCCTACTCAGCCTCATTTGTCTTTCTCTCCAGTATAATATATGCTTACATGATTATTGATTAAGTAAATTAGTGAATATGAATACATCATTTCAATGTTTTCTTTATAGATCATTAGAGAATTATGATGTCTTTGATAATAATTTTTTAAAAAAAAAGAGGAAGGGGAGCAGGCTTTTCAAGGGCAGTGAGTTTAGTTATAGACCTCTTCACTCAGCTCAGAGCCCCACATGCAGAGTCATTATGAGACCTCAAGGCAGCTTTCTGAGTCAGCTTTTTGTATTATTTACAAAATCAATACTGTAATCATGATATTCTAGTAACCCATTACTCTGAGATGTTTAGCTCAGTCTCCATATTCACAGGCATTATAACTTCTCTATTGATATTTACAGTGAAATTAAATGACAATATCAATTATATGTGAAGGGTGAATTTGGATTAAAATATGCATCTCAGCTTCTAAAATTATGTGTTTCAAAAGCAAAAGCAAATAGAAAAACATTCAGCCTCAAAGGTTCTAGATTGAGCTCCCATGAATGTGGACTGGATTACAAGTTGGTTCCCAACCTTCCATGTCATCTAATTTTCTGATGTTTATATTTTCAGCAAACTATTCCCAAACTCATTTGTATATACATGCTACATAGCAGGATAGATTTTTATAAGAATATGAAGAATCCTTATAAGAGGAAATACTTGATAGTTTGTATTCATGACAGGATCATTAAATCCTGTTGTTAAGTCCAATTTGTATCTTTAGAGTTTTATCAGCTTTGGTATCTGAGTTCTATTAAATAAACTTGCAAAGTTGTGTGAGTAATGCTAAAGGCATGCTCTATTTCTTATAGTCTATGAAGTACTACAGCCGTGTTCACTCCAGAGCCATTTGTCAATTCTGGGAAAGGAGAGAGAATAAAAGAGAGAGAAATAACCTTCTTGTGAGATCACCATGGGCCTTTGTCAGCATCCAGTCCCTTAGTCTCTAGATTCTTGTAACGATTTCCTTCTTTTGTCCCTTCAGGCTTAGGGGTTATAGCAATGCCTAAATCTCTAGCCCTAGGGCATAGCACTATCCTTTGTGTTTTCCTTGCCCTCCTCTTGATAAACTGCCTCTTCATTAAACTCTCCTTGAAATTTTTCTTTTTGTTTTCTGGGTTTGTTTTGGGTTTGTTTTTGTTGTTGTTGTTGTTGTTGTTTTTGTTTTTGTTTTTAGATGGAGTCTTATTCTGTTGCCCAGGCTGGAGTGCAGTGACATGATCTTAGCTCACTGCAACCTCCACCTCCCAGGTTCAAAAAATTCTCCTTGCCTCAGTCTCCCGAGTAGCTGGTACTACAGGTGCATTCCATAGCACCCGGCTAATTTTTGTATTTTTAGTAGAAACGGGGTTTCACCATGTTGTCCAGGCTAGTCTCGAATTCGTGACCTCAGGTGATCTGCCCTCCTTGGCCTTCCAAAGTGCTGGGATTATAGGTAAGAACCACCATGCCTGGCCTTCTCCTTGAAATTTTTCAATTTGACCATCCTATCTCATTCCTACCAGAATACTAATCTATATAATAGTCATAAGAGATTAAATGTACTGGTTTCAAAAGCTTCTACAATTTTATTCATATTTAAATTCTACTCATATTAAAAGTATTTCTGCCTTTAACTCATGAATAAAATTGTTAACAAAATCACCTATTTCAGTTCATCTGGGATAGAAAAGGAAATTATTAGAAGAATCCCAGAAGAATCTGCCAACTGGAGTCCCATAGTAAAGCTATTAATCAATTAATTATTTGGAAAGAAAAAGTATAAATATTGGAAATATAACAAAGGTGATAATAGGCAATTCAGTTGTAAAATATGGTCTTCTTAAGTACAATTGAATACCATACAGAATATGATTATTTTTCCTTGTATTTATGGATATCTTTCCATTTTTGGATCCTGCAGACTTCAGTATTCAATCTTCTCCTCTATTTCACTCACTCCTTTTTATATCTCAACCATTCTCATGACCTTAAATATTATCTGAACACTTCTTCTGGACAGCAAGGAGTGGAGAGCAGAAGACCAGCATTTTCACCAAGAACAACTGTGAAAACATTCACAGTTAAATAAAGTTCATAAATAAAGCTCAAAAATAATCTGTTTAAGTCAGCAGAGTGCTGCTGAGGCAGTAATAACTGGAACTGCTTGACTTTGGAAGAGATATGAACTTCCTAGAAGTGAGCTGACTTCCTTAGCCATTGTACTTGGCCCATTTGTCTATTCTGGGCAAATAAAAGGCTTAGAATTCAGCCTGTCTACCTACAGGGGAGCCATTTCCAGGGACAAGGAAAACCAGCAGAGATTTGTAAGAGACTTGTGGTAACCTTATACACAGCTGGTTATTCTTTCAAGATATTTTCCAAGTCCTGGTGTTGAATGGGGCAAGGGACCCAAAACTTAAGCAGAAAGCCCCCCAAAGCAGAGTAAAGCTTGCAACAGCCTCACAAGACAAAGACTGGAATTCAGGACCTATCAGGGAAAGGATTAGGGGTGAATTAGAGTTAGACTGAGCCTTACCAGTGCTACAATCCAGCCTTATCAGCCATCATTCTATTGGCCTAGATAAAGGTAGGTTCAATCCTCTCTGGAGAAATATAATATCATCTGCAGCCTCTGCAATGTTGACATTGTTGATGTTGTTATTCAATTCATATTTAGCGTTCAACCAAAAATTACTAAAAATACCAAAAGAAAATACCACATTACTTTTATAAAGAGATAAATTTAAAAAAAAGACAATGGAAAGAAATTCATAGAGGCTCGAGATACTGGAGTTAGGTGAAAAATTATTTTAAAATAACGAAATATCATCTATACTGATTACTATTCAACTTTTACCACCAGTCTATACTTCTCCCCTGGACTCCATACTTGTAGATAACTATCTACCCCATGTCTTCATTTAGATGACTAATACACATTTCAAACCCAAAAGTACAAAATAAAATTCCTGATCCTACCACTCGCAACTCATTTCCTTTATAGACATTCACATTTCAGTAAATAGCAAGTGCATCTTTTCAGTTGTCCAGGCCAAAAAAATTTGAAGTTATTCTTACCTCTCTTCTTTCCCTCATACCAATATCCAACATATCAGTGAATCCTATATGCTCTCTTACAAATTATACCTCCAATCCTAACATGTTTTACTACCTTACTCCTATTTCCTTGGTTGAGTCTTGCCTATATAATAGTGTCCTTCTCATCTCTTGTATCTCTCTTTGCCCTCTGTGGACTATTCTTGACACAGAAGATGTAACAACACACTTGTTATAGTTGTCAGATTATATAACTCCTCTGCTCAAAAATTTCCAATGATTTTCTATATAAATTAAAATGAGTTCCATTATGCTACAGTAACAGAGCCAAAATCTCAGTGTCTTCAAACAACAGATTTATTTCTTATTCACATTATCTGTCCATTATAGGGCAGATGAGCACTCCATTTCATATCATTTTACCTCAAACACCCCAGGAGCTAGGCCACTGTAAGAGCTACCAACTGTAACATTGTCAACTGCAGCTCAGAGGAAAAGAAAACAGTGAGGAGCACATGGGCTCTTCAGAATAACAGTCACTGCCACTTATATTCCATTGGCCAAAGCCAGTCATGTAGCCACCCAAATCTTATCTGATTGACAAGCCTCTACATTATCCCATCTTTGTGTCACCTTACCTTTCTCATCTTCTCCTTTCTCACAGTGCTTCAGGCATACTAGTCTCTTAGATGCTCTTCAAACAGTTCATGGAAGCTCCAGCTTAGAACTTGCTGTTCCCTCTACTTAGAATAGTCTTCTCCTAGTTATCCCTCCCCTGACTATATTAGACCTTTGTTCAAAATTGACCATCTCGCAAGACTTCCCTTACCATCCTATTTTAAATTTCAGTGCTTAATATGTGCCTCTGTTACTCTCTATCCCTCTTCTCATCTTCATTTTTCTCTGTAGGACTTATCTTCATGAAATTCTATATTTTTAATTCTTTATTATCTGTTTCTCTTCACTAGACTATAAGCTTCACAAGGGCAGGGATTTTTTTTCCAACTAAGTTAGCTCCAACACCTACAGGAATTGCCAATACAAAATGGGTGCTAAATAAATATCTATTGCATAAATATAATGTCCCATCTTATTTTTATAGGACTTTAAAATGTACAAACCATTCTGATATGCATCTTCTCATTCAATATTTACAACCACCTAGAGAAGGACTAGCATGTGAATATATTGACCCACCTTAATAAGATGGCAAACATGTAACTTGAGCAAGTATAGTCTGAAGTGCCCACTGATAATCACCAAGTTTAATACAATGAGAAGTGGATGAGAGGAGCAGCTCAAATCATCTACTGGAAGGTAAACACTTTACTGCCTGCACATCTCTAATAAGAATGGATGTGGTGTGTCATCTGTAATTTAATCACCAGCATTACATCTTGATAGTAAACAAGGATCACTAGACTATTCCCTATAAAGTTAGATTACCACACATACAAAATACACACTGAATTTGGGTAGTATTTCAGGTGTGACACAGATGATAAATGGAAGAAATTCAAACTAAACATAGCACTCTTATAGCTGAGCCTATCATGCTTCTAAATTTTAGTGCTTGCTGCACTGTATCACCTGTCCAGCCCAACCTCACCCCAACTGTCTGAATGCAGAGGAATAAATTAATTCCTGAGTTATATTTATGGATTTAAAATTATTTGTATTGCTGGGTATGTTGTTTTCATTGAGGAAACATTGTATTGCAGAATTTTTTCAGGATTTATGATGTAATGGCAGTTGAAACAATTTATCTAAACAACACTACTATCAAGAGATCCAACACATATATGCACATATATGGGATGCTTTGGGGTTTTAAAAAATATTTTTAAAGAGGTTAGTTTTTTACGAAGTTGACAAATTTTGCATGTATGTTGTATGTAGAGCCTTTTATTGCCAATTATTTCATAGACTATTGGTATACAACAGAGTAAAAGAATCCATCTGAAAGCATAAGCTAAGAAAAAAATGAGCGTCTCTCTCTACCTCTCACAGATACACACGCCCCAGATATTTACCATGTTACCATATTTACCAAATTATTAAATCATCAGAAGATGATTTAATAATTTATTTTATTGTTTTACTATTACACAAAGCTTATTTTTTAGCTATATAAAACAAGACAGCAAAATATATGACATTAAACAGTGTAAAAGGGGTTAGTGGTTTACAGTCCATACAGGCCACAACTTTATATGCAAATGAATAAATAAAAAATTAAGCAAAATGTTCCTTCTTGAATCAAGTGGAAAAATAAGTGATTATAAGAAGTTACTGCACAGTGAAAGCTTCCTCTTGCGGTTCTTAAATCTAGGATTTTGCTGCTCCAGTGTTACGCAAGCG
Organism: Pan troglodytes; assembly: GCF_028858775.2. NCBI lineage: Eukaryota > Metazoa > Chordata > Mammalia > Primates > Hominidae > Pan > Pan troglodytes. The sequence goes on from NC_072403.2 coordinate 110,598,770, forward strand.
TAAGGACCATGGACAGCGTCTTGGGTTTACATATGAATATATGTTTCCATGATAGGAAATAACTGTGGATTCCTAAAAATGCATTATAGAAAATGCCATTTGATGTTTCTTCCATTTCTAATAAATTAAAAATCAGTTATTATTAAAATGCTTCACGAATTCACAGAGGACCTTGAAGACTAACATATTAGTTTCTTTTTTGAAGGGATGTCAAACCACATTTTACATGTTCCCATTTACAGTAATGATCAAATAACCACTTTTATAAGAAGATTATTTAATTTTCAACAAAAGAAAAGTCTGGATCATCAGTTGTTTGTTAGCTTGGTTTGTGGGAGAGGAGGGGTGAAGACAACATGGTCACACATTATTTCCTCTGCTTCTTTCACTACCCCTTCATTGTATTAACACATATTCTTAGACATAAAATGATCTCAGGCCACTTCTTCTCAAATTGTGTGTCTATTACACTTTTTCTTACATTGATCTTATGATGTAGTCTTCTGATCTTGATTCAAATAAGAAAAATGAACTTATTCTGAACTTACAGAATCAGGCATTCTAATCACAAGTCTTGTGCAGGAAAGCTGATGTTTGATAATCTTCACCACAGAGCTGGTGGTGTTTGCTTGACAGCATGTTAGCATTAATGTATTTGTCCTCACATTTAATTCAAAGCATCTTACACAGACACCATTAATGGTATTTTGCTAGCACTTTCAAATGACTTCTAATGTAATTTAAATCAATTCAATTTAACAGCCATTTATTGTGCAAAGATCTGCACTTTGTGTGTTTTAGGTGATACAAAAGCAAAGTCCCTATCCTAAAGGATATTGTGGTCTATAGAGGAAAATGAATGTGGACATCACTCACATGACACAATGAAGATTAAAAAGAGTGCTATAATAGAGGCTCAGCACAGTTCCAGGTGAGCACAAAGGAGATGGATGGATTTTTATGGGTATAAAATAAAACAGTAAATGTTTCAAGGAACTGATTAAAGACTTGAAGCAAAAATAGACTTTCAAGAGCCACAGACATTGTGGTGGATAAATTAGTTACAAGGAAGGTTTCAAGTTTAAGATACAGAATGAAAGTTTTAACACAGTAATGTACATAATGTGGAGGAAATAAAGTCGTCTTGTGTAGGGCACATTGGGTGGAAACATGACTATCCTGGAAGATACACCTGGAGAGGTAAACTGGGACAAAGGAAAGCTTCAAACACTCGACTAGGTTATGAATCCTAGTCCTTAGGCAATGCTGTTACTGGTGGTTTTTGAAGGACATTTTGATAACAAAAAAAAAAAATAATCACATCATTGCATGATGGATGTACTGGGGAGGCAGGAAAGAATTTTGATTTAGAAGCTGAAGGAGATATTTTGAAAGATGCTTGTGATTTTGATTCTAGGATATTGGGATGGCAGTACTGCAATTTTTAGATGTAAGGAATGCTGGAAGAGGAGCACATATAGACAGAAAGACGATGACTTCAATTTCAAACTGTGTGAGTTTAACCTTGCAGCCTAACGTCTATGCAAAAATAACTATTGGGCATTACAAAATGATCATCACTTTGGAAAAAATAACTGCTCAAACTATTTTTAGGTGGATTTAGTTTATTTCTTTAGAAAAAAAGAATTTTTTTTTACCATTTCTGGAATTTACCAATAACATTTACCAATTAAAAAATAATTATTTGAAGTTGATATTTAGGGAGAGGCCCTTTTTTAAATTAAATAAAACCTACTTCTTTCTTGTTATAAAAATATTTCTATCATTAAAGTATTGTGCCAAATAGTTTCACTGCCCTAAAAATCTCCTGTACTTCATCTGTTCATTTCTATCCCCTTTGCCCCCAACCAGCCCCAACTTTTTACTGTGCTATAGAATGCCATCTAGTTGAAAGTACATAGCCTTTTCAGAGTGGTTTTTTTCACTTCGTAATATGGATTTAAGTTTCCTCCATGTCTGTTTATAGCTTGATAGCTCATTTCTTTTGTCACTGAATAACATCCCATTGTCTGGATGTGCCACAGTTTGCTTATCCATTTATCAGCGGGACATCTTAGTTAATTCCAATTTTTGGCAATTATGAATAAAGCTGCTATGAACATTTATGTACAGGTATTTGTGTAAATATGAGTTTTCAACACATTGGATAAATACTTAGAAGAGTAATTGCTGGATCCTACGTTAAGACTTCTCAGCTTTGTAAGAAACTGCCAAACAGTCTTCCAAAGTGGCTGTACTGTTTTTCATTTCCACCAGCAATGAATAAGAGCTCCTCTTATTCCACATCTCTGCAAGCTCTAGCTTGGTATTTTAGCCATTCTAATGTGTGTGCAGTTATATTTCATTGTTGTTTCAACATGCAATACTCTAATGATATTTGATGTGAAACGTATTTTCATATGCTTATTTGCTGTCTGTATGTCATTTTTGGTGACATGTCTGTTAGGGTCTTTGGCCCAGTTTTTCACTGGGTTTTTTTCCTATTGTTGAGTTTTAATAGTTCTTTGTATGGTTTTGATATAAGTCCTTTATCAGATATGTCTCTTGGAAATATTTTCTTTCAATCTATGGCTTTCGTTTTCATTCTGTTAGCACTGTCTTTTACAGCACACATGTTTTTAATTTCAAGAAAGTCCAACTTATGAATTTTTTTCATGAATTGTCTTTTTGGTGTTATATCTAAAAACTCACTGCAAGGATGTCATCTAGATTTTCTCCTGCAATCTCATTTTCAATGGTTCTACAATAGTCTATAACTAATATAAATGCTCTGTTTTTGGTCACTTAAATTGTTTCCAATTTTCCACTATTATAAACAATACTGCAATGAATATTCTTTGAGCTATGTATTTGAGCATGCGCATAATTTCTTTAGAAGTAGAATTGCTAAGTGTGGTGGAATTGAGGGTTGACTCATCAATATCTAGTCCAATCTTCTTTTTCAATGCCTGCTTGAACAGCAAAAGCTGAGAAGCTACAACTTACATCACCAGAACCCAACTCAGCTAGAATTCCAGATGTCATTTAAATCCTAGGTAGGGAGAAGGTGAGTAATAAGGGAGAATTTGTTAATGAATACAAAATTAAAGCTAGATAAGAGGAATACATTTTAGGGTTCTACAGTGCTGTAGGATGACTATAGTTATAGTCATAGTTACAATAACTATATTACATAGTTTCAGATAGCTAGAAGGAAAATATTGAATCTTCCCAACACAAAGAAATGATAAATGTTTGAGATGATGCGTATGTTAATTACCCTGATCTGATCACTGCATATTATATGTATCAAAACATTATTTGGTACTCCACAAATACATATATAATTATTACACGTCAAAAGATTTTTTAAAAATCTGATATGAAATGTACTTCTGTGGATCTTGAAGTCAGAACTGGAGAGACAAAAATGGGCTTGAAGCATCTATTTAGTATCAGTTGTAGCAGAAGTAGCAAGGTTCTGGAGCTAGCACCAAGAGAAGTACTTCCCAGTTTAATAGACCATGTCAGTGGCTTGCCCTGGGTGACCAGTTGTGCAGGTATCTTTACAAGTCATTCCCAGAAGTTCAGCCTTGATCTCTTTGCTGTCTTAGTAAATCCATATGTTGCTTAATAACAGGGTATCTGTACTCTCTATGCTATATTCTGTACTCTGTATATGGGGTCATAATATATTCATATTTTGTATATTTTTGTACACATTGCCAAACTGCCCTCCAGTAGAGCAGTCTGTTATATCAATTCTTTTTCAACCACCTAAGTACAGGCATGCCCACATCCTCAAGCACATGCCAGTATTAGCATTATAATCTTAAACAGTTTTTTTAAATTTATGTTAGAAATTATACGCTTACTTTATTCTCTCATTTTTTAAATTTATCAGTGAAATTAAACCTGTTCTATACATTTTTCAAATTCCTTTCTTTGTCCTTTGTCCATTTTTCTGTTGGAAAGGCAAGTAGGTTTTTTAAACCAAAGTTATAGAGGCACAACATGAGTAATAACTAAATTATTCCCAAGTAGTTCTCTATCCCTGTATTTCCATTCCACCTTGTTTTAGAAGGAAAAACTGAATGAAATTAGAAAGCTTCCTTTTAATTTTTAAAAAAGTCAAAATAACAAAGTGAAAATGAAGCCAAGTGTCTGTATAATTAGAAGGTACATAAATGTGAAAAAAATTAACATAGATATTCAAAATAAGATAAATTTCATCACAAGTAAGTATCTTTAATATTTTTGATTAGGCATATGCTCACTAGTGGCATAAGAGCTCATAATTTTTAACTGCCTTCTTTCATGTTTTTCAGGGTGGTAAAGTGAAAAGGGGTCCCAGATTTTAAAGATGACTTGACTTAATTTGAATCCCAGCTCAGTCCCTTATCAACTGTACAGTTGTAGCAAGATGCTTAATGTCTCCAAATTTCTGTTTCCTCATCTATAAAGTGGAGGTCGCATGATAGTTTTTGGCTGAAGAGACATAGCGGAATAAAGTTCCTAGTACATAATAGGTACTCAATTAATTAATATTAATTGTGCCCCCTTGTTTTCTTCCTTCTTGATTGTAACTTATTTCTATTTCAAATAATCATTAATATCTCAATAGCATGCCTTTTAAAATAACTTAAATTCATTTTTCTCTTTTTTTCAATATCCTTCACCAAAAAGAAATATTTGCCTGTCATTTGTTTAGGCAATAATTAGCACATCATTCTGTGAGATCATTGTATTGACATTTATGACATCTTTACATTATTCATATCACATTGTTTTGGAGGTATTGATTTAAGAGCTTAAAGCCCTCACATGACGACAAAGAGAATGACCCTTCAACTCTAAACACCGGTAATCAGTATGCCTTAATTAGAGTTCCCATAGAGCCCAGACATTCTGCATTCTTTGCAATATTGAGACAATAACTGCTTTTTTTTGCCACATGTATCTCAGGTAACAAGCCTTTACAAAATTAACTGGATCCTGGGCCAGTGAGGACTATTTTGTTAAAGCAAATATTATTCGGAGTAAAAGCCACATAGTCTTAATTTTTTCTTAGCTCTGCAGCCCACACTTCAAACCACACAGTTACAGAACAAACATAGTTTTGCAATTTCAGCAACAAATTGTGTTTCTCCAGCTACAGCTCTGGCCCTACCTTCTATAGTGAAATTTCCAGCTACTTTTGTTTAGTTTCCCAAATACTTTGAGGAGCCCACAGAGCGCATCTTACATGCATCCAGGAGTATATAAAATAATAATTTACCGTAGTCAGAATGTATTTATCCCAGGGAATTTTAGGGTAAGTTAGCATTAAAAAATTGGTAAATGTCATTCTCCAGTATAATAGATTAAAAAAAACTATAAAATCACCTCAATAAATACAGAGAAAACATTTGATAAGTTTCAACACTTCTTTATTTTTAATTTTACTTTAAGTTCTGGGATACATGTGCAGAACCTGCAGGTTTGTTACACAGGTATACATGTGCCATGATGGTTTGCTGCACCCATCAACCCGTCATCTAGGTTTTAAGCCCTGCATGCATTAAGTATTTGTCCTAATGCTCTCCCTCCCCTTTCCTCCCACCCCTCCAACAGGCCGCAGTGTGTGATGCTCCCCTCCCTGTGTCCATGTGCTCTCATTGTTCAACACTTCTTAACATTAAAAAACATTTACTATTATAGGAAAAGAATTACCTGAAAGTGGATATTTATCTTTTTAAAAAAGCCTTTGCAAACATTGAATATTGAAAAGTCTCTCCTAAAAGTCAGAAAACAAGACAAAACTGTCCTAGATCACCATTTTAAATCAACGTTGTTTTGGAGGTTTTAGCCAACAGTGCATACAAGAAAATCATTTAAAGGTATAAGAAATGGAAAGAAAGAATTGAAACTATTAATATGCTATATTATATGGTTATCTATGTGGAAAATTAGAAATTATCTATAACCTGTCTATTAGAAATAAAGAATTTAGCAAGGAAGCTAGTAATCAAGAAAATATTAATCATAAAAAAAGATACCAACTTTCACCTGGCAAAGACCTGTAAAATGGTAATGCCCTGTGATAGCTGGAGTGTAAGAAAAAGGATAAACTCATGAACAGATGCTGAGAAAGCTATTACTGCAACATTTTTTGTGGGTAACTTGACAATATATATAAAAAGATTTAAACTAAATAAATTTTACCTAAGAATTCCATTTCTAGAAATTTAAATTAGGGACCCAATTAAAGATATGCACAAGTAAGTTTGTTCAGGAATAAGATTATGGTAGCATAATAAGAAAATTATAACCAACAAGAACGATCAAAACTATAATAATGTGGCAGACGGTATTGGGTACTTAATACTAATAGAACCCTAATTTAATTCATGTGTAGGGCAGCCATGGGCTTCAGTGAGGATGTGTCCTCTCTGGCCCAGGATTTGTGAAGCCTGTCAGAATAATGACACTTCCATAGCATGCTTTGGAATAAGCATGCAGCATATTTGTATCCAATGAAATATGAAGGCAAGTTGGCCTCGGGCAGTTTCCCTTACTTTTATAAAGGGCATTAGTTGGAGACCTTCTGTTTTCTTCTTGTCAGCACTGAGGTGTCCATATGCAATGCCTGTAACTGGGCCAGTGTCTTGGAACCATGAGAGCATCTAGCCTAGTACAACAAATCCATATGCTAAGAATAGAACAGTAGAGAGATGGGAAGAACATGAGCCCTTGATGCTATTGTTGAGTTGCTAGATTAATCCACTCTGAAACAAGCCTTAGCTGAAGACCTCTTGGTATGTGAGATAAAAAAAATCATTACTGTTAAGACCACTTTTAATTGGCTTTTCTGTTACCTAGTGAGAAAAGCAAATGAACTGAAGCAAATGGTTAGATAATTTATAGTGTAACCATAAAAAATATGCTTCTATTAAAACCCACGTTTCAAAAGTTATTTAATAATAGATCTTTATTAGAGAGTAGAACTGTCGGTATTAGAGGCTGAGAAGGGTAGAGGGGAGGGGAGGATGGAGAGAGGTTGGTTAGTGGATATAAAATTACAGCTAGATGAGAGAAATGAGTTTTGGTATTCTGCAGCACTTTAGGATGAATATGGTTAACTGTAATTTATTGTGTAGTTTCAAAAAGCTAGAAGCAAGGATATTGAATGTTCACAACACAAAGAAATGATAAATGTTTGAGGTGATGAATATGTTAATTATCCTGATTTGATTATTACACATTGTATATATGTATTGAACAGCACTTTGTAATTCATAAATATGTAAAATAAAAAATAGACCTTCCTGATGTAGTGTTAAAAATAATAAAAAGCTATTATTGAAGCATGTTAAGTAATCCTTACAACAATGCTTTAATATCATTATAATCACCATTTATAGATAAGGAAAATGAGATTAAGAGATGATAAGTGATTCATTTATGTTCAGATCACTAGTAAATGATAGAGCCAGGATTTGAACTCTAGCAGTGTGACTCTGACTCCCCACTCATAATCTCTGGGTTTCCCTGCCTCTCACTATCGTGTAGGTGCTTAAAAGTAGGTGTGGTGTGATCCTAATTATCTTTTGTTTTACGAATGTGTTACATACAGATACATACACACATGCATGGAGTAAAGGCCTGGAAGTAAACACACTGAAATTTGAAAAATGACTATTTCTGGATATTGGGATTGTGGGTGTTTTCCATTTGATTCTTTGAGCTTTTCTTTATTTTTCCAAATATAACAAGTGTCAGACTAAAGGTTACATTTAAAAATGTAGGTAGCAGATAAGAGGTTCATATTTAAATGAAAAAAACACTTTAAATAAAATTAATCTTTTATAACACTGAGTATGATAGACTTTTAAAATATTACATAAAACATATAATTAATTTCAAATAAAAATTGCCAGAAACTTATTTACAAACTGAAAATAATGATGTCATATCTAGAAATTATAAAGGTGGGAAAAACACATTATAAATTGCCATATACCAAATACACATTTTTCATTATAATTTTTGTAGGTTTATTTTATCTTGGTGAAGAATATTTGGAAAAACTTTGATGTGCATACTTTTAAGAAAGCAAAGAATCTGGGCAAGTCTTTGGGAATAATATTCACCACCTAAACCACGAGGATGCCTATATTTTCACAATAAAATATCTATTTAAGAACTTTTAACTTACAATAATGATTATAATAGCCAACATCAAATGGTGCTTACTATGTGCAAAGACTGTTCTAAAGCTTTCCATTTATTAACTCATTTACTACTATTAATTCTATTAGATAGGTACTATTATTACCCCTATTTTACAGATGATGAAACTGAGGCACAGAAGTAACTTCAGCAACATCACTTATTTAGGAAATGGCAAGTCCACGTTTTGAATCTAGGCAGTTTAGATCCAGAGTCCCTGCTTGTAACTACTGTATATTGTTTCCTCTTTTAATAAATTAATTCATTGAACTTTAATTCATTTCAAAATTCAAACGACTGGTTTTCATAATCATCTAGATTTATTAGCAACCTCCTTGAGGCCTTTTGTTTCTAAGTAGCATGGTGCAAAGCAAAGGACTGAACATAGAAGTGTGCTAGAAATCTGTAACTTCAGATTTATATGATGTGCTGACTATCAAGGGGTTAAGCTAGGTACTGAACATTCAATGTCCTTGTAATAGTATAGTGCTATCATGAAACAAATGCAGATTTTTACGTACAAGCCTTTTGTAAATTAAAGAGATCTATTTTTTAAAGTGGTCCTATGTTATTTATGTATATCATTGTTTTAGAAATCAATTTATTTCAGACACCAGCCAGAGCTGGAGCAGAGGAATGAATGGATATATATATATATGTATAATGTTTTCCTGTGCCTGGGAATAAGCACACATTCAAATGTGCAAAGAACTGCAATTTGAATGTCACTTTCTGTATACTGGATTAGCCTCTCAGCTCTTTAACTGGAGCTGTAAATTTAGATGTCTTTGTTCAGTTTGCTTTTTGGTTCAGCACACACAGACCAGCCATGCCAGGCTGGTGGAAGATTCTTTCTCCACCCCTTTGAGAGCTACAGGACTGATTCCTTATGCTCCAAGCCAGAGGTAGTGTAATGTCCAGAGTTTTATTCACTGAGTCAGTCAACCATCCTTTCAGCCTTTGACTTCCCGGCTGCTGCTAATCTGTAGACCTCACAGAAGTCTCTAGACAAGGGAGATGTTGAACATGTGCTCCAGCATCAGCAAAAGGGCCAGCCGTGCATGCAGCCAGGCGAGGGCCCAGACCTCTAACTTATAAGGGGCGTGCTCCTTGGGTGCAAGCCAATCCAAAGGCAGAACTGACTATAAAAGTCAGAAATAACCACAGTTCCATTAAAAACTGCAAATAAAACATTTTTATAACTTTTCCCTAATGTTGCAAACAAGCAATTGTCCCACAGTACAAATATTTTCCAGTCCCTAATAAATGTAACCTGTTTTCTTCTTTTTTGCTCAAGGGGACAAGAAGTTTATGCACATACAACCACTTCAAAGAATTGCCTCTATTCTTTCTTTGTTTTTTTTTTTTAACCAGCTTCAGAGTGTTAAACTCTTCAATTTAAGCTACAAATACAGTGTATGTGATGATCTTATTGCACTATTTTCTCTAGATTTATTTACTGCCCAAAAGGTATGTAAAAATACATATGCATTCATTATCCTTTAGAAATACATAGAATTGCAGAAATAATTTTTGATCCTTTTTATTTTTTCTATCACTAATGAGACCTTTAAGCAATATATCCTAGAACATCACCCTTCAAAAAATATATTTAAGCCACTCTATTTGATATAAACGCTGAAGTTTGTCATTTGGGGGAAAAAAATCACCATTGCCAGAGTATCCTACTCTAGAACTTAGAATCTTTAGTCAGAAAAATAGTTCAATTACAGCATTTTGGGAGGCCAAGGTGGGAGGATCATTTGAGGCCACAAGTTCAAGATCAGCCCGGGCAACAAAGTGAGACCCTATCTCTACAAAAAATAAAATAAAATAAATTAGCTGGCTGCGGTGGTGTGTGCCTATAGTCCCAGCTACTCAGGAGGCTGAGGCAGGAGGAATGCCTGAGCCCAGGAGATTGAGGCTGCAGTGAGCTATAACTGCACCACTGTCCTACAGTCTGGGCAACAGAATGAGATGCTGTCTCAAAACAAAACAAAAAAAAAAAAAAAGGAAGGAAGAAAAGAAGGAAAGAAAATAGTTCAATTCAAATTCAACAAATGTCTAGTTGGTAGCAATGCTGAGAAGGAAAAAGTAGTTGGGATACAAAATAAGTTTATGTCAAAGCTCCTGCCTTCATTAACTCACAGTCTCATAGATAAAGCACAGATAACAGTTTGAGACAATAGGATGATAAAAGTCCAGCTTAAAATGAGAAGACTATTGTGACAATTTCTATAAGTAAATATTTTGATCTGTAGAATAAATGGAAAAAGGTAAATCTGCAGGCTGAATATATATTAGGAAAATCTACCTTCTGGCAAGGTCTCTTGCCGTTATAGATGTTCATGCTATGTGAGGGAGCAGTGTGGGAAATGAACCACCACTGTCTCACCAACAGAAAAGCCTTCAAAACAGGACTTCTAATAGAGCTTTCTATGATGATGCAAATGTTCTATATCTGCTCTGCACTGTCCCACAAGGGAAGCCACACACTCTCTGTGGCAATGGAGAACTTGAAATGTGGCTATTATAACTGAGGAACTGGATTTTAAATTCTGTTTAATTTTTATTAATTTTAATTAAAATTGCCACATTTGGCTAGTGGCTACTGTATTGGGCAGTGCAGCTCCATAGGATGTGTTCAATATCTGAGCAAGATATTGCATTGCTGCTCCAGTGCCAGAAAGTTTCTGAGAAGGGCACAGTTCTAGAACTTCTCATTGGAAAATAATCTCAAACTTGCCCTGTCAATATAGAGGATATAATGTATCCTCCTGATCAATGTTCCTCTTTCTCTAAAGAAGAATGGTAAATGTTAATTTTCTACTTCTTAGGTGGGAAATGGTAAAGCAAATTAGTTAATTAGAAAATTTCCAAAAGGTACTAATGACTTCGTAGCATTTTATTGATGAATATAAAACCTTTCTTTTTATGTAAAACACATTAAGAAAATAAGACTATGAAATGTGATTATAATCACTTATGCTTAGGAAAATATTTTCTTTGAAAACATAATTATACTAATGTTTCTGTGATAAAAATTAAGAAATTTTAAAATGAAAGGATATAATATAAAATTACGGATAACACTTAGCTAGAGCCTGGGCATTTAAGGCAAATCAATGGCAAAGATACTGCTTCCTATTTGAGGACTCTGAAGTAATCAGAGGAGTGTTTGCCAGGTCTTCAAGTTCAAATAATTGTTCTAGGCATTGTAGGTAAAAGTACAAGAACCTGGCTCTTGAAGTCTGGAAGAAAAACAAAATGTTGCAAATCTCTAGCCTTGCTTTGAAGTGCTCTCTAAAAGCCTGTCCTAATGAGCCAAGCAAGGATAGCTGTGGCCTGCTTAGTTCCTGTATGCACAGAAGACAATGCTAATGAATTGGGCCATTTTTTCTTCCGTTGATTGTCTCAACACAAGGCCCCACTATTGGGATTGGCCCCACTAAGGTCTATTGGGATTGGCACTTGAGCTGAAACCTGTTTTTCAACATCTATGCTTCTAAACATATCTTGGTCTTTCTGAAGTGTGTCATAAAAATGGTAAGAAGGTAATAGGGACTCATTATGTGTTAAATTGCGGGTAAAAAGCTCCTTAGAGAATCTGGGCACACGGTATCAAAAAAACTTTGAAAGCAAAGTTTTATTGTTGTTTTCCACAAATTGTTTCTTAAGCAGGCACCTCATCTAAGCTCCAGAAACAGCAAAAACTGTGAGTTGAATCCAGGAATTTCCAACCAATGGGGGAAAAATAATCTATGACGTGAGATTTTAGAATCAGTCAAACAAAAATGTTCTTTCACTTAAATCTCTTGTGCCTGTAAGCTTGAAGAACTGCAGGATAATATTACTATAACAATTTTTTTTTACAGTAGGAATTATAATTGAAATTTGCTGCATATGAGGATAACTAACACTCAATCATTTCACTCTCCCATACATGCCTGAGGATACCTGGGGGTAAATAGATTTCTTGGAAGCAGTTACTGACTATGGCTGAATTCCATCCTACCAAGTAAACTCATTGGCTTTTTAATTACTCTGGTGATGTCCACATGCTGTCACCACTATCTCATGCTGAAATGATATTGATTTAATTTTTAACTTTGATGCACCAAGGAGAAAAATGTGGTGAGTGTATTTTATTAATTTTTTGGTCTGTACTTCTTAAGCACCAATTTTCTAAAGCACGAATATATGTTCATCTTTTATAATCTGTCTCTGCTGTAAATTATTAACATCTGATATTTGCTTTAAATGGCTCTGTTTGTGTGCAAGCATGTGAGTAAGGTTCATGGGATCATTGTCCTCTACACAGCCTTCACAAATGAGAGGCACATCTCCAGAGGCTACAGCAGAAACCAAATGTTTAAGCAAAGAAAACTTTCATAGTAGAAGTACCCATGCACAAAACTATATTAGGAAACACAATTGAGGGAAGAGAAAGGTGTTCTCATTTGGTATGAAGTAATTTTTAAATTGCAGCAATTTAAGCATAACTAAGATGATTGATTTTTCTTACAATAAGGAATAATTTTACCTTAGGTCAAAAGCAATAAAAATAAAGTTCTGTTTTTCCTTTGGAATTCACCCCATAACTACTATTCCCCTGCTTGTCAGGTGCCCTTTGAAATTGTTTCTGATCATCTTTGCAGAAAACTCCATTTCCTTTTTGGTGGCCTATTTATTCATGATGTTGTAGTATGCTCGCAAAGCAAAATGGGGAATTGGTGGCAACTAATCACATCAATAAAGCCAAAAACCTCAGGTAATCCAGGTCAACAAGGGTACTGGATGTCAATTATTTAGGTGGTTATCTCAACTCATTACAATAAAGAGATCCTGTTCTTTAATTATCCTCAATTAATACTAGCACCAGATCTATTAGTTACAACTTTTTCATTTGCTTCTATATGTTCTATATCATTCTAACTATTCAGGTTTCAGTTTTTATAAAGCCAAATTCTTGGATACTTACTATTATGATTTCACACAATTAAACAATAAATAATTTTATGTCAGTGGATTGCATGCTTATTACCTGAGTCTTATGCATAATGAAGCAGTCTCCTAGAAAGAACTACCACTGGCACAATATTCAGGGGTCAAGTTATTGTTGCACAACCATCAACAAGTTAAATTCAAAACTAAGTTTCTTTCTCATTGTAGCATAAAACTTCCTTCACAATCTGGTCAAAGCTCTTGCCCTCAAAAACCTTAAACTCAATTACTCACTAGAAGCATCTTACTATTTTCTAAACAACCCATTATGTGGTTTCATACGTGTTGTCCCTTCAACTTGGAGTATTCCACCCCTTGTTCTCCACCTAGTCTAGTAAACTTGTCTTGATGCCCTGACATCAATACTCCTGTGACTCTCCCTTCTTAGCACTTTGTCCATATCTCTTTTATCTGCCTCAACACACTATTGTTTAAGTAGTTAAGTCCTTCTCCTCCACTGCACTGTGCATACTTTAAAGGATAGTAAGCTATGGAAAGCTTTGAGGGAACATTTGAAAAGGAAATCTAAGATGAAAAGATTACCTAAAAACTGTGGAACATATATTCTTGAGGTGTGGTGAGAAACTGGGTTATTTGGCACATTAAGGTTCTCAGATTTGCCTAATGCAGAATGTAAGATAGTTGCTGAATCCCTCAGCTTTGCAGTGCAGATATTTCCCAAACTTCCTTGTCAGAGCTTAATTACAATGTTCCTGGTAACCTAGATTCTTCAGGCACAGGCACAGCAAACTGAAAAGTGATATTAAGGAATCCACACCTATTTAGAAGAGCATTATTTAGGCAAAGCAAGGAGGAAACATAAGTTGAACTTTAAAAAATGAAAACTTGACCCTGTATTAGTCTAATGTAGACCTACTACTCTGTGCCAGAGGTAACAAAAGTCTAGATCATGGAAAATAGGTTTTCCTTCCTCAGTTCTCGGTATAGCAGCCGGAATCTAAAGCACTTTTTCTCCGATCCTTCTCTGTCTAAGTTCTACTATAAGACTTTATACAAGCTATTGTTTTTCTACATTTTAATAGACCCTATTTTAAAAGATGGTAACAAGGGGAAAGTATAATCCACTGATTACAATATTTGTGATTTTGTTGCAGTATGTATTATATATACACATAACTCAGATGCCCATTTTTTATGGTGCCCATAAATGTGGAGTATATCAAAAGGGACTTCAAATATAGGTAAATTTTACTGTACAATAAATTAAAGAAATTAAAGAATATATAACATGAACGAATTCAAATTAAGTTACATATAATTTTATTTGTCTGCTAATTAGAAACAAGAAATGTATGTAATTATGCAGGATACCTCCAGAACTGAATTATGACTTACTTAACCAGCATTTCATTGATGTCCTTTAAAAAGCAAATTGCAAAAGTATAGGATTACGTGGATTATGTGGAAAGTTTGGGAGGTGTTGTAATTAATCTATTACTTCCTCTCTATATTTGTGGTCCAATACTTATTTATTACTTTCCCTCTTCTTCACACTTCCTCTCAGTAAGACAAGTTCTAAAATCCTAAGTGGTGTATGAGCTATTACATAATTGTTCTTTTATGGCCTGCAGAGACACTACCCTCCAGCACATTCCTTTGTGAAGTAATTTGGGTTACCTTGGATATGAAAAGCAGCTCAATCAAAGCACATTCCACAGTACAGCCAAGACCCAACAAAGAAACACAGAGTACTGGGATGGCCTCTGTAGTAGACTAAACTTCAAGGATCCTTTATGAAATGATGAAGTTCTCCAGTCAGCTAGATGGTTTTAGCAAAGATCAGTACAAAGTGTTTGGAAAAATAAAAGTTGAAAGTAATCTTTAGGATAAGTTACAGAGTTGGGTTATTTCTCATACAACAAAACTTAGTGTTTCATTGGTGTTTCAGCTGTCTTTCTAACCCCAACACTTAGTAGTTTAACACCCAAACACTTTGTTATTTCTCATTATTCTGTGGGTTGATTGAATGACTCTTCTGCTGATCTTGGCTGGGCTCATTTGTGCAGTTACAGCCAAGTGACAGCTAGTCTAAACTGGAAATTTTAAAGTGGCTCACTCCCATGCCTGGCAGTCAGTCAGTGCTGGCTGTTGGCTGGGAAGATTGGAACTCCTTTTGCCATATGATCTTTCATTTCAGATTTCTACGCAGCAGGATGGTCTCTGGGTTCCATGGAAGTGAAGAAAAATCTTAAAAGTATCTTGAGGCTCTGGAATTCATACAACTGTCACTTCTGCTACATTCTATTGGTCAAAGCAAATCACACACCAGCCCACGTTAAACAGAGAGGGGAGATAGATTCTACCTCTTCATAGTGGGAGCAGCAGCATCACATTACAAAAGGGCATGGACACAGGGTGAAATAACTCATTAAAGGACATTATTATAACAATCTACCACAACAGAAAATGTTATGAAGGGAATCCATCTTTATTCTGTTTGGTAAGAATTGCACCTACCCTGTCCCTACAGAGAAGAATGTTACGTGTTTTTCTTGTTGTTGTTCGTTTGTTTTTGTTTTTGTTTTTGAGACAGCATCTCACTGGGTTGCCCAGGCTGGAGTGCAGTGGCATGATCTCAGCTCACCGCAACCTCTACCTCCCAGGTTCAAGCAATTCTCCTGCCTCAGCCTCCCAAGTAGCTGGAACTACAGGCGCATGCCACCATGCACAGCTAATTTTTTGTATTTTTAGTAGAAACAGGGTTTCACTATGTTGCCCAGGCTGATCTCGAACTCCTGGGCTCAAGCTATCCACTGGCCTTGGCCTCCCAACGTGCTGGGATTACAGGAGTGAGCCACCATGCCTGGCTGGAATGTTAGTTTTGATTTCAAAAAGAACTAGTATGAAATAAGACAGTAACCTTTCTATACATGTTTTTGCCTAATGTTCTCTGAAATTCATATTTAAACCATGATACTTAGAATTGCTCCCAAAGGACTAGAACAGTTCCATCTTCAATGAGTAGAACATAAGATGGTGTGCAATGATCCCTTATCTTGTAGGTTATAGAAATCTGTCTCCTTGATAACAAGACTCAGATGACTTCAGTTAGATGATGATAAGAGACATGAGGGAGAGACATCTTACCATAAAGAATCAAATGAAAGTGGAGGAGGCAAACTTTCAAAATTCAGTTTTAATGATTTTCTCCACATGACATTTATATATAATGTTTAACTTTAAGAGGGTAGATTTTTGATAAATTGTGCTAGAAAGTCTAGTGAGAAATCTTCAAATGATGGATAAAAGTTGCAATTTTTGTTCCCACCTCTTTTGGTGTCAACAATGACATGTAACATGACAAGAACATAATCTTTAAAAGAATGAACTGACAAAATTTCTGCAATAAATATCTTCCAGAAATGACCAGGTTTTATCTATGTAAAAAGTAACTGATCAGAATTCCATACAAACCATATACAGAACATGTTTTAAAGAAGATCACTTAAATAAGATAAAATCAAATCTAGTCTTCCAAATTACATGGCTTTACTAATATATAATATTCAAACAAACAATATTCCATTTATCATGCACTAATTATAAATCCTTTGAAAATGATTAATACATTAATGTATTTGATTAAAAGCATAAAATACAGTTTTATACAGACTTTTAAACTTTAAAAAAATGGAAAAGCTAATCCTAGTTAATCATGAGAAATATTCATTTTTAACCTTTGGTGACTTAAAAGAAAACAGGTTGCTGATGGCTAGCATTTAGATTTATATTTGATTTACCTTATTTTCCATTTTCTTTATTTCAAATGGTCAAATAATTATAAATGCCAAATTACCAGCTACAATGAAAATCTTACTTTTCAATCATTTAATTATTCAATAAACCAATTTTATTGGATACCACCCCTGCAAAACAAGACAATGGGATGATGAACATCACCATACCAGAGTTTGGCACTGGGCAACTTATAGATACATTATATTTGAAATTGCCCAATAACATTTTTCAAGTATTAATAATTAAGTTCAATTGAGAAATTCAACAGAGTTGAGATGCTGAACAAAATTCAGTTGCTATCTTCCTCCTATTATCTTGGAGTTTTGAAGACTTATTTCCTATGCTTGTTGCCCTATATTTTCTTTCTCAAAAGGCAAATCTTAAAGGAAAGTTCAGACATGAAATCTGGTAAGAATCAATCAAATTAGCAACTCACCATGTCATCTTAAAAAGTAACTGATGCAGAACCCATGGAGAAACTTTGGGGATTTCAAATTATTTTCTAAACTAATAAAGTCAGGCTCCAAAAATAAAAATGGTTTTATGTATTCCCACCTGATGTTACTGGCCAGTCCTCTCTTGTTGCCACTCTAAGGCATCAAGAAGTACATACTTTGAGTAGTGATGAGGACTGCTTCAGTAAACCACCTGGATCCCTTTAAAAGGCCCTTGTAGGGTTATATATAAATCTGGGAGTAAAATCTCTCTGTACAGAACTACAGTTTTATCTCTGTGAGGTTAAATGGCCTATACAAGGAAATGTTGCCTTAATAATATGATTTAAATAACTGAATTAGCCAGCCAAAACCAAAAGAAGATTGTATCATTTAATAAGTGCTTGGCAATTTTTAAAAAATTAAGTAAATCAGAATTTATGAAGCATGAGTGCCATATAAGTAGAGGGGGGTGGCTACATGATTTGATTTTAAAGATACTAAAAGATCTATACTATTAGCAAATAAAATTCAACAATATATAAAAAAATTATAGGCCATGACCAAGTGGAATTTATCCCAGGTATGCAAGCCTGGATCAACATTTGAAAACCAATTAATGTAATCCATTGTATCAAAAGGCTGAAAAAGAAAAATTACATGTCCATACCAATAGAGAAAAAGCATTTGACAAAATGTAACACCTATTCATGACAAAAACTCAGTAAACTAGGAATAGAGGGGAACTTTCTCAATGATAAAGAATACAAAATCCTACAGCTAACATCACACCTAATGGTGAGAAACTCAAAGCTATCCCACGATGATCAGTAGCAAGGCAAGAATATCCCCTTTCACTAGTTCTTTTCAACATTGCACCAGAAAAGGAAATAACAAGTACATAGGTTGGGAAGGAAAAAATAAAACTGTATTTGTTCACAAATGACATGATCATCTATGTAGAAAGTCTGGAAGAATCAACAAAAAACTAGACATAATAAGAGATTATAGCAAAGTTTTAGTCTACAAGGTCAATATATAAAAGTCAATTGCTTTCCTATCTACCAGCAGTAAACAAGTGGAATTTGAAATTTAAAACATGATATCCTTTACATTAATACACCAAAACCTGAAACACATAGGTATAAATCTAACAAAATATGTTAAAGAGTCATGTGAGGAAAACAAAAGTCTGATGAACAAAAACAAAAATCTAAATACATGGAGTGATATTCCACGTTCATGGATAGGAAGACTCAATATTGTCAAGATGTCAGTTCTTCCAACTTGATATATAGATTCAATGCAATTCAAATCAAAATCCCAGCAAGATATTTTGTGGATATCAGCAATGTGATTCTAAAGATTATATGGAGAGATAAAACACCTAGAATAGCCAACACAATAATGAAGGAGAAAAACAAAGTTGGATAACTGACACTACCCAAATTGAAGACTTATTATAAAGCTGCTATAATTAAGACAGTGAGGTATTGGAAAGAGAATAGACAAATAGATCAATAAAACAGAATGACAGTCCAGAAATCAAACCACATTTCAGCGGTTAACTGATATTTGACAAAGGAGTAAAGGCAACACAATGGGCCAAAGGTAGCCTTTTAAACAAATGGTGCTGGTACAACTGAATATCCACATGTGAAAAAAATAAAACTAGACACAGTTTTATTTTTCACAAAAATAACTCAAAATGGATTACAGGCCTAAATGTAAAATACAAAACTATAAAACTCCTAGCATATATCATAAGAGAAAACCTAGAACACCTTGGGTATGGCAATGACTTTTTAGTATAACACCAAAGGCATGATCCATAAAAGAATTGATATGTTGGACTTTATTAAAATTAAAAATGTCTGGTCTTTGAAAGAAATTGACAAGGGAATGAAAAAGTAAGCCACAAACTGGAAGAAAATATTTGCAAAAGCCATATATGATAAAAGACTATTATCTCAAATACACAAAAAATCAAAACTCAAAACTCAACAATAAGCAAATAAACAACCCAAGTAAAAATGAGCCACAACCTTAATAAACACCTCACCAAAGAAGACATATAAATAGCAAACAGGCATATGCAAAGATGCTCTACATCATAGGCATCAGGAAAATGCAAATTAAAACAACAATGAGATACCACTACACACTTGTTAGAAGGGCCAAAATCCAGAACACTGACAACACCAAATGCTGGTGAGGATATGGAGCAACGGGAACTCTTACTTCTTGCTGGTGGGAATGGAAAATGGTACAGCCACTGTGAAAGACAGTTTGGCAGTTGTTTTTTTTTTTAACAAAACTAAACATACTCTTACTAAATGATCCAGCAATTTCACTCATTAGTATTTGTTTACCCAGAGGAGTTGAAAACTTATGTCCACACCAAAACCTTCATGTGGATGTTTATAACAGCTTTATTCATTATTGCCAAAATTTGGAAGCAACCAAGATATTCTTCAGAAGATAAATAGATAAATAAACTGTAATATGTCCAGACAATGGCATATTATTTGGTACTAAAAATAAATGAGCTACCAAACATTAAAAAGGCATGGAGGAAACTCAAATGCATCTTGAAAGAAGCCATTCTAAACAGGCTATATACTGTGTGATGCCAACTACATGACATTCTGAAAAAGGCAAAACTCTGGAGATAGTAAAAGGATCAGTGGCTGCCGGGGACTAAGAATAAGCAGACCACAGAGGATCTTTAGGGCAGGGAACATAATCTGGATAATTTTATAACAATGATTACATATCATTAAACATTTGTCCAAATCCATGTAATATATGCAACACCAAGAGTAAACGTTGATAAAAACTATCGACTTTGAATGATTGTGGCATGTCAGGGTAGTTTCATCAATTACAATAAATGAACCACTCTGGTGGGGGATGTTGATAATCGGAGAGGCTGTGAATACGTGGGGGTAGTGAGGATAATGAAAAATCTCTGTACTTTCCTCTTAATTTTGCTGTAAGCTAAAACTTCTCTAAAATAATAAAGTCCTTTTTAAAAAAGACTTATTTAACAAAAATAATATAAAAATATTCACCAAAAAAAGGAAAGCAATGTTGTCTCCAAGGTCAGTAGTGCCAGATGTTATTCTTCTTAATGTATACTAAATCGTTGGCAAAACCTCAGAGATTATGACCTTCAAGACATGAGACTAAGTAAAGTGAAAGCTAGGCTGCAATAAAGCAAAACAAAGAGATGACTGTGCAGTCACAACCAGAGCAAAACTACCAAACCACAGGAGAGGCCCAGGAGTGATAAAGGAGAGACGTCAAAGACTAACTTCCGTGTTTCACTAATTTGTCTAGAACCAGCTCTGTGTGCCCAAAGGAGTCTTTCCCTCTGCAAACCTGGCATTTTCTCCAACACTAAAGATCTAGAAGCTGGGCTCCACTTCTATACCTCCAGTGGTTCCTAGTCTGCTTAATAGGACTCCAAGGGGGCCCATTAACCCCTTCCTGGTCAGCAATGGCAAGATTCAGAACTCAGCATTTAATCCATGATCCTTCTCACTAATCCCAAATATCAGGGTGCCAACTCAATTTATCTTGTGTTCATTTGCTTTCTTCTTCAGCTCCTGCCTCGTCCATCAGTCCTCCCTGTGCCCCTGAACACACCATGTTCATTCCCCTTAGTATACCTTTGTGCCTAGTTTTACCTCTCTGAGTCCAAATTCAGTCTTTCCTTTAAAGTCCAGGTGAAGGACCATTTGTCAGATAAAGCCTTTCCCAACCAGTCCAGGCTATGACGCTTTCCCTCCATACTGTAAACTCAGTGCTTTCAATCACCGCTATACCATTAACTCTTAATTTGCTTTATGACTGCTAGTTTTATCTTCTTTTATTGTAATGCTGAGGCATAGGGCCATGACTTAAGACTCTTTTCCATATGCCACCATGTTTTACACAGGTCTATACCTAAAGAAGCCATTTATTAAACATTTATTGGTGGTTAGAGTGACTCTTAACCTTGACTTCAGTTTCCATCTCAATTCAATTTCACCTCAAAGAATCCTTCATAATCAGAGCAATGAAGTTTAGAATCAGACTCCTTTATTTTCCATCTATGTAAGTATAAACAGCTCATTGAAAATTTAAATAACAGAATGCAGTCCTGAAAGCTTTCACATGCCAACTAAATAAATGCTTATGATGCGCATACATACCTATGTGCTCCAAAGGGTTAATGCTCAATGAGGGGTTTTTAAAGCTCATTAATTGTTACAGTGCATCCTTTTATCTAAATTGTTAGTGGCCTGCTTAGTCGATTGAAACATATTGCTTTGATATTAAAGCTGCAATCCAGGCCTTTGTTTCCGGTGTACGTTCTATTCAGAAATGCAAGTCCTTCTGCACAGGGCAGTGAAGATTGCTCTAGTGAGCTTTACAACTCACTATGCCACATGCTCAAGAACAGGGACAACAAATCCAGGCCAACGATTAACATAAATAAGAAACTTTGCAATAAAATACACTAGTCACAAGGGCATACAGTTGGGAAGCAAAGTTTATGATTTCCTTAGTAATGTGACTTTGATTTCTAATTGAATATCACATCCACACTCTTAAATATTGGGGTTTTTTTTAAGAAAAAAATAACTATTGAAGAAAATGAGAAAAGAGGGGGAATTAATTAGTATAGCCAGATTATTGTTGATCAAGGTTAAGTCACATTTCAGCAAGCTAAGTTTTCAGTCTGAAAAAGAAACCCATGGCATTTTTATATTAAGACTTAATCATCAGCTAATGAGCATTACAGTGAGAGTAATGGTTCAAAGGGTAGGGTTTGTTTTCAGGTTTATAACAGAAATTTAAAAATTGATTCATTTAACTCCCAATAAGTAAGTAATATAACTTACAGGACATTGTCTCTTGCCTTTAGAAGCACTACTGCCTTTAGAAGTGCTACTCATTCAAATACTCTTACTTTCTATTGTTACCCACAGTTTGGGTCTGCAAAGAAAACACAAACCATGTAAAGATGGCTCAGCCAGTCTGACCAGCTTATAGCTAATTTATCATTAAATGATCTGGTAAGATCCCAACTACATCATTAGTTAGATATCATGCAACTAACCTAGTAGGATCATAAAGTAGGTCAGAAAATAAACATGTTGTGGAATCACTGATCTTTTCATATTATATGAAGAAAACCTCAGTTTCCTTATGAACCCAAAGTCTTTAATAAGCATTTATAAGAGAACAAAGATTTTAAAGAAAATATATTTCATTGCTCAGTAGGTATGCTGCCTAACTTTAAAAATCTACCTTAATTTCTTTTAAATACTGGGAAATAGTATAAGCCAATTTAGCAAATAAGTGAACAGACCCGTATATGCTAAGAATGTGTTCCAAAGAATGCCTAGGGAGCAGAGGAGACTTGAATAGAATGTGGAAAAAATAAATAAATCAGAGAAAAGAAGACAGTGAGTTCTTTCAAAATTAGCTTATTTAGAGCATTTTGGTACCCCTTGGAGAGAAGAGAGTAATGGCCTAGGAAGATGAGGGGTGGGTGAACTACACCAGCAAGAAGTAATCATTAAAGGCAAACTGAAGGTTTCAGTCGAGGAAGAGTCAAAGTAAGGATACATTCTTGCATCATCTCTAAGGCAAATGGTTATTTCTTCCTTTGTATATTCTTATTTGTAAGCAAAAGGAAGAAACAGTGACAAGATTTCTGACCTTGGATGTGGTGTATCAAGAAAGCTCCTCAGGGAGTGCTAATCCACCCACTCCTTCCCTCATGAATGTACACAGGCCCAGTGAAAGCAAGCACACTGTGCACACATTTGACCTCCTTGGGGTCAGCGAAGAAGGTTTGTTTTTCTCACTGACATCTTTTTTAATTTGAGGCTCCTCCTAAAGTCTACCAAGGCTTTGAAACAAGGCTATCACATTTTTTTGCTCATGTTCTACATTTTTTTCCAGAGGCATTGGTAATAAAAGTCATAGAAAAAAATATGGTTTGTAAAGAAATATTTTAAAATAGTGTGGATGGCTCAGTGTATGTGGATAGTGTACATGGGTTAAAGAAATAAGCAAAACATTATGCCATTTCATAAGAACACATTCAGAGCCCAGTCCTGATATAACCTATGCCATTCTAAAATAAGTAAATAAATAAAAAGGCAATGGCATTTTTAACCACATATGCTAACTAGGTCATATAATAATGATGACATGATTCCAGTCATGTAAGATATCATCTACTCATTACAATTCAAGTTATGGTTGATGACATTGATATAACTTAGAATAGTATAAGATAGAGGGAATATTTCATAGTAAATAGACCAAGAATGATTCCCCTTGGAATAGTAAAGGTACAAATTGCTTTAGTTTTCATTTCTATGGTACTAAATTTGTATTTCATGTGAGGGCCTATAATTGATGACTGCTTACTTGTCTGGGTGAAAAGGGGTAAAAAAATAGATTGTAATTGTCAAGGTTGTTTGTGTTAGTAGCTAAAATGGCAAGCAGCACTCTGAAGTCTTTGTCAACAGCACACAAGTAAGTCTCTTTTTAAGGAAAACAAGAAAGTGTTGGCCAAAGAGTTACAAGCCAAAATACCCTGTATCATCCAGCTGACATGGTTGACAGTTTTTCCTGGAACGATTATTGTATAAACTACCAGTCACACAAACTCCAGTTCATCCACCCAGGATTGGTCCTAGATTTTCTCTAGAGCTTTACAGGATTGAAGTTTGTTTTTGCTGTTGTTGTTGTTTAAAGAATACAAAATACTTGCAGCTGTTCTACATTTTTATATTCTCATTTTTAAAAAAATTCTAAGTTGGCTAACAAAAGCATCTCAATGTTGCTATACTTAGCAAATAATTTAAAATTCATAATAATTACTTCTATACGTCAAATTATCTTCTTCTCCAAATTCCCACTTGCCTCTCATTATCTTAGATAGTCCTATTTCTAAATTTCTCTTGATGTGTTATAGACACTATTATGTCCTACTTCTGAGAATAATTCATTAACATTCCGTGTATTGAAGTATTAGTTTATATAAGCAAAGGGGCAATCACATTTAGTTAAGGGGGAAAAAAAAGGAGTCATTGTCCAGTAAGTATTCATTTTGGTTCCTAATCACATAAGGTGTGTGTGTGTGTGTGTGTGTGTACATGAACTAAAATACTAACAAATCCTCACTTATCCAAATACTCAGTAGGTTTGTTTCTCATACCATTGGAATACCATTGTTAAATAAGGTTAATTTTCAAAATAATTACAAACTCTATAGTGACATTTTATACTACCTGATAATTACTCATCACAGCTGTGCTTCTCAAACATCTATGTTTTTTTTTAAAAAAAAAAAGGAGAAACAAAAGAGGACAAATTTTTTTTCGAATTTCCAATTCACAATGGACTAATACTTTTGTAAAATACAATAAAAATGAATGTTTTAGTCACATCAAATTGTTATGAAAGTTTCTAAATGCTTACTCTCCATGTCTGCATCATCTCACTGCAGTTCAGCAACTAACTACAGCAGTGCTTTAGAGCACAGTGCCGGTGCCTAAGAGGCAACCTCAAAGTGTTCGGTAAATGGAAGACAAAGGATTCTGGTTTCATAAAACTGGATTAAATATTATAGAAATATATAAATGTATTTTTCTGAGAACAGATTATCAATCTTTTTTTCCTTCTGCTATGCAAGAATAGAGGTTAATGGTGAGGAGATAATTCTGTCTGGGGTGACATCGATTATGGGGTGATAACTGGGGTGATATCAATTATGAAAAACAAAGATGAATAAAATTTGGAAGAGGCAAAAGGTAAAGAGAATGCAAAGGAGGGGAACCCACAAGACTCTGGAAACTAGTTAATATAGCAGGGCATGTGGGGCATGAGGAGGGGTGTTTTGTATCATATAACATAGTTTACTGACACCAGTAACATATGTTTACAGGGAAGCTTTTCGAGTGGTCAATAATATTCCTAACAGAACTTTTTTTAAAAAGTCATATTTAAACTAAGCTTAACCTCCATATTAAAGTTAGATTAGATTAGATGCAGCAACTATTAGTAACAGAAAACCTGGTTCAGCAGTCTATTAAGCAAATTAGAAGCTCTTATTTTTCCTGATGCAGAAGTCATCCTGATAAAATAGTTGCTGGTATTGGTTCAGTGGTACAAAGATATCTGTGCTGACACATCTGAACATCTTGTCCATTTCTTCATGGGCACAAAATGTTTGCCAGACCTCCAGCCATCGTATCTGCATACCAGGTAGGGAGAAGACGGAAGTAAGAAGGAAAAAGAGGTGGCACTTTTATCAGCAAAGTAGATGACTTCCCTTTATGTCACATTAAACAGAACATGTTAAATGGCTCTCATAGCCACAAAGAACTGGAAAATACAGATTTCTTTAACTGAATGTGGCCTGAACCAAATCAAAGCTCTGTTAGCAAGAAAAAAGGGAAGAGGGTAATTGGAAAGGCAACTATCAATACCTGCCAGACATGCCAACTCTGACCCAACCCAGGAGGAGGGTAAGTAACAAATTTTTAGCACTAATTCTTTTTTTTTTTTTTTTTTTTTTTTCAGAAACTCTACTCGGTGCGTTGGTTACATAATCTTAGTCTAAAAACCCTAAAGAATAGGTGTCTGATCTCCACTTAACAAGGAAATGAGCCTCCAAGAGTTTAAATGATAATTGCATCAGTTAACTGGCACACCTGCACGAGGCAGAACTGGCACTCAAAACCTGTGCTTTTCCCACTGTACCAGAGTTCATCTGATTTTACAT
Organism: Pan troglodytes; assembly: GCF_028858775.2. Classification (NCBI taxonomy): domain Eukaryota; kingdom Metazoa; phylum Chordata; class Mammalia; order Primates; family Hominidae; genus Pan; species Pan troglodytes. The sequence continues at coordinate 110,624,975 of NC_072403.2, forward strand.
GAGCAGAGTTCATAATGAAATTAGTTAGCATCATTTCCCCTGATCTAACTGATAGATACTGCTCATTCACTTAGCTTCTTAACCTGATGATACAAAAATATATTGAGGATTATGTGAACCTAAATGCACACCTTAGGTTACATTATAAGTAATATTTGCTAGAAATATAAATTACAACTAAAGTAATTATTAAAATCTGATATGTTACAATATAATTATATAGATAAATACAAATACAAGTTTTCTTTGGAGCTACTTAGGTTGTACCATTCTATATCCCAGCTGTCCTAGGTCTTGGTTTGATTCATACACGCCTGCACGGTTGCAAAACATCAATAGTTCCCTCACCTAAAGAGACAGAAGTATCTTAAAATCATTTTTCTTGTGTATTACAGGAGGCTTACAATTGCCTATTGAACATTCTTTGGTGCCCAGCCATGACTGCAGCTGCCAAGAAGACCTTGATTGAACTTCATATGGACACACTCTGCAATATATGTACATATATACATGTGCTGACGCGGCTAGTTCAGTGCACCTATACCTGCACCTATACACTGATACAATACCTGGTCAAGCATTATTCCAGATGTTTCTGTGAAGGTATTTTTCAGATGAAATTAATATTTAAATCAGTAGACATTCAGTAAAACTGATTATTCTGCATAATGCTGATAGGTCTCATCCAAACAGTTGAAGGCCTTAATAGATAAAAGACTGACTTTCTAGAGAAAGAGGGAATTCTGGGTAAGGACTACCTTCAGACTCCAGCTGCAATGCCAGCTCTTCCCTGGGCCTTCAGCCTGATGGCCTACCCTGAAAATTTTGGACTTGCCAGCCTACACAATCATATAGAGCAAATTCCTTAAAATGAATTGAAAGAAATAGAGAGAGAGAGAGATTTATTTTAATGAATTGACTCACACGATTATGGAAATATATATATATGTGTGTATGTATGTGTGTGTGTGTGGGTGTGTGTGGGTGTGTGTGTGTGTCATATTGATTATATTCTGTCTGTCTCTCTGGATAACCCTGAGTAACAACACCCAATGTTTCACTTTTCTATCTCTCTCTGTCTCTATCTCCTTCTCTTTATTTTACCTTTAATTTTTTTCATTTGGGCACTTCATATATTGCAGTACATAGTCTATTTTCTCACTAGGTAGGAAGGTATTTACATCTCCGATGGGAAAGAATTAACCTAACACAGGAAAAATCACTTTATACATTTTCAGGAGACCAAGGATAAACACATGCTAACACATATACACTTACACACACATACTCATTTACCCTTTTTTGCATTGTGTTCTAGCTCATGTCCTGGAAGCAGAACCAGTAGGTTTCTCCCCATAAAGAACATGCCACGACAAGGATCAGCCTATCCCCTGCCTATCAACAGAAATGTTGCCCAAAGTTTCTCACCCCCTGCTGGGCGTGGTGACTCACGCCTGTAATCCTAGTACTTTGGGAGGCCGAGGCGGATGGATCACTTGAGGTCAGGAGTTTGAGACCAGCCTGGCCAACATAGTGAAACCCTGTCTCTACCCAAAAAAATAAATAAATAAATAAATAAATTTAAATATATATATATATATATATTCAAGAATCGCTTGAACCCGGGAAGCGGAGGTTGCAGTAAGCTGAGATTGCGCTGCCACTGCACTCCAGCCTGGGTGACAGAGCGGGACTCCGTCCCCCCACCCAAAAAAAAAATTTTCACCCCCTTACTACATTACCTGAAGACTTCTGATTTACACACTAACTTATTTTCAATACCAGGAAAAACAGGAATAAAATGGCCTTTGGTCTCCCTCTGACATACAGGAGCTAAAATATGTGGTCAGAGTACATGTCCCTCTTGCTTCTCTACCAAAAACTAGCAGCTTCATTCAGCTGTCACATGCACTCTTCAAGACCTGTCCCTGAACAGCACTGTGTGCCTCAAACAGTTTCTTGCTCACATTTCCCAGCACTCCAGACCTCTTCTGCCCCTGAAGGAGCTCACAAGAGCTCACCTCTTTCACAAAAGCCATCTGAGCTAAAGCATGCCTAACCAAAAAAAAAAACAATTTTAAAAATACGTATTGCCAGTTTCTGAAAGCCAGGTATCAAGTACTTAGAGTACTTGATAGTGTTAGAGTACTAACACTGCCTTCATGCTTACCAAGCTTGAAGTCTCAGAGCTGTGTCAAACACTCCAGTTAAAGGGATATATGTGTATATGTGTATGTGTATATATATGTGTGTGTGTGTGTATATATATATACACACACAAACACATAGAGAGAGATCACACACACATTTACATACTCATATATATACATACACACATATATACACTCACACATATATATTTATATATTAACTCCTGGCATATTTATCCTCTACTATGACCAACACTGGGATGTTATTTCTCTGTATTGCCTTGTACACTAACATCCTGTAAAATGAAAGCATGATCTGCTTTTCAGAGGTGCCAAAAGGAATAAGCATGTAAAATAGGGACTTCTTATGCTTATTCCAAGTATTTTCACAAGGCAATTAAGTAAAGAATTTTTTAGTCCATGCTTTAACCTCTAGAAGAGCTTTATTCCACTGTTTAGTTCACAAAATAATATTGAACAGCTATACACCAGAAACTGGGCTGAGCACTCAGGAAACAGAGAAAATTGGTGTGTTCTCTACCCGTAAGTTCCTCCCAATCCATTTTATTTCTCCAACTGAAGTTCTACAGCAGGATGATCTTTCACAGATTCCCAGCTTTGAGAACTGCAGTGTATTACACAGTCATTGATAGCTACAGAAAAACTTATACAGGTGCTATGAACACCATGAAGCATCCTCCTCTTTCACTCTTTTTAAAAACTATATATATATATATATATATCTCACCTCTTCTGAACCATCTTTGAGATTTTTTTGTTTCATGAGCTGTACAAGTGTGAGGGTAGGTATAAATCTTTTTTTAAATCTAAACTGAGTCATAAAAAGGTGTTAGAAAAATTTCATGATTAAAAAGGCCTCCTGTGAAATCATGTCCTTTGCAGCAACATGGAGGTATCTGGAGGCCATTATTGCAGGAACAGAAGGCCAAATACCGTATGCTCTCACTTACAAGTGGGAGCTAAATAGTGAATACACATGGACAAAAAGAAGGGAACAGTAGACTCTGGAGACTAGTTGAGGTGGGAGGGGGACATCTGTTGAAAAACTACCTATCAAATACTATGCTCCCGTCCCCGGGTGATGGGATCATTTGTACATCAAACCTCAGTGATGGGCAATTTACCCATGTTACAAACCTGCGCATGTACCCCCTGAAACGAAAATAAAAGTTGAAATTTTTTAAAAAATAAATAAAATTGCCTTCTGCCTAATTGAGCCATCCACTCATGAATTACACAATAACCTACCATATTAAAGCCATTTTGTGGTTGGAGGAGGGGACAGGAAATGAAAAAAATAATAATAATAAAACCTGAACCTGAAAGCAACTTGCTTTCTAGCAGAGGAGCTTACATGGTACCTTTATGTACTTTGTATCTTCTTCCATTTGTTGGCTTTCTGCTTTGTTATATTCTGATAGTGATTAACATGTAGTCAAGACTGGGGGTGACGCAAAACTCAGTTAAGAAAGGTCTGCTGAGATGCTGCCCATAGTGAGTTGCCTGTGGTCGAGGTGTGGGTGGGGCAGGAGTGGAACATTTTGATTGTTCAGCTGCTCTCCACCCAGTGAATTTATGACATAAGCATTTCTAAATTTGACATCTTTCAAGATCATTTTTTCCACAAAAAAATAATAGCTTTTACATTAAATCATCACGGGCATGGGACATGAACAAGAATGTGGAATTCTGTCATAATCTCACATAAAATTTTGCCCCATAAATTCCTGCCAGTTTAAAGGCAGGAATTTGCTTTATTGAGATGATATTGCCATGAACTTTCCTTCTGATTCACAGAATTGGATATGCACAGGATAGAAAGGGCCTAATGCATCTTTATGCACTATGTTCATTGTTCAGCTGTGAGCTGAACAGCACTGGCTCTGGGCTCACGTTTGCCAGGCAGCGTTGCCCCTTGGCCAGCCATTTCTTCTTTCAAATCTCCAAAGAAGAGATTCACAACTTCCCTGGGTATTTGTGACACCATCTGGCAACTCTTGTAGTTGATGCTAGCTCTAGGCAAAATATTAGAATGTTTCTCTTTACCCCCTATCACTCCTCTTTCCTAGAAGTTTCTCAATTCTTCACACCTTTCCTTTCAAAACTAAACTCCCCTCCCCAAAAGCTGTATCTCGAAAATAGTTTAAGACGTTATATACCAGAAATATTTCCATTTGCATAGGGCAGGCTGGAATATCTGAAAGCCTGCACAGGACACAGAAATAAGTCTCTGATAGTGGAATATGAAACACTGGAAAAGATATTTTGAAGAAGGGCATGGCATTTCCTCCATGCCCCTCAAGTTGATGACTATGTACTATACCTATGCCATCTGTACAAGATTTTTCTAGGACAGTCATAATCCAAAATATTCCATCCATCTGTCAGATTACGTGTTAGACCATGTGACTCAATTTCTAGTTAAGAAAATATGCCCCCCTACAGTTACGTCAGTTCAGTTTACAGTCACTTCTAACCCAAATGTCATTGGTTTGGGTTTGGGGGGATTGTTTGTTTGTTGCCTATCCTTAGTGAACATGAAGAAAGCGGTTCACCACCATCTCACAGGCATCTCATCCTTCTCATCTTAGACATAAAGGCTAGTGTTAACTTCCTTTTTATGGCTTTCTTCCTTGGCTAAATGACAGTTCACCTGGGCTTCCACATTGGGCCAGCAGTCTCTGGCATTGAGAAGCACTTCATAAATGTCTCTTACACAAATAAATTTCAGTGTTTTCTCCCTTGCCCTCCCTTTCATTGCCACCCCCCCGCCCGGGAAGTAGAAGCTCTAACTGAGCTCCAGAACTTAATAGTATCTGTAAGGCTAAGTAATCAGGAAGCTTCCAGTGAGAGAAGAAAGGTGAGGAGCCCTCCCTTCCACATGGCCCCAGTATCTGAATCCACTGGCCGAGATGAGGCCTCTGAATGAGTGAAGGCTTTGAGTGTTGGACAACAGTTATGCCCATTGCTGCCAAAGGCCATTCAGAATAATGAAAGCTGATCCCAATTTGAGTCATGATTAGGTTAGCATAAACTGTGGGCTTGTAACTTCACTTAATTATCTACAGATATTTATTATTATGTCCGTGCATTGAACTCACTTCCCTGGAAACAGATGTTTTGGAGGTGTGCAGAGATTATGAACTCGGCCACTTCTAAGTATTAGTGTGTTCTGTGCCCATATCCAGATGCTGCATGGCTGTGAATGGTCATGTCAACACTGCCTGTCTTGATAATTTCTGGTATTTTTTAAAGGTTTTAGCTAAGTGAACATTTAGTGCTGTCAAAAAAAAATCAACATGAATCCGTTCATTTATGAATTAAAACATGTCAATAGTGAATACCTACTATGTGCCAAATACTACTTTTCCTGCTGAGGATAAAGTGGTGAACACGGTAGATGGGGCCACTGCTCTCATGTAATTCACAACCTAATGCAAAAAGCACACTTTAAACATATAAGCAAAGAAATCAATCAAATTATGTCAGGCAGTGAAAAGAAAAATAAAGAAACAAGGGAGGACCAGGGAACTCTATCCTGGGCTGACTCTAAATTCTCTTTTATTCCCCTTCCCCCCTTGAAGCTGGGGGACAAAACAAGGCCAGGCTGAAGCCAGAAGACTTTTCTTGAGTTTAGAGCAACTAAGGGCCACAGTGGCCCCTGGAGCCTGCTCTGCTGAGGGCCTCAGGGCAAAAAGCCCCTTTACCTTCTACCTGAGTCTTCTCTCCCACTATGGCAGCCAAACCCAGGAAGGGGACAATGAGACAATGAAGTCCTCACAGTTCACTTGCAACACAGCCAATCACCCCGGATAGGAGCAGAGAGCAATGGTTCCTTATCACCTGTTAGTCCCTGTTCTCTCCAAGAAAGTAATGACAGCCATGGGCTATCTCCTCAAGAGTGGGGGTAATGATTAGGAACTCCTGCTGTCACACCATCTGGAGTGATGGTGTGTGTTTAGCATCCCACAGGCTTGTCCTCAAGGAGTCCTCCTGAGCCCACCCCAACAATAGAGGACACTGACCACTTAGTGAGAGAGCCTAATCTGGCTACCTCAATCACAGTGAGCACCATTCAAAAATTAAAACAAAAGCCTCACCAAACATCACAAGATGTTTAAACAAACAAACAAGCCTCACCAAAATCACAAAGGAAAACATCGACTTTTGTAATCAATCTCACATCACCCTCATTATCAAGAGACACTTCCTGAAGGTCCACCAGGGTTGGCTCTGTGCAGGGTCTCAGGGTAACAAGGACACTTTTGCTGACCTCTAGGAGCTTAGAAAAGAAATTAGGGAGACAGATATATATGTGAAAATTATTAACATGGAAGCTCTAAAGTAAAGCAGTACAACTATGAAAGTATTGGAAAGAAAATAGAGATACACATTTTGGGATCTCAAATTCATGAAGGTCTTTCTAAGCTTGCCATCAAAGACAGAAACCACTACTAATAATATTTATAATGACGATTTATATATTAATAATAGCAATAATAACAATTGTAGACTATCAGTTCCCCACTCTGAGAAGACACAGGCCTTCACATGATAGCAAAGGGAAGCCTAGGTCATCCAAATCCTGAGCCAACCCCTTACGCATCTGGATAATTCCTCTGCCTTGTCCAGCCCCAAGTTTCTGATGTAACAATGTCAGCTGGGCAGAAAATTGGCAAGAGGAATCATGAGTATTCAGTGCCCCAGAAACTCTCAACCTACCTGCTTGATTTACACATTTATTCCAAACCAAACGCACCCCTGTTCTTGCTTTTGACTCCACTCCACTTCAACCTTGGCATATTCCCCTTGTGGTAAGCTCTACCAGCCTGGGCAGCCCCCCAAGTGCTACCTGCTGCCTTGCCCCAAGTTGGCTGTTACAGCCTCCTCTATAGATGATCTTTTCATCATAACAAAGGCATATTCTGTTGTCCCAGATTTTCTTCTATGAAGCCTGGACGGTTCGCCCTTAGAGATTCTCCTAGCTGGTTTTCTTTCAAGTATGTACACACCACATTTTGCTTCTGTGATTAAAATGTTCAAAGTATCACAGGTTTAATTTCTATTACTGCTTATAGATGCTATTAAGTTGACCTCAGTGTTTTCTACTCTCCTTGTACTTTTTGGTCCTGGTATTTTGTGCAGCTTTTGTTTCCCCAGATGGTTAATTCTACTTATTTCTAAAATTCTCTTTGAAGTTGAACTTATAAATATATTTTAATTGCCATTTTCTTTGTCATATTTACCCCCTAACAACAACAATAGCTAATACTTATTGACTTATATATATATATATATGGTACCTGGCACTATTTTCAAGATTTCAGGTGTATTGTTATTAAATGTCCATAATGAGATAGGTGCAACTGTAATTTCTATATTACAGGAAAGGGAATTAAACAAAAAGAAGTTAAATAACTTGCCCATCACCACACAGGAAATAAGTGATAGAGACAGATTCAAACATAGGCAGCATGATTTGAAAACTTGAGCTCTTAAACACTACACTGTATATAAAGAAAAATATTGATAACTAAAATTATGTAAATATCTAAAACTCTCCTAATGGCCAAATATAGTAACAACAACTCCAACTTGTTAAAAAACAAGCAACAAACTGAAAAAATCATATAATATATATTTTAAAAATGTGTTAACATATAAAGAGCCCTTATAAATCAATGAAAAAGAAAATGGCAATATCCCTACAGGAGGTGTGCAAAAATGGCAATTGGCAACCCCCAAAAGAGTTAAAAGAAAATTTACAAATACACACATGAAAAGGTTTTCCTAATTCTACCCTCTTCCCAGGCCATCTTCTCCTCACCCACACACCATTAACCAGGTATATACAGATAACTTTCAGAGGTCTATCTTCAACCTCAGGCTCTCTCTATGCTCCCCACACCCAGCTATCCAATTACCTACTCAACATTCCCACCCATACATCCCAAAGAAATTCATAACCTGGATCTCTTTCAAGGGTTGCTTATTCTCTGGGAGGGGACTATCATCCATCTTGCTGCATGCACTGAAAACTGTAGACTTACTTTTGACATTGCCTCCCTCTCACCTTTCATACCCTGCCTATCAGCAAATACTGACTTCTTTGCCTCCCTCTTCCTTCTCAAGTCTGTCCTCTTACCTTCTCTCCACAGCCACCATTCTTGTCGAAACAACCATCTTTCACCCAAAGCTTGTAATCCCTTCCATTGGCTCTGACATCCACTCAGACCCCATCAGTGCATTTCTCACAGTGAAGCCACAGTGACCATTTTAGAAGCACCAATCCAACCGTCATCCTCTCCCCTACCACAGACAACAATCACCTTGGTAGATTCCCATTGCTCTCAGGATCACGCTCACACGTCTGATCTTTGCAGTCTCGCCTCACACACCTGGCCCTGGCTCTCTGCACTCTGATCACACTGGTCCTCAGTCCCCAAACTGCCCATCTCTGCCCGCTAGACACCTTTGGGATCCTGCTGGCTGTTCATCCCCCACACCTTCCCCTTTCCTTCAACCCTTTCTCTCATAGCCCCCTTACCACCCCATGACAATGACCGAGATGTAATCCGAGATGTAATTTTCTTTTTTTTTTTTTTCTGAGATGGAGTCTCTCTCTGTTGCCTAGGCTGGAGTGCAGTGGCACAATCTCGGCTCACTGCAACCTCTGCCTCCCGGGTTCAAGCAATTCTCCTGCTTCAGCCTCCTCAGTAGCTGGGACTACAGACACACACCACCGCACCAAGCTAATTTTTGTATTTTCAATAGAGATGGGGTTTCACCATATTGGTAAGTCTGGTCTCGAACTCCTGACCTCAGGTGATCCACCCACCTTGGCCTCCCAAAGTGCTGGGATTACAGGTGTCAGCCACCATGCCCAGCCTAGACAATAACCCAGATATAATTTTCTATTTCACTAATTACTTAATTAATGTCTAGGTGTCTGTTATGGGTTGATTGTGCTCACCAAAAAGGTATGTTGCATTATTCCTGATCCCCAGTGCAGCAGAATTTGATCTTACTTGGAAACAAGGCCATTGCAGATATCATTGGTTAAAATGGGGTCATACTGGAGTAGAGTGGGGCCCTAATACAATATGACTAATGTCCTCTTAAGACATTAAGAAGACATTCATGTGAGACAGACGGAGAACACAATGTAAAACCAGACGATTTGAGTACGCATCTACAAGCCAAGACATGAAAAGATTGCTGGCAAAGCAATGGACAAGAGAAACAGGCAAGGAAAGATTCCCCCGCAGGTTTTGGAGGAGTATGGCCCTGCCAAAACCTTGATTTCAGAATTCTGGCCTCCAGAACCGAGACAATAAATTTCTGTTGTTTTAAGCCACCCGGTTGTGTTACTTCATTATGGCAGCCCTAGGAGACTAATAGTCTCCCCGCAAACTCTAAACTCCATGAAGAAGAAAACTGTTTTTTTCTCATTACTGCTTCCCCAGGTCATAGCACATGCCTGGCACACACTAGGCATTTAAAAGACATTTGAAAATGAGTGAAACAAGTAAACTAATAAATAAATACATGACAAAAACTTCAATGCCACTTGCAATCAACAAAAGTGAAATAAAACAACAATTCATTTGTAAAGATCAAAATGTTGTCAATACCTTAGTTTTCATCAGAATGGGGAAAAGGACACTCACAGAGTTGTGGTGAGAATTGGATAAATGGACATTCATATACTGCTGCTGGAAGAATAAACTGGTACGACCTCTCTGGAAACTATAATATGTATTACAGGCCTTTAAAAGGCTTACACACTTTGACCCAGGAGTTACACTTCTAGGAGTTTATCAAAAGGAAAAATGTACAAGTATATAAGATGTATGTATAAGAATGTCCCCTGGAGCTGTGTTTATATAAGAGAAAAATCTTTAAAAATTAAAAATAACCCAAATACCCAATAATGATGCATAGCTTGAGTCAATTATGGTCATCTATATTATGGAATACTATAAGGCCACATCGAAAAATAATTATCATCTATATTTGTTCATATAGAAAACATAAAGGGGTTTACTAAACAGTTTGCATAGTATAGCCAAATTTTTCACAAACAAATATGTGTGTATCAACATAAAGTTAAATCTAGAAGTATAAATGCAAAAACATTAACAGTGGCTTTCTCTAGGTAATGAAATTATAAATGACTTTCAATTCATCCTTTATTACCTATGTGTGTATGTATGTGGGTGTATATATATAGGTATATATATGTGTGTGTACATATGTATGTATATAGGAAGGATGAATTTCTATAATACCCCTCACCTTTCCCTATCAGCAAATATGACTTTTTTGCCTCCCTCTCCCCTTTCAAGTCTCTCTCTTGCCTCCTTTCCTCTCTGTATTATAAAAAGAATACAGGCTTACTGAAAAATCTTAGACCATATACACAAAAATAATGTATAATTGAAATTGTTATAGAAATTGTCATATAATTTCTATAATTCATCCTTCATTATTTTTGTGTATATGGTCTAAGATTTTTCAGTAAGCATGTAGTCTTTTTATAATGAAGAAAACAAAATAATTTCCAGACAGGTAAGTAATAGCACAAAGTATTACATATGAAGTGTCAAATGAGTGATATAGTTCATGATTTGCAAGCATTGTCTTCCGTGCTCTCTGGATTTCAGTGTTAAATATGCTAAAATGTTTACCCATTTTCCCAATGCAGGACTATTATCCCCAGTCAATTGAAAAGGGCTCAGAAGCAAAGATCTGGGCTGAGTGCCTTCCTGGGGATTTATAGCAACTCCCCAGGCTAGCTGTGGGGAGAACCAGAAAAGAGATGGGCCAACCCACCCAGGGAAAGCAGCTCATACAGCACGTGGCTCCTGAGAGAGAGAACTGGGATGCATGCTTTTCCAACCCAGGGAGCCAAGGCTCGGAATGGGAATCAGGCCAGAGAGAGACCCAGAAATGTCCATTTGTCAAAAGTTTTATTGCTAATATTACTGCCAGTTTGTCATTATGTACTTTTCAGGCCCCCAGTTGGTCTTCTTGTTCATACGAAAAGGTCAGAGATGATTCTTAATGCTTCACTAATGCGGAATTCAACAAATGGACAGTGGTGAACTGTCAAAAGCCTATAAACCCCAGAGACTTCTTATTTACATGTATATCTTTGTTATCCTGGGCACGTTCTCCCAGTCCTCAAAGGAACTATAGTGTCACCGCAGCTGGCAACAGCCAAAGCTCCTGGTTGCGGAGCCCAGGCCTTGCCAAGATTTAGCCTGGGACAGCAGGAGAATCTGGCACTCCTAGTAACATGCCTGCTGCTTTTCTGGTTCCCCCATTTCCTCTAGTATGGCTTTATGCAATACAGAGAAATTATTTTCTCCTAATATTTGCTGAAATTGGAAATGACACAACTGTGAAGTAAATGCTGTCAGAGGGGCATTTCAGCTATGCTTAAATTAGCACAAAGCCAGAGAAACAGCTTCATTTGTGGACCTTCTCAAGTGAGGAGTACAACAAATATTGCCTCACATACAGAATAACTGGGGATGAGTTACCTGAAACTTGGACTTTTTCTTCTGAAGGAAAGGGATGGTCTGCTCTTGATTATTGCTTGTCATCTCTTATCTACCAGCATGCTCAGATCCAGAAGCAGTGTCCAGTATAATAGTGCTCAATAAATATTTGCAGCATTGAATTGAAACTCACTTCTGGAATTCCTTTCTTGCTTTGATGTGAAGTGTACCTTGTATTTCATACAAAATTAAAAGAACAAAAAAAATTGACTTGATGATCCAGAAGTATCATTTTCCCTTTAACAGACAAAGTCCAAGCACCAGGGCCAATTTCTGTCTTGCTCCTGATTCATGGTGAGCAAAACTGCCAAGACATGATCCTGCTCTTGTCTTCCTCACACTTACTCTCTGCTCCACCCTCAAGAGCAGCCAAGTTGCACGTGGCCACTAACAACATAAGGGCTTTTTTGATCTCTTGGTCCTTTCTATGAATTGAATTATCCTCAACTCTGTCTCCAATTTTCAATTTCATCAAAACTCATCGAGCCATAGTGGGCTGTTCTGTGCGTGTGAACAGCAGGCTTGGCAAAGCTGACGTGGGCTGGTATATGACTGTCAAATATACCTGAAATGCTCTGATGACTTTTCTTATTTTTAATATCAGATTTACAGAGTAAGCTATTTAAGATTCATCTCCCTATTTATGCCATAAACAGTTTCATTCCTGACACCTTTCCAGAGGATGGTTCTATGCAGTGCCCTTTTAGCAGAAGGCCCTGCAGCCTAAGCAATTTTGGTCACAAAATCAACTGTGCTGATTCAATTAAAAGGACACCTGTGATCTTTTTGGTTTTTTTTTTCTCCTTTATTTCTTACAAAATGCTCCAATAAGTAGGTTAAATTATCTGTGTCTGAAAAAGAAGGTAAAACTCTCTTGTTGGCTTCTTCCTCTATTAAAGTGCTTTAATAGAAACCAACTTTCATTCTGTACAGTGTCCTTCATCCAATTAACAACCTCACACCATCAAAATTCTTCTCATAATTAACCAATAGCTACTACTTCCCCAAAAAGTCACCCCAATTTACTTACTCGTCCTGTGTACTTCTACACTTTTCTTAGACCTCATCTAAATCAGTATCAGAGAGCATAAAAGGTTGTTTTCCGAAGCACTGGGTTATTTACTGGTGGTTCTTTACGGCAACTTCCTGTAGCTTGTCGGAGCGCAGGCCTGCACTCGGCCAATTACCACAGGTGAAACAGACCAATGCTCCTAAAGAAAATTTGATAAGCTTGGTTTCTCCTTTCTATTACCTTTTGGTTAGAATTTCACAGGGCTTAAATCAAGCAGCATCTCTTAGGCATTTCAGAGCTGTTCCTTTTTTATGAGCACAGGGGAAAGGGCAGGGAAATGACAACTCTAATCAAATTCAGACTTCACGCAATTGACGATCGGTGGGTTTTCACATTTGGGTCTGGACTGTTTGTTCAGCTTCAGTGTCAGACCCGTGGATAACAGTGGCCAATAAAGCGTAAAAGCATATGTCCTGTAACATTGCTTCTACTTGTTAGCCAGAGGACCCTGGAGAATCACGGAGAATAATGTAATTAGTAGGAATGTGCCATTGTACAGGAAGGATGAGAGGAAAGAAGACAAGTTTATTTCTGCATATAAGTAACTTAAGTACAGCTTAATCCAGCTGCCCAGTGGACCATCGAAAACCCTTTCACTCCAAAATCAGGAGCAGTGGAGTCAAGAATTAAAGCTAATTGAGGGGCAGAAAAATGGAAAAGGTTTTTGTGGCTTAACCAGTATATCTGGGTAAACACTGCATCCCTGCCAAAACATTTTCATCTGTGGCCTCTTGGAAGTGTTTCATTAGCATCAGTGTGTACTGGGCAAAACAAAAAAAATGCATTTGGTTTTACAGTCAGAGAGTACATTTTGGGGGGAGAGGAGGAACTTAAAATAATATAGAAGAAAGTTGAAAGGTGCTATCATTACTAATAGCAATGGAGTAATAATAATACCAGCTACTACTATGTGCTGAGGTTGTACATTAATGTGCCCAGATTTTGCACACATGTTCCATCTAATCTTCATAGGAGCCAGATAAAGCATGTTCTTTTGCTGTGCCATTTTATAGATAAGGAAACTGAAGCTGAATAAAGATAAATAACGTGTTCAGGCCACAGCACTGGTATGGGCAGAAGCAGGAATGGACTTCAAAGCTACACAATGAATTACGACTTCTCATTTTCTTGGTTACATCTTAATTTATAGGGAGTTTGTTTGTTTGTTTTTTGACACGGAGTCTTGCTCTGTCACCAGGATGGAACGCAGTGGTGCAATCTCGGTTCACTGCAACCTCCACTTCCCGGGTTCAAGTGATTCTCCTGCCTCAGCCTCTCAAGTAGCTGGGACTACAGGTGTGTGCCATTATGCGTAGCTAATTTTTGTATTTTTAGTAGAGACAGGGTTTCACCATGTTGGCCAGGAGGGTCTCGATCTCTTGACCTCATGATCTGCCTGCCTCGGCCTCCCCAAGTGCTGGGATTACAGGCATGAGCCACCGCCTGGCCTTATAGGGAGTTTTTAGAAATTAATCTCTTGCAATGAAAAATTTTTCTTGAGGTAGGAGCATTTCCACAATCCTACCAGCAAAAATACTGGCATGAGAAAAGTGAGGATGAGCCCAATTCATAAAGTTTTTGCTTTCAAGCTACCATAGGAGAACAAATTGCCCTCAACCCTCTCCCTAAATCACTGTGACTACGATATTTATCCCAAGATCCCCCCTCTGACATTCTCATCTTCTCTCCACTTCTATCTCTCAGGAAAATTACTATGATAAACTTTATATCTTTCATGTTCACCATTAAATGCAAAGAAACATGTTTGGTAGTGATTGTATTTTCCTCCACAAGAGCAACCTCTTTGTAGATTTCTCTCAACTTCCTGATACTCCCTCCTTCTCTTTTCCCTTTATTATTTTCTCTGCTACACTGTTTCTTGCTGTTTCTTTTATTTCTCTTTTGTGAAACAATGACCCCAAGAGACTGGATACGCAATGCATTTATTAAGTTGATCTTTAGTCTATCCACTCTCCTGGGACCATCCACAGTTGTTTGCTTGATTTTTAAAATTACACTCTTGGTATAAATTTTTACCAGGGTTAAGGTGTCTGGGAACTGTAAATGTATGAGGTCACCCTGTTTTTAGGTATATTATTTTTGTTGTTGTATTTATTTTTTTGTGTGTGATTATTATTATGCAAATTTCAAAAGAGGAGGGGAAGTGAGAAGGAAGTCTATGAAGAAAAGAGACAGGGTAGTTTCTAGAGGGTTGGAAAGATAATCTCTGGGGCAGCACCTTAAAATTCTGATTTTACCCATTTCTCCCTGCTCCACGCATAACCCATCTGTCTGACATTCCACACACTCAGACAGAGTACTGAGGGTGGTACAAGGTGTCAACAAGCTGATTTCATAAACAAACTCCTCTACAGTGAGATGTGAATGGATGTTACCAATAGACCATAGGTCAGAGAAATACCCCTCAGTTCTCTCTATCCTGCTTTGCTTTATTAATATGAATAGTATTAATAGTGTTCATAATGACTCTGAGAATAGAGATTTCTCCAGGTGTAGGTCTATGGAAGCAATAGTCACTTGTTCACAGGTGCAGTCTTCTGTGTAAGCATCTGTCAGATCACTTCCATCTAATGGTTCACAATCTGATGGTTGACTTGTCCTGTTCTAAAGTAATGAATTCTAACAAAAGACCAAATCTTTCTTTGACACTGAATTCTTTTTACCAATACTTCAGGGATAGTTTGTGGTTTGTGACCATAGAATGAACTCACAACCCCTATTTCCAGTCTGGAGATCCCTTCAGTATCATTGGGGGTATTGAGCCAAGGCCAAGAACACACTTCAGTCTAAAATTCTAAAGAAGAAAAATCCTTGTTCTGCAATAGTTGCTAGTCTCTAAAGTTGGCTCTGCCATGAGCCATGCCTCCTTGATTAATATCTTGGTTGAAACCCCTACCTCTTGAATCTGGGATGAGCCCTGTGACTCACTTTTGACTGGCACAAAGTGGCAGAAGTGATGCTGCATGACTTTAGAGACTAAATCATAAAAAGATTCTCAGCTCTCACATGGGTCTCTTAGAAGTCTCATCCTAGGGGAAGCCAGCTACTACACAGATCTGACTGCTCTGAGATCACCTGCTTAGGACAAGCACAAGCTAGCCAGATAGAGGGACTATACGGCGAGAGAAACATACCCGGCCAGTCCTAGCTGTTCCAGTGCTCTTAGAGGAACTGCCATCTTGGATGTGCAGAGCCTTCAGATAACTCAGTCCTAGTCCTCATCTGACCTGCATGAGACCCTGAGCCCAAAGCTCGTTCCAAAGTACCATGAGAGATAAAAATAAATCATTGTTCTACACTAAGTTTTGCAGCAGTTTGTTACCTAGCAGTGGTTAACTAATACACCTGCCTTTCATCAGAGCTGGTTCCCAGACCCAACCTGGGCTTAGAATGATTGTTCCCTATAGTCTCCTTTCAGTTCCATAAGGATTCATAGCACATTAAGTTCTACACTGGACTCTGGCAAAAAGAGCTCTGTGGAACTCCCCTATGGCAAGGAAAATAAAGGTCCAAAGGGAGCCATTACAGGATACTGAAGTTAGCCTCACTGATCCTCACTCACACACGCACACACACCTTTTTTTTTCTTTAGCATGTCCAAACCAGCAGCCTGGAAAAATGGTGTGTATTAAAACATCAAAAAGTAAATCAAATATTTTGAGAAAAACAAGGCAATAGGGTCATGATATCCCAGGACTGTTCTTCTCAATCCAGGATTTACAACTCCTGCTCACATCTACAGCTTAGAATATATGATTGCTTGTTGACAGCATCATCATCAGGAATGGAATAAGAGCTGTGCCTGCTAAGAGTTCATGTAAGACACCTCCTGATAGAAAGCTATTCACCATGTGGTACTTTCTGCCCTTTCAGAGGATCAAACCATGAACCCTCCAGCTGACTATCTTTAAATATCTTTTATACGAGTTGAGGCCAGGTGCGGTGGCTCATGCCTGTAATCCCAGCACTTTGGGAGGTCGAGGTGGGCGGATCATAAGGTCAAGAGATCGAGACCATACTGGCCAACCTGGTGAAACCCTGTCTCTACTAAAAATACAAAAATTAGCTGGGCATGGTGGTGCGTGCCTGCAGTCCCAGCTACTCAGGATGCTGAGGCAGGAGAATCGCTTGAACCCAGGAGGCGGAGGTTGCATTGTGTCAATATCGCATCCCTGGGTGACAGAGCAAGACTCTGTCTCAAAAAAAAAAAAAAAGGCAGAGTTGTCTATTAATAAATGACACAAATATTGGGGCTTAGGGGGTTTTCTTAAACTATTTGCAAACAGTAACTGAATGTAAATAAATGAGCATGGCACACATCAAATGCTCAATAAAGTGTTCATTCTTTTTTTTTTTTTTTTTTTTTGAGATGGAGTCTCGATCTGTAGCCCAGGCTGGAGTGCAGTGGCGCAATTTCGGCTCACTGCAAACTCCGCCTCCCGGGTTCACCCCCAGCTAATTTTTTTGTATTTTTAGTAGAGACGGGGTTTCACCGTGTTAACCAGAATGGTTTCAATCTCCTGACGTCGTGATCTGCCTGCCTCAGCCTCCCAAAGTGCTGGGATTACAGGTGTGAGCCACCACACCTGGCCTAAAATGTCCATTCTTTAACTTCCCTATGAAGAGGTCATATTCATGTGTACAGTGCTCTGCATAAGCACAAAACACCCTGAGGACTGAGTGATGGCAGATAAAGGGTACTAGCAGGTTTGGGAGAGTTTACCCTCTGTAAAGCAAAAAATAATATGACCAACACTTTGCAGTTTCAGAGGTTAATAAAATCTACTTGCAAATGCTCTTGTCTTACTTGCACATAGAGTGCATTCTAATATAACTGACACTCATATTACACATCTATGTGATTGTACTATTCTTATTTAGCTGAAAAGAAATCAGGGCACACTCCAGGGTATAACATCTGCAGCAGAAGCCCATATGTGCCGTTTATTTTTATGAATCAAGCACTGTGTTTATAGTTACTTGCTCTTAATTTGAGCCCTGAACTAGAATTCTTTCTTTTGAAGATATCTAGTTAATTATAAGAGCACATAAACTAGAAAATAAAACGTATCCCAGAAATATTATGTGCACATTTGTAATCTGTGTCAAAAACAACTCATGTATTTCTTTTCATCTATACGAAGAAAAAGCAGAGTCATCCATATTAGAAAAAGGGTAAATATTGGATTGGAATTTGGGAATCTACTATATTTAAACTGCTAGCAAATTATGACTACAACTGGATCCCCCAAAATATGTCCATTTATTTAACATAGATTCATCTCAGTTGAGTAGAGACTAATATTACCAGTGACAAACTAATGATTTGATGATTTTTTAAAAGATATATATTTTGATGATGGAACAAAAATGTCATTCAGCAATGAATCTTAACTTTTGTTTTGGCTTGTTTCCTGCTGGTTAATGATTTCTAGTGGCTCACACTGTATTGATTCTAATTTTTTCTGATTTAGCACCATTCTCTAAGCCACTCTACCCCTTTGGTAGAATTCCTTTTAATTAACAACATATCAGCAAGACCCTAAGTCCCCATCATGCTGATTTTCTCCAAGGAGGAAAATTCGGTCCCTCAGTCATGGATTCCACTCACCTCCAGTCAGGTTCTAAATGTGCTTTCAAATAGCTGTTCCACAGTCCCCATAGGTGTCTGTACTTGCCAGGCACATATCCTGATTTATTTTTAGTCTGAAAATTTAGTCTGGATTATAAGGAGAACTGAGAAAGACTATGTATCTAAACTTTTCACCACCACTAAAACGTTAAATTCTAAACTCAAAACCAAAGTGAGAGGAATTAACTTTTAAAATATTGGCTTTGTTTTTTCTTTAATTTTATAAGTACTCAAATATTTTTATAATGTAAAAATTTCTTATGAACAATTAATACCATGTTTACCTCTTGCTACAGAGCCTTGATATTCCCAAATAATTTCTCAGGATTATGTGATATAAAGATTTTCGGCAGGAGGAGCCAAGATGGCCGAATAGGAACAGCTCTGGTCTACAGCTCCCAGCGTGAGCGACGCAGAAGACGCGTGATTTCTGCATTTCCATCTGAGGTACCGGGTTTATCTCACTAGGGAGTGCCAGACAGTGGGCGAAGGTCAGTGGGTGCGAGCACTGTACGCGAGCCGAAGCAGGGCGAGGCATTGCCTCACTTGGGAAGCGCAAGGGGTCAGGGAGTTCCCTTTCCGAGTCAAAGAAAGGGGTGACGGACGCACCTGGAAAATTGGGTCACTCCCACCCGAATACTGCGCTTTTCCAACCGGCTTAAAAAACGGCGCACCACGAGATTATATCCGGCACCTGGCTCAGAGGGTCCTACGCCCACGGAGTCTCGCTGATTGCTAGCACAGCAGTCTGAGATCAAACTGCAAGGCGGCAGCCAGGCTGGGGGAGGGGCGCCCGCCATTGCCCAGGCTTGCTTAGATAAACAAAGCAGCCAGGAAGCTCGAACTGGGTGGAGCCCACCACAGCTCAAGGAGGCCTGCCTGCCTCTGTAGGCTCCACCTCTGGGGGCAGGGCACAAACAAAAAGACAGCAGTAACCTGTGCAGAATTAAATGTCCCTGTCTGACAGCTTTGAAGAGAGCAGTGGTTCTCCCAGCACACAGCTGGAGATCTGAGAACTGGCAGACTGCCTCCTCAAGTGGGTCCCTGACCCCTGACCCCCGAGCAACCTAACTGGGAGGCACCCCCCAGCAGGGGCACACTGACACCTTACACGGCAGGGTATTCCAACAGACCTGCAGCTGAGGGTCCTGTCTGTTAGAAGGAAAATTAACAAACAGAAAGGACATCCACACCAAAAACCCATCTGTACATCACCACCATCAAAGACCAAAAGTAGATAGAACCACAAAGATGGGGAAAAAACAGAACAGAAAAACTGGAAACTCTAAAAAGCAGAGCGCTTCTCCTCCTCCAAAGGAACGCAGTTCCTCACCAGCAAAGGAACAAAGCTGGATGGAGAATGACTTTGACGAACTGAGAGAAGAAGGCCTCAGACGATCAAATTACTCTGAGCTACGGGAGGACATTCAGACCAAAGGCAAAGAAGTTGAAAACTTTGAAAAAAATTTAGAAGAATGTATAACTAGAATAATCAATACAGAGAAGTGCTTAAAGGAGCTGATGGAGCTGAAAACCAAGGCTCGAGAACTATGTGAAGAATGCAGAAGCCTCAGGAGCCGATGCGATCAACTGGAAGAAAGGGTATCAGCAATGGAAGATGAAATGAATGAAATGAAGCGAGAAGGGAAGTTTAGAGAAAAAAGAATAAAAAGAAATGAGCAAAGCCTCCAAGAAATATGGGACTATGTGAAAAGACCAAATCTACGTCTGATTGGTGTACCTGAAAGTGATGGGGAGAATGGAACCAAGTTGGAAAACACTCTGCAGGATATTATCCAGGAGAACTTCCCCAATCTAGCAAGGCAGGCCAATGTTCAGATTCAGGAAATACAGAGAATGCCACAAAGATACTCCTTGAGAAGAGCAACTCCAAGACACATAATTGTCAGATTCACCAAAGTTGAAATGAAGGAAAAAATGTTAAGGGCAGCCAGAGAGAAAGGTCGGGTTACCCTCAAAGGGAAGCCCATCAGACTAACAGCGGATCTCTTGGCAGAAACCCTACAAGCCAGAAGAGAGTGGGGGCCAATATTCAACATTCTTAAAGAAAAGAATTTTCAACCCAGAATTTCATATCCAGCCAAACTAAGCTTCATAAGTGAAGGAGAAATAAAATACTTTACAGACAAGCAAATGCTGAGAGATTTTGTCACCATCAGGCCTGCCCTACAAGAGCTCCTGAAGGAAGCACTAAACATGGAAAGGAACAACCGGTACCAGCCACTGCAAAATCATGCCAAAATGTAAAGACCATCGAGAATAGGAAGAAACTGCATCAACTAACGAGCAAAATCACCAGCTAACATCATAATGACAGGATCAAATTCACACATTACAATATTAACTTTAAATGTAAATGGACTAAATGCTCCAATTAAAAGACACAGAATGGCAAATTGGATAAAGAGTCAAGACCCATCAGTGTGCTGTATTCAGGAAACCCATCTCACGTGCAGAGACACACATAGGCTCAAAATAAAAGGATGGAGGAAGATCTACCAAGCAAATGGAAAACAAAAAAAAGGCAGGGGTTGCAATCCTAGTCTCTGATAAAACAGACTTTAAACCAACAAAGATCAAAAGAGACAAAGAAGGCCATTACATAATGGTAAAGGGATCAATTCAACAAGAAGAGCTAACTATCCTAAATATATATGCACCCAATACAGGAGCACCCAGATTCATAAAGCAAGTCCTCAGTGACCTAAAAGAGACCTAGACTCCCACACAATAATAATGGGAGACTTTAACACCCCACTGTCAACATTAGACAGATCAATGAGACAGAAAGTCAACAAGGATACCCAGGAATTGAACTCCGCTCTGCACCAAGCAGACCTAATAGGCATCTACAGGACTCTCCACCCCGAATCAACAGAATATACATTTTTTTCAGCACCACACCACACCTATTCCAAAATTGACCACATACTTGGAAGTAAAGCTCTCCTCAGCAAATGTAAAAGAACAGAAATTATAACAAACTATCTCTCAGACCACAGTGCAATCAAACTAGAACTCAGGATTAAGAATCTCACTGAAAACCACTCAACTACATGGAAGCTGAACAACCTGCTCCTGAATGACTACTGGGTACATAACGAAATGAAGGCAGAAATAAAGATGTTCTTTGAAACCAACGAGAACAAAGACACAACATACCAGAATCTCTGGGACGCATTCAAAGCAGTGTGTAGAGGGAAATTTATAGCACTAAATGCCCACAAGAGAAAGCAGGAAAGATCCAAAATTGACACCCTAACATCACAATTAAAAGAACTAGAAAAGCAAGAGCAAACACATTCAAAAGCTAGCAGAAGGCAAGAAATAACTAAAATCCGAGCAGAACTGAAGGAAATAGAGACACAAAAAACCCTTCAAAAAAATTAATGAATCCAGGAGCTGGTTTTTTGAAAGGATCAACAAAATTGATAGACCGCTAGCAAGACTAATAAAGAAAAAAAGAGAGAAGAATCAAATAGACGCAATAGAAAATGACAAAGGGAATATCACCACCGATCCCACAGAAATACAAACTACCATCAGAGAATACTACAAACACCTCTACACAAATAAACTAGAAAATCTAGAAGAAATGGATAAATTCCTCGACACATACACTCTCCCAAGACTAAACCAGGAAGAAGTTGAATCTCTGAATAGACCAATAACAGGATCTGAAATTGTGGCAATAATCAATAGTTTACCAACCAAAAAGAGTCCAGGACCAGATGGATTCACAGCCGAATTCTACCAGAGGTACAAGGAGGAACTGGTACCATTCCTTCTGAAACTATTCCAATCAATAGAAAAAGAGGGAATCCTCCCTAACTCATTTTATGGGGCCAGCATCATTCTGATACCAAAGCCAGGCAGAGACACAACAAAAAAAGAGAATTTTAGACCAATATCCTTGATGAACATTGATGCAAAAATCCTCAATAAAATACTGGCAAAACGAATCCAGCAGCACATCAAAAAGCTTATCCACCATGATCAAGTGGGCTTCATCCCTGGGATGCAAGGCTGGTTCAATATACACAAATCCATAAATGTAATCCAGCATATAAACAGAGCCAAAGACAGAAACCACATGATTATCTCAGTAGATGCAGAAAAAGCCTTTGACAAAATTCAACAACGCTTCATGCTAAAAACTCTCAATAAATTAGGTATTGATGGGACGTATATCAAAATAATAAGAGCTATCTATGACAAACCCACAGCCAATATCATACTGAATGGGCAAAAACTGGAAGCATTCCCTTTGAAAACTGGCACAAGACAGGGATGCCCTCTCTCACCACTCCTATTCAACATAGTGTTGGAAGTTCTGGCCAGGGCAATTAGGCAGGAGAAGGAAATAAAGGGTATTCAATTAGGAAAAGAGGAAGTCAAATGGTCCCTGTTTGCAGACGACATGATTGTATATCTAGAAAACCCCATTGTCTCAGCTCAAAATCTCCTTAAGCTGATAAGCAACTTCAGCAAAGTCTCAGGATACAAAATCAATGTACAAAAATCACAAGCATTCTTATACACCAATAACAGACAAACAGAGAGCCAAATCATGAGTGAACTCCCATTCACAATTGCTTCAAAGAGAATAAAATACCTAGGAATCCAACTTACAAGGGATGTGAAGGACCTCTTCAAGGAGAACTATAAGCCACTGCTCAAGGAAATAAAAGAGGATACAAACAAATGGAAGAACATTCCATGCTCATGGGTAGGAAGAATCAATATCATGAAAATGGCCATACTGCCCAAGGTAATTTACAGATTCAATGCCATCCCCATCAAGCTACCAATGCCTTTCTTCACAGAATTGGAAAAAACTACTTTAAAGTTCATATGGAACCAAAAAAGAGCCCGCATCACCAAGTCAATCCTAAGCCAAAAGAACAAAGCTGGAGGCATCACACTACCTGACTTCAAACTATACTACAAGTCTACAGTAACCAAAACAGCATGGTACTGGTACCAAAACAGAGACATAGATCAATGGAACAGAACAGAGCCCTCAGAAATAACGCCACATGTCTACAACTATCTGATATTTGACAAACCTGAGAAAAAACAAGCAGTGGGGAAAGGATTCCCTATTTAATAAATGGTGCTGGGAAAACTGGCTAGCCATATGTAGAAAGCTGAAACTGGATCCCTTCCTTACACCTTATACAAAAATCAATTCAAGATGGATTAAAGACTTAAACGTTAGACCTAAAACCATAAAAACCCTAGAAGAAAACCTAGGCATTACCATTCAGGACATAGGCATGGGCAAGGACTTCATGTCTAAAACACCAAAAGCAATGGCAACAAAAGCCAAAATGGACAAATGGGATCTAATTAAACTAAAGAACTTCTGCACAGCAAAAGAAACTACCATCAGAGTGAACAGGCAACCTACAAAATGGGAGAAAATTTTCGCAACCTACTCATCTGACAAAGGGCTAATATCCAGAATCTACAATGAACTCAAACAGATTTACAAGAAAAAAAACAAACAACCCCATCAAAAAGTGGGCGAAGGACATGAACAGACACTTCTCAAAAGAAGACATTTATGCAGCCAAAAAACACATGAAAAGATTTTCGTGTGCTCTTTCCTAATCTCCACTGACAGTCCAGCATTAGATTCAGACAATGCACTTGGGTCAGGTATTTCTTACTGAACAGTCTTGATAAAAAACAACAGTAGTTTTTTTTAATTTTAGTGTATTTTCTACTTATTATGCAACATAAAGTGATTTCTTTACAGAACTTTTTTTGAGGATCAAATGAGATCAAGTATATAAAAAGACTAAACTGCAAAACGGTCTATAGACAAATTTTTTTATATCGGCTTTTTCACATCACTGAAAATCTCAGGGTATGAGATTGCAACAGAGGAAAAAAGTAAAATTTAAGAAAAAGAAAATCTACATAAAAGCAGATTACAGGGCAAGAAGGCTGCTGGCCAACATGTGGTCAGAAAGAGCTTCTTCGAGTGTTTGGGCTGGCACAGTCTGGGTGTCTGCTAAGCATCCCCAGCTACAATGTGGAAACACAGCTTTGACTCTGTGGCCTCCCATCCCACCTGGCTTTCAACAGCCTCTGATCTGCTGCTTCACATAGAAGGAACAGGCTTCACAACAAGTCAGGAAGTCAACTACATGATAAAGAGCACAGAAGGGATTTTTCAGCTTAGAAAAGTTTCTGTCATGAGACCAAGAAATGATAAAATGCAGTATCAAAAGAAACAGGAACTATGGGCTATCATAGTTCAGAAAGTAAGATTGATGATGCAAGGTCATATTTAAACTCTATTCAATTCCTTGAGGGTGTTTATTCTTATCTTTTATGATTGTTTTCCCTAAAATGTTTTTGGTATATATGCTTAATATTACAGAAAATGCCATTATGCACATGTTCTACTGCAGTATTCATAGGTGGTAAACTATCAGAACTAAATTCAAGATGTGAGATTCTGCTATATCTCAGGTGACTACGCGCACTGGAGGCTCAGCATCATGTAACTGGTCTCACCTACACCTACTAAATCCATTTCCTCAAAATCTCAGTCCCACTCTGGATTATTAGCCTTGCTGTCTCACATTGTACTGAAACAGCTTTGTTTGCAGTCACCTGGGACCTTCTAATGCCCCAAAGGTGCTATCCATTCAGTTATCCTTCTCAACAGCACTGCTGACTAGGCTTTCTCTACTGAGATTCTTGGTGAGCCTCTATGACATTATGCCCTCTTTATTTTCTTTCTATTATTCCCCATGCTAATTCCTGTCCTCTTCCTGCCCTCTTAAATGCCAATTTCCACCTAATTCCATTCCCCCATCTTCATATCTTTCTTCACATCTTCTTCCTCAGAAGCCTATCAAGCCGCAGGAATCTCAGGATTGGGATATCTAGGGTTGCCACTTAAATAGACTCCATTTATTTTTATCACTACGCTCCTTGGGACAGCTCTTTCCTTTGAGTGACTCAAAACACTTGCAAGCTAATAAACTCCAAATTCAAATCTCTTAAGTTTGATCTGTCATGAAATTCTGCCTATTAAAATTCTTTAACTTTTTAACTATCCTTTTTTCTCCTTTCCCATTGACACTGCCTTCATTCAGACCCTCTTCATTCCACCTTCATAGCTAAAGTGTAATTATAACTAGTTCCCCTGAATTCAGCTTTTAGCCCTTCCAATCACTGCATCACACCACTGCCGGAGCAGTCTTTCTAAATTTCTCATCTGATCACATTGCTTTCAAGTTTAAATTGGCCAGAAAACCCGTCACCCACAGGATGGTACCCACTGGCTTTGGGCATCTCCATGTGGATGTACTACATGGCAGCCCAAAGTTACAAGCAACCTACAAGGCCATTCATAATTCAACTCCTGCCTCCCCCTGCAGTATTATCTTTCTCTCTCCCTCACATGCATGCACTCCAACCAGATCCCGTATATGCCATGCTCTCCCTTGCTTCTGTACCTTTTCACATGCTGTCCCCTCTGCCTCTAATACCCTGTACCTGTTTCTCTGCTTGATTAACCCCTACTTGTTCTAAAACACAGCTCAGGTGACACCTCCTCCAGGAAGCTTTCCCAGCACTCCCTACTCTGAGCTGGGTGTCACCCCGTTGTGCTGCCATTCTACCACAAGCATAGCTCTCACCAGACTGCATTACATCGAGGGTTTACCTGCTCCTCAAGGATAGAGATGGCACTTCTGTGTCTTTGCATCCCAGAACTGAGCTCAGCATCTGATAAACTGTTCATACCAATCACTTGGTAAATAAATGAATGAATTAAACTGTAATTTCATTTGGTGGCCTTCAAATCTATATCCTGAGCCCTGAACTTTCCTTATAATACCATATTTTCAAACAACAGCTGTACATATCTACTTCTGTATACCACTGTCACCTCAAAACTCAAACACCTAAAAATAAATTTGTCATATTTACTTTGAAACAAGCTCCTCTCTGTCATCATTATTTGTATTCCTGGTACCAGCATTCTATCAATCAAGTCTCCTCAAAGCCTTCAAGTCATCCTCGACTGCTTCCTGCCTTCACCTTGCATATAAAGTATTTTTCCATATTCAGTCCACTCATTTTTTCTGGATACCTCCACTTCCTTGCCCACCCCCACCATCTCCATCCGCATTTTTCACATTGAACTCTGAAATGTTCTCCTTGCTGATTTCTCCAGGCTCTTCCCTATCCTGTACACATAACATGCAACTGCCAAATTTTTCCTAAACCATGACCTGCATTTCATCAGGCTGCTTTTCAAAAGTAGTCAGTGGATCCCTACTCTCTAAGGAATAAAGTTAAAACTCTTGAATCTGTGCTTTGCTCCAACTGTATTGTCTGCACTAAAGATGAGCTCCTTGGAACAGAAACTCAGATGTCTGTGTCTACCTCCTGTCCAGCACTTTAACACAGTTAGACCCTCGAGACACATTAGTTAAAGAGACATGCTTGGCTCCAGTCTTCATTGCTTTGGGTCAAATGCCCTCATAAGAGGCATTAGCCTACCTTTCCAAAACCACCACATTCTTTCACACCACAAGCAACTTCAGTTCGAATTGAATGAGTCTTCTCACTGTCTCCAGGAGGGATTCCTTTAGGTGGTTCTTATTGGCTGCTGCATCATGTGTTTTGGGAACTCTCCTGCCTCAATACTCTGTAGTCTCCTCTCCATCTATAGAAAGCATATACATCTTTCAAATCTCACTGTCCTGCATAAATACAGCTTCTAAATAAAAACAGAGAGCTTCCAAAATTAGCAGGGAGGTCCCCTTGAGAATACAGTGAGTAACTATCCATGAATGTGCATAAGAAAACTACATGCTGTCTAGGAAATAATCAAGTGAAAGGATTAGAGTTAACAGTGTCCAGAGCTTACACAGGATCAGGAATAGTCCCTGTTCCCACAGCCAGCCTGGAAAACCTCACAGTCCACAATGCATTTGGTAGAGTACATGAAAAGGTCTTGTCTTAGTAGTGAGGAATAATTTGCCCTAGACCAAGCACTGCTCCAGACCCATCTAACAAATAAAAAGAAAGTCCCAAAAGGATCAAACTGTTCCACATAATATAACTGCATCCCAGAATATATGTAAGACTGTTTTCAGAAATAGAAAAATATCTAGCACCTAATAAGCTAAAATTTACAAGGTCTGGCATCCAATCAAAAAGCACCCAGCATGCAAAGAAAGAGAAAAATATGACTCATAATGAGGAGAAAAATCCATAAATCTAATATAGGTGTTAGAATTAACATACAAAGACATTAGAAATAGAGAGACCTAAATCACACTTGTAGAATAAAAATTACAATGTGTTCAATAAAAAATGCACTGGGTATAGTCTTAGATTATAGATTTCAGAATAAAAGATTGTTGAGCTTGAAGGAATGGTAATAAAAACTATCCAAAATGAAATAGTAATTTAAAAAATCTCTAAAATGAAATGCAGAGAGAAAAAGAGAGCCAAAACAATGAAGAGAGCATCAGATAAGTGTGGGACAACTTTAAGCGTATAATTAAAAGGGAAGACATAAAAAAAATTTAAAGAAATACTGGCCATTGTTTTTTCAAATTTGATTAAAAACAATAATCTCACAGATCAAGGAAACTCACAGAACCCCAAGCATAGGAAACATTCAAGAAATCTATACAATTACACATCATCATCAACTTGCTCAAAAATGGTGATAAAGGGAAAATCTTGAATGCAGCCAGAGAAAAATACATGTTATATACAGGAGAACAAAGATAAAGATGAGAACCAATTTCTCATTGACAAAAAAATGTAAAGGAAATCCTTCAGAAAGAAGAGAAATGATACCAGATGAAAAGAGGGATCTACATAAAGAAATAAAGGGCAGAGGAAATTGTAACGCCATGGATAAACATGTTTGTCTCTTATTACTTAATCTGTTTCAAACATAGCTGATTGTTTAAACAAAAATAGTAACAATGGAGTATATGGTTTAGTGTGTGTGTGTGTGTGTATGTGTGTAAAATATATGACAACAACAGCACAAGATCTGTAGGTGGAAAATGGTATTATCATAAGGTGTTTATTACTATACATTCAGTGATACAATGTGGCTTGAAGATAGACATATTATACATTAAATATGTATGCTATAAACCCTAGATTGAGAACTAAAATAAAGAGTTAATCTAATAAGCCAACAAAAAAGATAAAATAGAATGATTAAAAAAATTCAGCTAATCCAAAAGAAGACAGATAAAGGAGAAAAAGAAAACAAAGAACAGACAGGACAAACCGAAAACAAATGGCAAGATGATAGAGTTAAATCTAAATACACAAATATCCACATTACGTGTAAATGGCCTAAGCACCCACATTCATATGCAAAAATTAAAATTGTAATTGAGATGCTTTGTCCATTTACACAATATGAATATGTATATATTTGTTTAGTTCTCCAATTGGTTAAAAAGGCAATCCTCAACTATACAATCCCTATAATAAATATACTTTTCATATAAATGTACAAATAGGTTCAAAGTAAAGGAATTGAAATGATACACTATGTTAACAGTAATCAAAATAAAACTGAGTATCACTCAGTGAGTAAATATCAGACAAAGTAGACCTCAAAGAATTCATATGGAGATTTAATAAACCTAAAAATACCCAAAATAATTTTGAAAAAGGAAAAATTAGGATACTAACACTACCTCATTTCAAGAGTTATTTTATAGCTATAGTAATCAAGACAGTTTGGTATTGATACCAAAGCAGACAAATGAATGAAACAAAATGGGGTCCAGAAATGATCTCTGCACATACAAATACAACTAATTTTTGAAACATGTGCAAAGACAATTCAGTAAGGAAATAATAGACTCTTCAACAAATATTGTGGGAAAAATTGGATATCCATATACAAAAAAAAGAAATTCGATCTATACCCCATACCGTACACAAAATTTACTCAAAATGAATCACAGACCTAAATGAACAGGCTAAAACTAGGAAACTTCTAGAAGAAAACCTTTGTGACCGTTAGTCAAAAAATGCTTAGATACAACTATAACATGATCCATAAAAGAACAAATCAATAAATTGGACTTTATCAAAGTTAAAAACTTCTGTCGTGCAAAAGATTCTTCAAGCCACAAACTATGAGAAATGTTTTAAAGTCCCTTATCTAATAAATGACTTATATTCTGAAAATATAGACCTCTCATAATTTGATCAACAATTCAATTTTAAAATGGGCAAAAGATTTAAACAGACATTTCTCCAAGGATGGTGAATAAGCACATGAAAACATGAAATATGAAAAGCCAAACATCATTACTCATTGGGGAAATGAAAATTAAATTATAATGAGATACCACAATTTTTTTTTTAAATCAAGAAAATATAAGTTAATCCATAGTGACAGAAAGTAGATGATGGAAAGTAGCTTTGGAGGAGGTGCAGGGAAGCACTAGAAGGGGCAAAAGAACACTTTATGAAGTGATGGGTATGTTCATTATCTTGATTGTGATGATGGCTTCATAGGTGTGTACATAGGTAAAAACTCACCAAAAGATACACTTTATATATGGGAAGTTTTTGTATGTCAATTATACCTCAATAAAGTTGTTTCTAAGATCTAAAAAAAAAGGGGATTCGAATATTTACTAATCAATATGGCTCCCAGTGACTTCTTACAGACTTGTGGAACGTTCAAGTTGGCTTCAAGTCCCACTGCCTCATTTTACACAGTGAGCTGTATAGAACAGAGAGTAAGAAAGTAACTAAGCTTGGACTCTTCAATTGGACTTTTCTTAGTTTGAATTCTGGCTATGCTGCCTTCACCTCTCCGAATCTCAGTTTTTCTAATTTATAACCTGAGGCCAACAGAAGTTGTCTGTTAGGGTAATTGTAAGGAGTAAGTGACAGGATATATGTTAGGTACTTAGCCAACACATAGCATGGACTCAATAACTAATAGCTATTATTAGAAAACTGAAGCCCAGAGAGATAAAGCAACTTACTCAAGGTCACACAGTTATGTCGTAGCAAGAACAACATGCAAGAGCCATCTCACCTGTCTCCTACTCTTGTGTTTTTTCTCCCATGAGCTGAGGCCCCTCCTGTAGTTTGCAAAATCAAACACACTGCTTAACAGCAAAGGTGAAATCAGGAGGACCACAGTAGAATATAGCACCACGTAAACTCAGCTGCAACACCAAGCAGTAAGAGTTGACATACAAAATTCTGCATAGCCACCAAACTAAGAAGCTGACATGGATTTTATTTCAGGACCATTTATATGTGATACTAAACACAACACAGGCTTCAGCTGGGATTCATGGGAATAGAGGCCAGAAAGGGGACAGTAAAATTCAGGAACTTCTGTATCACTAACACGAGTTCTCGATCTAAAGTCCAAGAACCTTAAAAGATCTCTGCGTAATCTTTTGGGGCCCCCTGAATTCCCTGAAATAGCATGAAGAAAGCATATAGACATTTCCTCCTTCTAGTTTTTATCAAATTCTTAAAGAGGTACATAACCTAACTAAAATATTTAAAACAGCTGTTATAATTAGTAAGCTGATTTTAGAGGCAGAAATAAATTCGAAAAATATCATAACCATGAAGAAGTCATGTTGAAATATAACTTGAAATGATAATTTTGATCTATTTATTTTTATTGAATGTGAAATGAAGTCGATAAACAACACTAAGGCAACCTCAAGGGTTACAAGCAGAGGCAAGGCTCCAATAAAAGTAGGGTCCACTCTTACAATTGATCTGACAGTTTTGGTTGACTTGAGTAAGTAGGCAGGTATTCAATGGACTAAAAATAAAATTGGTTCAGTTTCTACTACCGTAACCCTAATTAAATCTAAGTAAAATCCTTGTTCGTAACATAACCTAGAATTGTTCAAAAGAGCTTTCAATGGCTCTGGAAAACAAGAGTTATTCTTAATCTCAAACATTTCCTAGTCTGCTTTTTAAAACCTATGAGATTTTTCTAAATACTTGTCTGGCACATGTATAAGGTAAATTCTTCATAGGATGAGGAAAGGAAAGCATCTTCTAGAAAGGGGTCATGATTAAAGCTTATTTTCCTCAGACTGGATAGTGAAATCAAAGTTTAAAATGCTTCTACAGAAGGATTGGTGAAAGATTAATAATTAATGTATGGCAGCAATATGGAAATTTTGAAATGTAAATTTGATGAACAAAATGTGGCATATTATGATAAGCAGGAGCAACAAGGGAGAATGGGTGGAGGCGGGTCTTTTGCTCAGAGACATAATAGAAAGAAACACTGATTGGGCTTGCTGGGTTTTCTCTTTTTTACAAAATGCAAACTTCCATTTGGACATAGGAAACTGCTAAAAAGTTACAAGGGAGTGAAAGAAAAGAAAATTTTTTCACCAAAACAGATCAGGTTCACTTGTAGCATTCCCAAGGGTCTTTCTCTTTTAAGAAAAAAAAAAAAAAAAGAGAGAGAGAGAGAGAAAAGTTTAACACATCACTTTGATATGTGCTCTCCTATCCAGTTCCCCACACTTTCGATTTTCTTCCCATCCCTTTTGGTCTTGTCCTGTTAGACTCTTTTTAAAAATCCACTCCAATTTTCCTCTAATATTTGTGTATAATTTTTTCTCCTTTTAACTAAGCCCCTTTTGAAATGCCTCCCTTTGTGTGTCTCCAGGCGGGGGGCAGGGTCTTTGCTCTCCTCTTTGGCCCAGTTTACAGGGGCTTGGGGCTTCACTGAGAGCTCTCAGGAGAATTGTGCAAATTGCACCGGGGCTTCCGTTGGAAGAGCCACTCATCCCGGCGACCCCGTGCTGTGCCTGAGTGCATCAAGGCCATGTCAACCCCTTGATGCTGCCTCACGCTGTGATCTTCCTTTGCACTGTGTCATATGTCAGGATGGGTTTTCCCACAATGCATTCTTTAGTTCAGTGTCAGGGAAAAAGAACAAATAATGTGTTCCTGTGGCAGCCAAACATGCTACCTGCAAGGTTGGAGAGCAGAACACATTTTCCTCCTCTGGAGTGAATTCCCCCAGCTGAAGCTACCTTTTCCTTCCCATTATTCTCACTCTCCCCACCCCTTGCCTACCCTAACTTTAGCTCCTCAGCAAAGTGCTTCTGCAAATTGAATCATTCATCCGGCAGAAAAATTTGAAATTTTGCACAATCTTTATGAATTCATTGATCAGTTTATGCTAAAGGCATTTACAGAAGAAACAGCCATATGAGGTGTTCTATATTCTCTGTAAAGAGCTTAGTCATGAAATCATGTGAAAATTTGCAGGGGGGCAGAAGATTCTTCAGGGATGGACCACTGAGAAATCATCTCTAAACACATAAAAATGTCTACTTTAATTACCAATTGATCATCACTTTACCTTTTTAAAAATAATCATGAAGAACACCTCATTGGCACTTAAAATAACCAAATGCCAGTTTTGTGGCCCTTAATGTATCTTTCTGAGAAAGGAGAGACGTCTTCCCTCTGATTATCGTATTTATTACCTGACTACACAAGATCTCTTTTACATGCTTTATAGGCTGTAGCATGTATGGCATTCAGAGGTGTTCATGCAAACTCATACCCACCGGCCTCATAGACAGAAGGTGGGAGACAAGTCCTTAGAGTATCAGAAAGGATCAGTGAAAAAAAAAATTCAGACTTTCTCTCATCTCTGGAATATCCACAGCTTACTATAAAGTGTAGAAAGAAAAAAAAGGATCCGATTAGATACAAGTCATCCAGCAGGCAAGGGGCGGCTCCCCTCTCCCCCTGCTATGCAGCATCGGCATCAGCAGGGAATCTGTTAGAAATGCAGAATCTCAGGCTCCTCCCCAGACCTACCAAATTAGAATTTGCATTTTAGATGGATTTTTTAACACATTAAAGTTTGAGAAGCACGCACTGCACTATGGTGCTGAGCAGGTTTCCGAAAAGATTTGGCCTGAACCAGTTACATCCAGATCTTTTGCTCTGAGAGCACATACAACAACCTTACCTTGCTCAAGCATAGACATAAAGCACACTTATGAAACTACAAATGGTATTCTCCATATCAATGAAGGAAGAAAGCTAAATAGAAACACTAGGTGCAAACTTCTCTTTTCTATTGATAGAGAAATGCATATGAAGTATATATAATTTTATATATATATTAATGTACATGAAAATGGCTTAGCAACAAAATAGAGGAAGATCCTGGATTGCTATAACACTAAATGGAGAATGGAGAACCCTGATAAAGGTTAAAACAAAACAATTCAAATTTGCAAATTGTGCTGACTGCATAATTCTCAGGGAGTTGGCAATATGATATTCTACATTGAATCATTTAGATACTTACACTGTTCATAAATTGAAAATTGTTATTTTTTCCCTCTAAAATGAGCTGCTGAATATGTGTGAGCCCAGCTGTAAGAAGCCTGCTTTCTCTCTCCTCTCTCTCTCATCACTCATTGTCAAACCATGAATGGTTGATGCTATAGCACAACTCCTTAGTCCAAGGAAAGTATTCTTTAAACTCCTTGGTAGAATTTATCCTCCCTACAGCTCTGTTTCACCTCTGCCCTTATAAATATACATATAGATATTTACAGTTACATTCCAATTTGTAACTAGGTGAATTCTTGGACTTTTGTGTGTGTGCGTGTGTGTGTGTGATATATATAGATATAGATATAGATATAGATATAGATATAGATATAGATATAGACAGAGAGAGAGAGAGAGACGGAGTTTTGCTCTTGTTGCCCAGGCTGGAGTGCAATAGCGCAATCTCGGCTTACCACAACCTCCACCTCCCAAGTGATTCTCCTGCCTCAGCCTCCCGAGTAGCTGAGATTACAAGCATGTGCCACCACGCCTGGCTAATTTTGTATTTTTAGTAGAGACCGGGTTTCTCCATGTTGGTCAGGCTGGTCTCGAACTCCCGACCTCAGGTGATCCACCGGCCTCGGCCTCCCAAAGGGCTGGGACATTTTTTATTATAAAATTCATGCTTGCTTATTGATAATTGTGTTTTATCATATGTTTCTAAATGGAAAAACCTCATTTCACTAATGATAAAGCTGAGTTCAAAGAATTCTTTAGAAGTGTTGTGTATAAACAATCATGAAAGAGTATTCCCAACCATAACAAGCCAGGCCCTGCTTTCCTACTTTTTCACAAGCCTGGGTTGAATTTTATTCATTACATTAATTTCTTATCATTTCAGCTTACTCATTTCCCTTTTCTTTTTATTACTACTTATTTTTTATGTTTTTATTAATAGACTTTATTTTAAGAGATTACAGAAAAATTTGAGTAGAATGTACAGAGTTCTCACATAACCCTTCAAACTCCTCCCTTTTAAGTTTCCCCTGTAATTAACATCTTGCAATACATTAGTTGCAATATTGACAAATAATCATTAACTAAATTCAATACTTCACATCAGGGTTTACTTTTTGTATTGTACAATCTATGGGTCTAAACACTCATTTTTCATTGCATCACTGCTATACTCATTTTTGGATTTTCTTTCCACGTAAGAAATGTGCTCCTATTAATCACCACATTAACAGAATTAAGTAACAGCTATTGTTTTTTTCTGGTTTTGTGTCCTTCTCAACTCCAGATAGTAGCCTTTTCTCATAGAATCACCCTTTCCATTAACATTTATTGAGCAGCTATTGCATTCAAAGGAACATGGTAGGTACTGCTAGAGGCTTAGAGACTTATCTGACATGGACTCTTCTTGTGGAACATAGGCTCAATTAGGAGGAATACGACATGTATATAAACAAGACAAGGATCAAGAGAGAGCTCAGGAGAAAAGTCATGGTGAACTGAATGAGACAGAAAAGACAGACTCTTTGTGGGAAAGGCAGCATTTGAGAGCCTGGAAGAACCAATAGAATTTGAAGATGAGTTGATCAAATATAGGGATTGGCTAAAGGAATGCCTCTAGTAAAAACACTGAAGATAGAGAACTTGAGACTTGTAAGAGAGTTGAGTCCACACTGACTGAATGGCAGGAATGACCAAGAAACCTGAAGAGTGGATTATTCATCTCTACGGTGAATACTCTTAGTGTCTTTAGAAAGGTGCTTCTCAAAGTGAGGTAACAGAACATTCCAAGGTTGCTTCTTAGAGCCACGTATCTCATAGCATGGTACTTGGGTCACCTAAACAGAAACATTCACCTGGGATATTTATTTCCAGATCCTACCTTACACTCACCAAATCAGGATCAAGAGGAAAGGGGTGAATATAGAGATCAGGGAACCACATTTTTAACAAACACTCCAGGTGATCCTTATATGCACTTAAGTATGAGAACTGCTGATAATTTCTTAAGACAGCCAGGAAATGAACAAGAACAAAAGGAGGTGGAGTTTTGCCCTTGTTGTCCAGGCTGGAGTGCAATGGTGTGATCTCGGCTCACCACAACCTTCGCCTCCCGGGTTCAAAAGATTCTCATGCCTCAGCCTCCCAAGTAGCTGGGATTACAGGCACGTGCCACCATGCCCAGCTAATTTTGTATTTTTAGTAAAGATGGGGTTTCTCCATGTTGATCAGGCTGGTCTCAAACTCCCGACCTCAGGTGATCTGCCTGCCTCAGCCTGCCAAAGTGCTGGGATTACAGGCATGAGCCACCATTCCTGGCCCCACAAGTTTTAAAAATAAGTACAAGACTTCAAAAAAAAAATATCTTTGTGGTAAATATAATTCACTCCTGTCTCTCATTAGGGATATTTGGATGGAATGTATGAAGAGCACCCTACCACAAGCAAACAGGAAACTCTGATATACTGCTAATATATTGAAAAATATACACATTATTTGGCATAAACTCTTCTGTGCATATCTGTATAAACATCATCCTTATCTGCAATGATCAACTTTGGCCTCCTCCACACCTCCCCTGGTTTGATGACAGACCATAACAATGTCACTTGGCTATTCTTGAAAAACAGCTACTAAATGTTGATGATACTTACTACAGCAATATTTATGTGAGAATCCTAAAATACTTGGGAAAATGTTTTGAAGGTGCAAAGGCTGGCACACTCGTAAATTCTGAGTAATGCTGCAGCTGGGCAGAGATATAAAGTTCAATGGCCTCTGCTTTTCTGCACTGTTTTATTCATTGTTTTCTACACTCGTATGACACCTTCTTAGTTTAACTGGACATGGAGCTTTTCCTAGCTGGTTAGCTATTGAATTGAAGAATTGAAGAATGTCATTGTTTCCTGAGTTCCCTTTGCTTCTTGGGTCATCTTTACCTAGAATGAAGAAATGAATTTGATGGCCAATCAGAATAATCAAACTATGATTCTGGGCCATTTAACTTGGATTCTTGAAGATTACAGTTTAGACTTTTCTGTCCAAATAGAAGTAAAAATAGGGGAAAAATTGGCGTCTTCAAAATCATGTCTATAACACAATACATCTGAACATAATGGTGTTGATAACAAAAATACAAAATTCTGCCTGTGACAGAAATTTTTAAAGCTACTGAATTTACTAAACAATACGGACACAAGAATGGATGTAATTTATTACCAGAAAGACCAGGGAGTTTTATAGGCAAAGGCAGCCAGCCTCTGATTTATAAACAACAGATTACCAATTATCCACAAGGGCAAACAGCTGCTATTTCCCAATTCCAGTTCCCATCTCCCACGAACACCCCAAACATGTGGGTAACAGGCGTGTGGCAGAAGCATTTGGATTGTCCCATTCCCTTTGAATATCTCTCTGTGCTTAGCAGACTACCCAGGGCATAGATGAAATGTATAGGCACTGAGTCAAACTGGATCTGCAAGTTATTACAACATCCTCTATGCTGCTCATCTCAACCTGGGGGATTGGCTTTTCACTACCTTCAATTCCATCACAATAATATTGGTTATACCACCTCCACTTCAAAAATTATTCTCCAGATGGAGATGCAAAGTAGAAGGTGAATGGTTCTATTTTCTTCCAGTTATTATAATATCATTATATCTGCTTAAAGCAAGAGACGTTTCCTTTTGCTTATGCATCTCTCATATATTTGTAAAAAGGTAACTTTTTTTTAAGTACATTGTATTGTTTTTGTGTTTTTCACAAGTCCCTGTTCCAGTCTGTAAGACCATGCCACTGTATTATTGGTGGCATGCCCTTCTCCCCATGTTTAGTGCATTACCAGAGCTCATTTGAGGGGACCTGGATGGCTACATCCATCTTGTTGGATATAAGGTCCCTACCCTTCAATCATTTGAAGTCATCAGACTTTCCTTAACAGAACCTCTCATCTTATACAAGTTGCTAAATTTTCACAGTCTTTGGTCAGGGATTCATACCTATATTTTCTCTGAGCTTTAAAAAATCTACTTTACAAAGTCCAAATTTTATCCGATAATGTTCAGTTTTCTAGCCCTTTGTCACGTTAAAACTCTAGGATGAAAACTAATTTTCCCTACAGTTTCATTGATTTTCACATTCTTGACTATTCTTCCTTATTAATCAAAATAACAGACCACAGTAATTCTTTCCTGGGGACCTTGGGGACCCATTATATCTTCCTGATATACACACACACATTTCTTTCTCTGTGTGTTATGACATCTCTAGACTTCTCCAAAACAAATTTTTGAGTGGGGCAAATATATGGGTCATAGCCATGAAAGAAAAGAGACACCCCAGTTTTCTCAGTAGCTGTAACTTCATAAATAGGATCTAATTTTTGCAAGGCAACTAAAGAACACATCAGATTAGATGCTATGCTTTCCCAGAGTGAAACTTCCAGCAAAGGGCCAAATATTTTATTTGGAGTCCCTCATGTCTGCTTTACTTTGATTCTGTTATTGTTGTTACCTGAATTGTAATAGCTTATTTCAAAACCTTCACCTGTTCAGTGAAGCTTCAGATTAATAAGGATATTCGGTAGACAGATAGATGATAGACACATAAATACACATACATATATACACACATATAGATATTATACATACAATCACACATGTGTATACATATATATGTTATTTTTGAAGATGTAGCTTTACACTTTCAGGAATATTTATCTGTTTAGTGTAAGCCCTTGTTGATGACACAGACTATCTGAGAGTTCTTTTCAGCTTCTTTGCCTCTTTGCCTGGTCAATCCAAACTCAGCACTTATATTTAATAGTAATTTGGTATGAGAAAAAGAAGATGCCTCTTAACCCACCCTTGAGTTTAGAGTGGTAAGAGATAAAAAGTTATGATAGCATTCTGGTTTTGAGAGAATCAGAATGCCTATTTATTTCTCTTTTGTGGAAGTGCACTTGAAAAGTAAAACGTGAAACCCTACCCCAGTGTGAGATTAAAAGCAGAGGGAGGTTTTCCTTATAACTACAAATGATCTACACTGAGAGAACAAGTAATGATGAGTTTTTGAAAATGATAAGATTGTAGCAATCCAAAGCACTGCAAAAAATTGGCAAATTGTAAAACGACCACACACCAGAAGGAGCCACAGTGAAACTCTAATTTTGCAGGCTCCCAGCCTCAGCAAATGGAGGAGACGAAGGCAGCAGAAATGCTTTTCCTCTTTCAGGGGCTGCCAGACCTTCGGCCTCATGAGATATAGGTTAGCTGTGTGGTCTTCATCTGAGAAAGTTAAAGGGTAATGGCCACATGGCACAGGGCAATTGAGATATCTGTAAACTCATTTCTGTCATTGCTTTAGGGATACAAATCCTGTTGGCTTTATTGAATGTGGTAACTGCTGGTATATAATGAACATTAACCAGGTCTGCAGAAGTGACTGCCACCACTGACTAGATGGCTCCCTTTGGAAATAGGTTACAACTTCCAGGGATCAGGGAAAGTGATGCCTGTTTAAGGAATGGGAACTTCATAGGTGGGTAAGACTCTGGAGACTCTAGAAGCTAATAGTCATCCATTGGCAACTAATTCCTTGACATCTACAGACCACAGTCCCCTCGTGGTTTAAAGTTCCTTATTCCTTTGGAATGAAACTAATTGCAAATAAAACCCTAATAATTAAACTAGGAAGTACCCAAATGTTATACGTACTTTGCAAATGTATTGAGACCCACATCTAAAAAAAAAATTTTTTTGAAATGTATTTGAGATTTATGGTCATAGTCATAAAAAAAGAACCATTAAAGATTCTAAAAAACCATGACCTCCTTGTTCAGATTAAATTATCCATTTATCAGTCAGCTGATTAGGCAGTTCACCTTTCCCTGCCCCATCACAAGTGCTATGTACCAGCCCCAAAGACAAAGCTTTCCATGCCTGATGGTGCTAGAGCAATAGATTGTCTCTTGAAAAGTAAATGATCACTATTTCCCCTTTTGCACCATTACCAAATAGCTCTTTTTGTAAAGTCTTCATTGCTAATTATTTTCCAAATGTCAGTATTGCTTACTCTTCCCTTTATTTTGTTCTTAAAGAGAAGATATAAGCAATTAGCTCAACACTTTATATATTAAAAAGTATAAAATGAACTTTATACTGAATTCATGTCTTAATTCTGGTTGTTTTCCCATGGTAACACAGTCTACTTTTCAAAGGTCTCTGGCCTCTTCAGTTTATTTAGCTTTCATTGACTTGTTCATTCAACAAATGTTTCTCCCTCCACCATCTTAATTTTTACTTTACAAAATATCCTGTCCAAGAGAGTCTTGCTATGATTGGTAAATCATAAATGATACTTCTTGTTCTTCCAATTATTCCAATGTAAACATTTCCAAACTGCTTTCATTTCCATTGATTTTCATACATTTTAATCCTTTCACCTTTTGCTCATTCTAAGTAATAGATTTTTCTTCCTTTGTATGCCCATGGTTAAATATTTTCTTTATTTGTTATATGTACCTTTTCTTTGCAAAATAATTATGGCTACAGTGTAATTATGGTGTAATTATTGCATCCATTCTGTTCAATGATCCCTTTACTAAGTGGAATTACATCTCAAGTTAACACTCTTATCAAGTGCTAGTTTTCGAAGAACAAGTTAGGCAGTCTTGCTGAGTTTTCCTCAGCACTTGCCTGTTACAGAACAAAGCATTCCTACAGAATGAATCATTTACAAAAATCTGATAGCAACTCTGTCTGATAGGCAAATGAAAACTCTACATTTTAGTCATGTTGTAGACACGAAAGAACAGTAAAACCGAACCTATTTTCAAAACATAGAAATTGAGTGACTTTTTAAAGATACATTAAATGGTTCACTTCTTAAGATTCAATTTTTAAAGATGTATTTGAATTGAGTTGAAATATTGACACCTCTTGCTCTTCTAATGACTGCTTTTTTCTTTTCAGATATTTCGCTCTGAAGAAACATCATTAGAAATAAATAAATAAAATTAACATATAATACCTACTTTACCTTTGGTTTTTATTTTTATTTTGAGGATTTATTTTTATTTTGAGGATTATTTTTACATTAAGGTTATCACCTCAAATCCTTTTTTAAAAATAGTCAGCATAAACTAGTCAATAAATAGGATAATGTCTTTACTAGCAATATTTATTTTTAAGCTCTTATGTACTAGGCAACTTGCTATAGGCTTTACATGGATCATCTCCTTTAATCTGCAGACAAAATGATGTTGGTCCTATTATTATCCTCCTTTTACAGATGAGCTAACAGGTTTTTAAAAGGTTAAATGACTTCCCAAAGTCACACAACCATTGTGATTATAGCATCAATAATAAGTGACCTCATTCAAACCCACATGCTGATGAGGTCTGTGAACTTTCAAGTTATATAAGTTAAATTCCTTTTCCAAGGGTCATGATGGGAAAATCAGAATCTATTACCTTAAAGTCACTGAGACATGGGAAGCTCACATTGTGTGCATACTTCAGTATCCAACACAAGGGGTGCAACATGCCCAGAAGGGCTTTTGAGGGATCAAACCATGGACAAGATAGATGAGAACTTTAAATCCATCTCAGTCTCTATCTATAGTCCATTGATACCACCTGACTGCTGTATTATCATTTTTCATTATAACCAAAAGGTTTTCTAATAATTAGATTACAAATAAAAAAGACTGACCATAATTTTGCAAGCTTCAAACCAACACCATCTTGATTTGCTGAGTGTCAAAAACGAGCCACAAAAATATCATACACATGAATGTGTACGTATCTTTATATAGGTATGTATGTATCATATATTGTATATGTCATATATATAAAGACAAACATAATTTATTAGTTTGCACATCTTTAAAGAACATGAGCTATATGCTGTTATCATGAAATGTGTGTTGGTTTGTCTTTTAGTGTGAATTCCTTCATTCAATATGACCTAAATGTATAATATTTTTGGATAATCCTATGTTTTGTTCAGGGAATCACCACGTATGTCACAGGAATTATCTCTGCTCAAAGAAATCAAAAGCAATAAACATCAAAACCCAGTAAGACTCAATGTAATGTCTTTCTTCAGATTCTGAAGAGGCTACAGGATTTTGCACTGTCTCAGGCTTATAATACTGATTAATATCATCATTTCTTCGATGAATCACAATTATGCCAATTAATAGGAATTTCCAGGTAACAAGATGCTGATAACAGACATTTTGTTATTTACACACACACAGCATCCACAAATAAAGGGGGTAGTTTAAGCTCCAATTCTCCAGCAAAGGCTCAGTGAAATAACTCACATTATTTGTAGCCTTATTGCCCATAAAACTTTCAACAGCTGAATAAATATCTGAGTTCTACCCTGTCTTTGTTTCAATTTACTTGCATACCTGTGAGGCCCTTTCCACTGCCCCAGATAGAAGCCAGGAGCCCAGTTCCTAGTGGTGTTAATAGGAGTTGAGTACTTAATTTCCAGCATGCTGCATGTAAAAGTACCCTTATGTGTCAGGCTCCAAAAGCATAATACAAAATGGAATAAATACCAGTTTTATATGGAATCTGTCATATACAAATTATCCCAAAGAGCTTTACAAACAATGAATTTGACACTGATACTTCAGGGATGGTGTAAACAAATGCAGCAGCCATTGAGTGCTCAGCGATAACTCACACAGAGTCCTCCTTGAAATGTCAGAATGCATATACCTTCACCAGGATTCTTTCCCAAAACATAGTGTCTGCTTATGAGCTTGCTGTCAATCACAGAACTCCACTCACACTTAGTAGAAGGGAAGTGAAAATTCCTTAAAGAACTGATAATAATTTGCACAGGAATTTCCCAAGGGGAAACAGTTTACCAAAGTTAAATCAGTTTACTTGGTGCCAGGTTACTAGACCCATTTCAACAAGAAATGAGATCACTACTGGGTAGGTTTAAATATGACTCTTCATACCTACCCCATCCCCAGTGTCCCCGTGTTGCTTCATCACCACACACACCTAAATACCAGTTTTTGTTTGCTTGCTTTAGTTTTTTTATTTTTTAAAGAAACAGCTTTATTGAGATATAACTCACATATCAAAAAATTCACCCATTTAAACCGTTAAAACCCCATTGGTTTTTGTTTACAGAGTTGTGCGACCATCACCAAAATCAATTTTACAGCATTTTCATAACTCGAAAAACAAACTCATTACCCTTGGTATTCATTTCCCAGTTCTCTCCCCACCCTATCCGTCCTCTCCCCACCGTCCCATGGCTCAAGGCAATCACTTAGCTACTTTCTGTCTCTAAATACTTGTCTGTTTTGGACATTTAAAAAGAACAAAATCCTGTCATTTGCAACAACATAGATGAACCTGGAGAATATTAGGTGAAATAAGCCAGCATGGGAAGACAAATACCACATGATCTCACTGATATGTGGAATCGAAAGAAGTTGATCTCATCGAAGTAGAGAGTAGAATGTTGTCTACCAGAGGAGAGG
Source organism: Pan troglodytes (assembly GCF_028858775.2). Classification (NCBI taxonomy): domain Eukaryota; kingdom Metazoa; phylum Chordata; class Mammalia; order Primates; family Hominidae; genus Pan; species Pan troglodytes. Next base: position 110,668,326 of record NC_072403.2, read on the forward strand.
AGAGGACGAAGAGATGTTGGTCAAAGAATATATTATTATAGTGAAGAGGAGCATAAAAAATAAATAATTACCAGTTTTGAACAACCAAAGAGTGTTTACTTCAACATTTAACTCACACTCAGCATGTTCCCTGTCCTCAATTTCTTGTTATTCACTCATTTTATGAGTCGTATACATGTCTTCCTCACCAAATTAGTAGTTTCATAAGAAATCATGTGTAATCTTTGCAGCCACCCCCGCCTCACTCCCCTTACCAACAGCATCTCCCCAAGACCCACAGAGCTGTTGACACCTTGATAACAAGTTCTCAATAAAACCTGACTGAATTAATATAGTGAGGTTACTCCAGAGCATATACATCAAAAGGAAGAAAGTTAAATTTTTTATCTTTAGCCTTACAGAATCTATGTCTAAATCGCTACAAAAATGAAGAGTTATTTTAAATGTTAGTGGAAAGAACAATCCTTTCCAACAATCCACTTAGTAACTTCCAGGTATCCCTCATCAAAATTTCTGTGAGTTCCTTTGTGTCCACAGTAAGCTGGTTCTGATGGAATAGCATGAAAAGTAGAACTTCAAATCATGATTGTTGCCTTAGGAAGTTCCTCCAAAGTATTATTAGCAGCAACAGCCATACAGTGTCCGCTTAGAATGAGGGACCAGTACTGACAGCCTTCTTGATATCACTCTTTGCTTGACAGTTTCAAAAAAGTAAAGGAAAAGGACAAATTTTCTTTTCCCTTTGGGTTTTTTTTAGAAATGGTCCTTAGGTCACCCGAGGTCTCAGGCCACCTCACACCAGTGCTGATGTACTTGCAGCATTTTTTAATGTCAGAAATCAATATGGACATAGAGCAGCTGGGTAAATTATTGTCCCAGCTCCTGCCCAACCTCTCCTCTCCATACCTTGCTCTCCTCTGCAAAGGGAGGCTCACTAAGGAGTACCTTCTAAGTGCAAGAGCCTCCTCCTCATCTATTTCCAGAGAGGTTCATCTGGGGTACTGGGCACTGCTTACTCTGCCCATCCGTCCCCTACCTCCACTTCTTTCAAGGCTCCAGAAGCTCAGACCTTAATTTATTTTGCCTTTAAACTACACTATGACCCTATTCTCCACTTCCCTGAGCCACGTCCTCCATTCTCTTTTCTGGTGTTCATGGCTGAAAGACCCACAGCCATTATGAAACTCATTTATGGGCCAAAATCTTACTATGCTCCCCTGATTAAGGGACCACATTTTGTCTTCTCCTCTGATGATAAAATACAGTAGAGTAGTCTCTGGAGCTAGATTGCCCAGGTTCAAATACTGTCTGTACTACTCAAGTTGTATGACCTCGAGCAAGGTAACAGTCACAGTGCTTCATCTTTAAGTAGGGATAATAAGAGTACCTACCTCATATTTCTTTTACTTGAATAAATTGAGTTAATATATATAAAGTGCATTTGGCACATAGAAGCACTATATATGTGCCAATTATTTGGTTATTGATATGGTTTGGCTGTGTCTCTGCCCAAATTTCATCTTGAATTGTAGCTCTCATAATCCCCACATGTCATGGGAGGGACCCAGTGGGAGGTAATTGAATCATGAGGCCAGGCTTTTCTCGTGCTGTCCTCATGGTAGTGAATAAGTCTAACAAGATCTGATGGTTTTATAAAGGGCAGTTCCCCTGCACATGCTCTATTGCCTGCCACCATGTAAGACGTGCCTTTGCTCCTCTTTCGCCTTCTGCTATGATTGTGAGGCCTCCCCAGCCATGTGGAACTGCGAGTCAATTAAACCTCTTTCCCTTATAAATTATCCAGTCTCCAGTACGTCTTTATTAGCAGCATGAGAAGGGACTAATACTGTTATTGTCACTGAATTACTTAGACTATGCCAGAAACTGTAACAGGAAAAATCTGAAATCTCAGGGATTTGGCATAATAGAAATTCATGTCTTGTGCTTACAAAGTCCTGCTGGGTATTCTGATCAGTGCAGTGGATTTCTTCCTTGTGGTGATCCAATGACCCAGTACCTTTTTTCTGGTGACTGTCATTCCCTAGGGAATTAAAGTCCACTGTCAGATCTTCTTGTTTAACCAGAAGACCAGGAAAGAGAGCAAGCAATGAGCAAGGAGGATTGGGAAGGCATTGTTTATGGGCCTGTCCTGTCAGGGGCAGACCCCACTCCCTCGCACAGCCCAACAGCCAGTGCAGTCATGGGACCACACTTAACTGCAGGAGAGCTTTTGTCTAGTTGTGTGCTCAGGAGAAAGAAGGCAGGTCAGTTTAGTCTCTGTCACAACCATCTGATGACCCTCAAGGGAAATTGTTTCTGCGCAAACCTCAGGCCTAATTTAAGACTGAAGCAATTTAGACTCTAATTAACTCACTTTAAGTTATCAACTATTTATATTATCTCTTATCAACCATAACCTGTCCTCTCTCATTTCCTTATCATTATCTGCATGGAGCAATAAGGTCTCCAAGGTGGGATGGTTGCAGGACTGAAGAGCTGAGAGGGAGAGACTTAGGTTTCCAGATTGATTATTTCTTTGTCATTGGGAATGGTAGAAAAAAAGGAGTCACTAATCCCAGCCCAGCTCCCTCACTGAGGAGTCCTGACACACACTGTCTTCAGCCCTCTTTTGGAGAGTCAAGTGGAACTCAAGCAGCCTCTCTCTGCCAGGCCAGGAACAGAACCATCTCTCTGTGGTCAAGAACCCCTTTCCCTGTCTCCCTCTGGGTCTGGAGCTTCTGCTGACCTAAGGACCCCCTTTTTATCTTGAGATAAAAATCACTGTATAAAAGAGATCCTCTGCCAAATTTCCACTTCTTTTTGAAGGTTAATGGTTTTATGCTCAAAAATCAAGGACACAATTTTCGTATCCCTGCCCCTAAATTCAGAAATGACTTTGTGCATTAAGTATTTATTTTTTCCATCACCAAGCCCATCCTTTCATCTCTCAGTGAGATTAGAGAAGTTTTCATTGTTCTTTTCTTCCACTTTACTGCATAAATTTGAATGTAATTCTGTCCAAACTTTCTTGTTACCTTGATGTTACCTTACATACATGTAAATTTGATAATAAATTGTTCTATAATAAAACATTTTTTAAAAGAATTGAAGATTTCTAAATTTCAATCCAAGGCTTGGTCCGATGCCTGCCATTGGTGAAATGTTTCTGTTGCCCAAAATCTCAAATCATTAGAGACCCATGAGGCTTGGCTTCGATATTACATAAGTTATTGGCTTAGTTAGACTTTCTCCTTGTGGCTGCTTTCTTCAAGCAATATAATGTAGGAGTTAAGAGTGCAGTCTTGGAACCAGACTGCTTAGGTCCCTATTTAGGTTCTGTCAATTGTATGACCTTTGGCCAGGTTACTTAGTGTTCACATGCCTCTGTTTTTATCATATATAATTGGAATAGCAATAATATCTATCTTGTGAGGTTGTCGTAAACATTAAGTGAAGTAATACACATACAGTGCATACAACAGGGTATGGCACAAAGTATGTATTCACCATCATAATTGCAAGCTAGACATAGTTCCCCTAAAACAAAAATTGCCAGCCTTTAAGCTATGAATGGATATGCTGGGGTTATAGGTCTCCTCAGTCTTCAGAGAGAATGGGCAAGACCTTCATCGTCTCCTGCTATGAGCAGCCTCAGTACTTCACCTCAAAGGGCTATATACAAATATCATTTTTTATGTGCCATGATGTGACAAAGCAAGAAAACACTGCCATATAAATTTCTAAAGAGAAATCATGATCCAAAGAGGAGCTCTTATTCTACTGAAGTTGAAACAGGAAAAGCAAGGATATACTCAACCCAATTTTCTACCACATTAAGGCCATCAACTTCTGACTGAGGTTTCTGAGAAATCTTTTACAGAGAAACATATTGCACTAGAAGAGAGAAGACCAGAGGATGCCAGATTTCTAAGCACAGGAATGAAAATTTCTACAAGGACTCTTAACTAGGAATTCTGGACAGTGCCTGACAAAGGAAAACTTTTCTATTCCCAGGACCCCAGAATTCCCCCAAGCATGGTTGCAATTCCCATAGGAACACTCAGTTCTCACTCTACTATGTATGCTTGGGGAAGTCTGACTCTCCTAATCTTGGAATCTGTGTTCTAAGTGGCATCTCTATGATCACACTGGGAGTTATGTCCTCTGAGTCCCCAGCCTTGTCTGGTTCCCAAAATCATTCATGGAGAAGACAAATTCTGGCAGTGTCTCTCTAGTCACCCATATGACAACATCAAAAATCAAACGTATGTACACAAACTGTGTCTATACTTGTGGCTTTTGGAGACAGTAATGTTAAAACTTCTACAACAAAATCAGAAATTTTACCAGACACCCAGAAGTCACTCCAGCATTGGTACAAAGCTAAATTCTGACTTCTTTCAGGTCGCCTTAAATTAGCCCTCCTTCAAGTCATCCCAGGACAAAATAAGTGATTAATATGGCACTTGTCTCAAGTCCACTACGCAAAAACATATATAGCTTGAAACAACAATCATAACACTTTGTTTTATTTAAAACTATCCAATGTTAATGATGGTTTCACATGTTTGACCCTAAAAAAAATAATTATTCCATTTTACTTTTTTCATTCTAAGGTCTCTCCCAGTGTTAGGCCCTCCTAATCATAATAGGGCTTAATTTGGTGGGGGCAATGTTGAGACCCTTGCTGGAGTCCAAACACCAAAAAGGATTTGTTCTCATATTATACACAACCAGATATGATAATTTTAAAAGCTAGTATTTCCTGAACTCTTAATGTATGCCAAGAAAATGCCTCCAATGATTCTCGCATTTCCTCACTGAGATGAAAACAAGGTGTCCTTTGAAAGACAAAGGTATTCACATTTTCACAATTTAGCTCCTTGAAACTTCCTTGAAATGCCTTACTATCCTAGAGACAAGGAAGTAAGTCCTAATGGAGTGACAATGATACATCACTAATGCAAAGACCTCTAGTGGTCTCTTATAAACTTGTTTGATTCTCTTTAAGGACTGTGAAATAAAAAAAATCAAGTGATTTTGCTAAAAAAAAAAAAAGCAACAACACTTGGAGAACACAATGAGGGACATTATATAATGATAAAACAATCAGTCTAACAGAAAATACCACAATCCTAAATATATATGCAACAAATAAAAAAAAAGAAATGCCTTACTAATCTTTGAATCCCTGATGACACATAGTAGGCACAGGTGTACCTGGGAGACACAGCAGGCTCAGTTCCAGACCACTGCAATATAGCAAATAACAACAACAAAGCAAGTCATACCATTTTCTTGGTCACCTAAGGCATATAAAATATATGTTTCCACTATATTGTAGTCTATTGAGTGTGCAATAGTATTATGTCTAAAAACAATAAGTACCTTAATTTAAAACTACTTTACTACAGCCAGGTATGATGGTACACGCCTGTAGTACCAGCTACTTGGGAGGCTGAAGGGGGAGGATCACTTCAGCTCAGGAGTTCAAGACTGAAGTGAGCTGTGATCATGGTGCAGCACTCCAACCTGGGCAACACAGTGAGACCTTGTCTCTAAAAAAACATTTTTTTAACTATAATGCTTAAAATGCTAACGATCACTGGAAGTTTGCTGCATTGAGTGACTCTTCCTTCCAGGACAGATTTCTCTCTAGCATACAATGCTGTTTGGTAGCATTTTACCCACAGTAGAACTTTTCTCAAAAATGGAATCAATCCTCCCAGACCCTGCCACTGCTTTATCATCTACATTTATATAATATTTCCAATCCTTTGTTTTCATCTCAACAATGTTCACAGCATCTTCACAGGAGATGACTCCATCTCAAGAAATCTCCTTTTTTTTGCCCATTCATAAGAAGCAACTGCTCATCTGTTAAAGTTTCATCATGAGATTGTAGCAATTAAGTCATATCTTGAGGCTCCACTTCTACTTCTAGTTCCTCTTGCTATTTCTACCACATCTACAGTTGTTTTCTCCACTAAATTTTTGATTTCTTTGAAGTCATCTATGAGGGCTGGAATCAACTTCTACCAAACTCCTGTTAATGTTGATACTTTGACCTCTTCCCATGAATCACGAATGTTCTTAATGCTATCTAGAACAGTGAATCCTTTCCAGAAGGTTTTCAACTTACATTGCCCAGATCCATCAGAAGAATCACTATTTATGGCAATTATAGTCTTATGAAATGTATTTCTTAAATAATAAGACCTGAAATTCAACACTACTCCTTGATCCATGAGCTACAAAATGGATATTGTGTTAGCAGGAATGAGAACGTTGATCTCCTGGCAAATCTCCATCAGAGCTCTTGGTTGACCAGGTGCATTGTCAATGAGTGCAATATTATGAAAAGAATTTTTATTTCTGAGCAGCAATTCTCAATAGTGAGCTTAAAATTTCCATCAAACCATGCTGTAAACAGATGTGCTATCATCCAGGCTTTGTTGTTTCGGTTACAGAGTACATGAAGTAAGCTCATGCTGTTGGAAAAATGACACCGATAGACTTGTTCAACATAGGTTTGCTACAAACCTTCAATTTGTAAAAAACAAACAAAAAAATGCAGTAGAAAATAAAGTGCAGTAAAACAAGGCATGCCTATATTGAATAAGATTTTGATAAATTAAATATTTAAATTTTTTCTTTAATCATTAGTATATGCTCTGAGGTCTTGGAAAACTAAAATGCATTGATATTTCCCACTTCAGAGTTGATGAGAATGACAACCAATACATATATAGCTTCAAATAATAGGGTGTCAGTTTATACACAAATAAAACCATTTCTTCTCCATTATGTTAATTCCAATTTAATGCCAATAACTCATATAGTTCATTAGTTCAAAAGTTTTAAGATGTATAAAAATGCATTGTAAATTTCATCTATCAATTTTTATACAGAATACAATAATTTTGCATTCATATTGGGATGAATGATTTACTCAAAGCTGCTGTATTTAATTACATAATCAGAAAAGTGAATGTACTTTACCAGTTTATCATCTAGTACTTTTACATTAGAATATTCAATCAGATCCACCTTAAAAATTTATCTAATACTTTTTGTTTTTAACATCTGTAGTTCCAAGGAAATATGTTTTAAATTATCATTTTAATAACTTAACGGGTTTGATAATTTGTGTCCGAGTGATGGTTAGTTGCCAATTTCACACAAGCATGCTTAATGTTCAGTAAGGCTGTGGTTACCATGGGCAAATCAGAGACATTTAATTTACCTACTTTAACTTATCTCTTGGTGTTTTAAATTCTTGTTTATATTTTGCAAGTCACTTCTTAAAGTCTCTTAAAAAGTCTCTTAAAGTCTCTTTTGTGCATAATCTTTTGCACAAAATCATTCTAATATGCTTAGAATTTACACACTACTGTTGTTTGAATGAATATAATGTTATCACCAGATAATGACTGAAGGCAAAATTAATTTCATCATTATTTGCAATGGGTATTTACCATCATTTGCAGATTTTTATGGATTCAGTGAAAATGTTTATATTGCTATTTTTTGTAGGTCAGAAACAATCTAATGTTAGAATTTGCATATGATTTGATCTAATTTACAAGCACACACTCTACCCTTAAACTACAGCAGCTAAATTTTAAAATTCAATAAACATGTTTTCTGAGAGGTTGCATTATATACCAGAAAGAGTATAAATTGAGTTAATCACAGATGGTTTGAATCCTGGTTCTGCCTACATACTACTCTGTGACCTTGCAAAAATTCTTAATTACTCTGAGCCATTAATTTTCTTGCCTATCAAGCAGCAATCCCTACCTGGAAGGTTATCATAAGGATTAAATAAGAAAACACATATAAAGCAAGCACAGTGCCTGGCACTGAGAACTCATTCAACAAATATTTGGTCTTTTTCTTTCCTCCTCTTCCTAAATGGAAATTGAATTGGCTCTATCAACTACAGTCCGAAGGACAATTGATAAATTGATCAAATAAGCACTACTAATTTGCTGTATGAATCAGGGGTGAGTGTGGGTGTATGTGTGTGTGTGTGGTAAGATGAGCTACATATCACACTATAACTTGACTTGCCTTTCTGGCAAGAGCTGCTCTTATTAAATGCCTCCCATTTATTTTTATCTCAAGCATACATTCAGTGAAATTTTCATTTTTTCTTACAAAAAGACTTTTATGAATTATTAATCATTTAGAAAATTCATTAAATCATGTCAGGGTTAGTAACCCTGTGCTTTTAAAATATTTCAGCTACCTGAATTTTACTACTATGACACTGACTATTAAGAAAAACTGAGATTTTTTTTCCTTTCTGAATGATTTCTTTATTGTTCACTTTGGGAAACTAATGGGCAGTGAGTTTCAGTCCTTTCTAAACTGGAATTTTCCTTTAAGACATCCACTAAGAATGTGTATCACATCTGCAGTGATTTGAAAATCTATGACTCAAAAAAATATTTTAAATTATTTCTACTTTTCCAAAATGGCTTTCAAAGGACGAACAATGGAAAGAGTAGAAGTTTTTAATATACCAGTGTTCACAAGGCCAAATGCTTCGTTTGTAGCTTAGTGTTCTTTGTTTAAAAAAAAACCTGTCCAGTATCATTTCAGAGTTTTACTGAAATATTATCAAGTTTTTAGTGTTGACTTCAGTGCTTTATATAGTCTCAGTTTTATTCTTTGATCTCCTGCTTTAGTCCTCCAGAGTCAAAGTGGAGGTCATGACTAAACCCTCCTCAATTTCTACCTTTGAAAAGATGGGAAGCTAGAGGCAGTTAAAACCTAAAAGAAAAAAAAAATTCAAAGCACTTATACCTTAGTTGATCAAGTTTTAAATTCAAGTTACTATATGAAAAGGGAATTATTCTATTATAGACATTATATTTAAACTATCTGGGGCTTATATTTCTTCTTTATGACAAAGATTAGAGTGTTACTTCATTTATCCCATGATGTGTTCCAGAGCAGAAGTTGAGGTGATCTTTATATAAAATATAGAACTATGCTACCTCTCTGCCAAAAAATTGTTATTGACTCCTATTGCACCCACATAAAACCTAAATTCCTTTCTGTGTATTAGCTGGTAGCTATTTGTCTGCCCAATACCCAAATTCCTTTCCTGTGTGGAGGGATATCCCCACTGTGTGAGCCTTCCAAGCATTCCTTTTCCACCAACTGGCAGCTTATGCACACACCCATGACCTAAGCATAGCCAGTTAGGCTGCTGCAGGTGGAATTCTGAATCTTGAGAGAAAGCCATAAGTATGAGATTCTTCCTTGTTAACATCAATTAGAAGGATTAACTATCCAGTGAAGACACAAACACTAGCAGTACCTTGAAGACATTGTAACTCTTTTTACCCTTTCTTGGTTACTATTCATTTTGCAAACTTCTTTCTCCCTATTTCCCATCAATTATGGCTGCAATTCATTACCTTATAATAAATTCCTTTCTTCTTAAGATAGCCATCACTGCTACCTTAATCTGTTTTGTGCTGCTATAGAAAAATGCCTTTCTGGATAATTTATAAAAAACAGAAATTTATTTCTCACAGTTCTGGAAGCTGGGAAGTACAAGATCAAGGCACTGGTATCTGGCATGGGCCTTCTTGCTGCATCCTCACATGGCATAAGTTGGAAAGGCAAGAGAGAGTGATTTATCTTCTCCAAGCCCTTCTTATAGTAGCATTAATCCACTCGTGAGGGTTGAGCCCTCATGACCTAACATCTCCCAAAAGACCCCACCTCCCAGAACTGTTGCATTAGGGATTAAGTTTCCAACACACAAATTCTGGGGGACAGATTCAGACAATAGCAACTGCCTTCTACTCTTTGCAACCAAGAACCTGAGCAGTGCTTATCCTATAAACTCTCATTTTTACCAAACTCCCTACCAGGTTGGCAACATTCAGGTTTACTGAATGTTTCGGTGCCTGAAACATTTGAATGTTTTTCCTTTGTTTGCACATTCAGTTCCCTCTGCCAAGAGCTCTTTACTTTCTTTACATATGTGGCTAGCTCCTTTTCTTCATTTGAGTCTTAGTTCAAATGTCACCAATTCAAGCAGACCATCCCAAGTGGCAGAGATAATCCTTTGGCCATGTTGCTTCCCTCTCTTCTCTTCTTCCTACTTCCTTAGCATGCATATTAGTCCATTACCTGGCAATTCTTAATTGCTAGGGAGCACAGAAAAAATATACCACATACTCTTTAGATCATAAACAAATAAAAGGCTAAAATTTTATACTACTACCATTATCATTAAAGCTTAACATATATTGCAAGCAAAGAACATACATTGCTTTGAACATGAAGTTTAACTGTTACAAAGGTGTAAATATTACACTTTGTATAAGTTTTCTTACATAAGTTAGCAGGAATAATCCTCAAGCCATAAAATAAATTATCTGAAGAATCAGAGTCAGACTTGAGCAAAAGGGGAATGGAAACAGAGATATTTGAAATTCTAAAATTCAGAATGTACAATTTAATCTGAATGTTATAAACTTTATGCTAAATGACATTTTCTTGGTATCTATTTTAATGTCAATAAAACAAAAGACTGATGTCTCAAAAATCTTTATCTTGCCTGTATAAGTAAGCAAAGAAGACTTCTGCTGGTTTTTGTTAGAGCAATAGTATTACAAGATTCTTACATTTTCCCTCTATTTGGGGACATTAAAATGAATATTTTCAGACCATAAATTGGATATCCTGAGACTTGGGGGACACTGAATTAATCTGTGCTGAAGAAGCAAGTAAAGATGACAGCAGAGATTGAAAGATCCTCTTGGCTTCCTTAAGACCCCTGTGTGGTAGATATATATCATAAATATGATATGTATATTATATACTTACTGTGGGACTTCAGCATAGAGCCTTCTGAGAAAGGCACAATAGCAATAGGCAATAGGCCATAGGCATGCTAAAGAGAATGATACTTTGGGCACAGTGCCTATTTTTGGAATAGAAAATTCTTATTTTTTATTCCATGGTGCAGCAAGAAGAGTGCCTCGGTACTTCGTCAATTCCACTTCACATTATTATGCTCTTCACCCCCTTCATTAAAGCACTGGTATGCAACTGATCATTCCTAATAATAGGCTCTCCACTATTAGAAGTGGGCCTTTTTCATTTTTCACCAAATTATGAAATAGCTTCCCATTATAACTTATGTTCTGTATACTCCAGCCAAGACTTTTCTCTCATCTTAAAATGCTCTGCTTTAAATGGGCCTCTAATGTATAATTTTATTGTTTAAGCATTTCATTTTCTTTTATGATTTATGTTTCTTTATAGCTGGTTATACAGCTCTTTGTGATCTTTTGATGAAAGATTCTACATAAATAAAATTGACTGAGAAGAAGGACCTTGATGGTAGCAGTAGAGAATGCCCTCTGCACTCCACAAACTTAAGATCAAAATTCAAATCTGAAACAAAAATTCAGAGAAGGTTCTAGCTCTCCCTGTCTCTAACTTTTATTTTAAAAATTCAGATTAAAGTTGCTAATTTTATCCTATGCTGAATTTAAGCTGTTGTATACTGATTGAAGGAGTAGCTTTGGATTTTTCCACCAAAATGTACTGAGCTGTGAAGGCTAGAGTAAGTAAATAATGGTTATGCTGACTGAATTCAATGCCACTTAGCCATTAAACTTTCAATCTGAAAAGCAACAAATATTTGGTATTTAGAACAGACAATGCTAGTCTTCTGCAAACAATAATTATCTGAAAACATTTAGGTCTTTAGGTTATTTTTTTTTCTTTCTTTCTTTTTTTAATTATACTTTAAGTTTTAGGGTACATGTGCACATTGTGCAGGTTAGTTACATATGTATACATGTATGTGTCTTTAGGTTATTTCTAAAATATTTCCTACAAATTTTTTTGGTATTTCCCTATTTATATAGCTTACATTTATTTATTCCCATGTTATCAACTAGTTTTAATTGTTAATGAATCACTGATGCCCCCAAGAAAATATCTTCTCCTCACTATACTGTCATATAATCAAATACAGGTGGTTAGAAGCCTTTTAACTCATTTACATACTAACAGTAGCAAAAATGTATTGAGCATACACAATGTGTTGGGCACTGTGCTAAGTAGTTTATCGTCATTGTCTCATTTCCATCAGCCAATAAGCTGTGACATAGGTATCATCACATACCTATATGGTGATCCAGCTCAAAGCAAAATCAACTAGGTTGGAAGTTGAACTGGGAAATGTCATGACTGAAATTTGGGATATTTTGAATGTAAAGTCTAGGCACGTCACCCAAGATGTTCAGTAGAGAGTTGGAAATATAGATCACGGCTGGACGCAGTGGCTCATGCCTGCAGTCCCAACAGTGCTTGGAAGGCTGAGACAGGAGGATTGCTTGAGAACAAGAGTTCAAGATCAGGCTGGGCAATATAGCGAGACCATGTATCTATCCAAAAAAAATTTTTTTTAATTAGCCAGGGCATGGTGGAACACACCTATGGTCCTAGCTGCTCAGGAGGCTGAGGTGGGAGGATTGTTGGAGCCCAGGAGTTTAAGGCTATCATAAGCTATTGCACCATTGCAGTCCAGCCTGGGTGACAGAACAAGACCATAAAACCAGGAGTTGTCTATTACCAGAGCATTAGCAGAGATAAGAGCAAATAGCCATTAAGAGCCCTAGGAAATGTATACAGTTGGAAATTGGAAAGAAAGGTTACAGGATAGTTTAGAAAAGGAAGATAATCAAGAAAATATATGATATCTCTCACAAACAAGGTGTGTGCATCCACCATGCACCAGGTGCTATATCACCAATTGGTATTTGAAAGGAAGCAGAGAATTATAAATAGATGAATATCTGGTTAAACAACAAAGGGGACATCCTGGGAAATTGTGGAGTGGGAAATAAAAATATTGACAAGTAGTAACCTGAATCTAGGACAGACCCAGTCACTACAACTCTCTATTCTGCTCAATTAAAGCTCTTCTAGTTCAGGATTAAGAGTGAAGAACAGAAGCTAAGGTGAGTCAAAGCCTAAAGGGTAAAGCCCTGAACCAATGGAAAGACTATGGAGAAGCATTGACTGTGGGTTGTGTCCAAGCAGAAAGGGATTTAGCCCCAAGGAGCATCCTATAGTGCCAAGTGAAACTGGATTCACCTGTTTTATATTTCTTGTATTCCTGAATTTCTAGGCTTAGATTCGGCTGCCACACTGAAGTTATCTTAGCAGAGGTGAATCATGACCTTGAAATCTGAAGGTCCAGGTTGGATATGTGACTTAGTAGCTGATGTCAAGTAGCAAAATACAATGTAACATGATGGAGAGAAAGAAACTGCAAGTCTGAAGAATCCAAGGAGTGATTAATAAGAGGGGCCACGTAGCTAAGGACAAGCCGCAAATGAAGCTAAGGGCAACAGCAGAAAATATGTGGGTAGGGAGAGAAAACGATTTAAAAAAAAAAAAAAAGGGTGCAGACATCAATGACTGGAATAAACTCCTCCAGGTGAGAGAGTTGGAGGGTGGAGTCGGCAAGAAATGAAGCAAGAGGTCATGAACTTTGATATGGTTTTTCTGTGTCCCCACCCAAATCTCATCTAGTTCCCATAATTCCCACATGTCATAGGAGAGACCTGGTGGAAGGTAATTGAATAACGGAGGTGGTTACCCCCATGCTGCTATTCTCATGATAGTGAGTGAGTTTTCACAAGATCTGATGGTTTTATAAGGGGCTTTTCCCCTGCTTGCTCTGCACTTCTTGATGCCACCATGTGAAGAAGGACGTGTTTGCTTCTGCTTCCTCCATGATTGTAAGTTTCCTGAGGCCTCCCAAGCCATGCAGAACTGCGAGTCAATTAAACTTCTTTCCTTTATAAATTACCTAATCTTGGGTATGTCTTTATGAGCAGCATGAGAATGGACTAATACAAATAAGGAGAAAGGCAGAAACAATGTCAGATAAAATGGCCCTAAGGATCAAGGCCACCAGTACCAACTACAACCACTAGAATACATGAGTAGTAATGTGATCTAAGGCAGGCAGACTAAATAGGCAGGAAGCAAAAGGGAGAGTAGAAACAGACAGTGGTGTAAAGGCAGGAAGAGTGTAAATGTGTATGACAGGCCATAGGGTGAGAAGTCTGGGTCTGGGACAGGGAGGAACAAAATCGAAAATGATGTTAGAAAGTAAGCCCTGGGAGAAGAAAAAATAAATGTTTATAAATAAATTGGAGAGACAAAATAGGACATACTGGGTTCATGGAGGAGGGGTACAATGGATGATACATAAACTTAGAAAATATATGTTAAGCTAAGAAAAGATATATTAGCCCCTGTAATCCCCAAAGTTGAGACAAGAAGTTAAGACAGGATATTGGCTTTCCAGGAGGCGACAGCATAGGAGAAAAGGTGGACTGGCTAGCAAGTCAGTGACACTGTTCATCATAGATTGGAAAAGTGCTGTGGTAGCCAGAGGAAGAAAGAAGTTTACACACATGAACATATGCATGCATGCATACACACATGCACACACCCTCATAAACACTAATCTAAGCCAGATCCCATTTCCCTTATACATAGAAACACTAATATCAGAAGCTTAGTCAATTATTCATGAAATGTAGCTCTTTGAATTTACTTTTATTCACTTGATCAGATAGTTGTAAGTAACTAGTTTTAAGTAACAACTATCTGATCAAGTGAATAAAAGTAAATTCAAAGAGCTACTTTTGAATAAATTCAGATTTATTTATAATAAATTTACTTGTATTCATTTGATCAGATGATGTTAAGTTTTGCTTTTGTGAAAAGTATGCAACTATGCTTAACATTAAACTTGACATTAAACATTTAAACTTCCCAACAAACTAACATAATAGTTTAAAAATCTGGTTTGTCAATATGTTCCAACCTTAGCTGTGTCTTCCAGTCATGGTTCTTCCCATGCGATGTCAAGGGTCTACTCAAGAAAATGGGAATGAGGCAATAAAATATACCTTCACCTTGACAATTCCAGGACAACTCTTGGAGGAATTGCAATAAGAAATAGCACTGCGAGCAAGACATTAGGATTTAGAAATGAGGTGGGAGAAATGGGAAAATGTTGGTCAAAGGACATAAAGTTTTAGTTATGTAGGATGAATAAGTTCTGTAGATCTAATGTACAGAATGGGGACTATAGTTGGTAATACTGTATTGTATACTTGAAATTTGCTAAGGGAGTTGATCTGAAGTATTCACACCACACACAAAACAAAATGGTAACTGTGTGAAGAGATGGATATATTAATTAGCTTGACTGTAGTATTTTGTCACTAAGAGTGTCAAAATATCATATAATTTCCAAAATTAGGAAAGTCAACATTTATACAAATTCACTGGAAGAAGACCAAAAATTGTAAAACTTTTAAATACTAATAATGGAAAAAAGATATTATACACATAAATTAAGGTTGTAGAACTATGAATGTTCACTGATAAGAGGTTTTCTGTACACTGTAAAAGTACTAAGTAACAAATACATTACTTCTCATCTTTTTAGTACTGATAGTCTTAAAACCATTTTTGTTTTTCTTTAGTTTTTTAGTTATCAGTGTTATGATAAAAGTGGAAATTTTAAATGTATCATTGGATAATAAACTAATATTGGCAATAAACATATTAAAGAAAAGTTCTTTTAAATTAAAAACATACTAAAATTCAAAATTGTGTTTTCAATGAAGATTTAGGGCAATAAGCCCATTTTAGAGGTGGTATAGTAATCTGAGACCATTGGAAAAATATGTATGTTTTATATTTGGAATGAAATGTTCTATATGAATACATTAAAGTAAAACAGTCATAATTTTTGCCTTGTTCTTACATGCCTAAACCATTATAATGCAGAATTATTTCAAGGTAGATTATCATTTTATGAATATTATAAAGTAATTCTAGTAAAAGTAGTATTCGTGTCTGTATTAAGACAGGAAAATCAATGCTATGGCAACAAACAACCTCAAAATCTCAGTGACTTAACACTGTAAGGTTTACTTCACATTCATAGCCCATGTCCATTGCATTTCAACAGCAGTGTCTGCTCTTTGGCCACTCAGACTGACAATGGCGGAACCATACCAGGTGTAAAGTACCTCCTTCCTGGTCATTGGCAAAGAAAGTGGAAGATAGAGAGAAAGTAACTTACTAGCAATTAAATGCTTCAACCCAGTGGAAATACTAGTCACATAAGAACTAGTCACATAGGAAGTAAAGAACTGGGAAGTGACTTTCTCCTTGTTTCCAAGAGAGAATGAGTTAATTTCCATTTTTATTCCACCATGGTCTGAGAAGATACTTGATATATTTACAATTCTCACTTTTTTGTTCCAACATCCATAGACATACTTCGACTCCCAACTTTGGAAGAAAACAATATTAATACTCTCTTTCCCTTTAGCTTTCCTTCACCCTCCAACTTCTACCTTTGCTGGTAATACTTACATTCTGATACCATAATTAGGTCTTGTGGATTGTCTGTACATTGGAAGTTGGAAATTTGACTATGTAAATATTGCTCATTGGAAAGAACAAGTAGTAAACTATAATTATATTTGGTTTCATTGACGGCTATTTCTTTCTTGGAATTTCTCACTGTTTTCCTTTCTAGCAACTATTAGTCTGTGTCATTATCTTCATTTTTCTAATTCTCCATCTAGTTGTGTATTATATTCATTTTCCCTTTATCCAGTAATCTCCTTCCCAAGATTGTTGCTCTTTCATTTCTAACCTAGACTGATTGCTCACCAGGCATGCCATTTTGCTCTCATCTTAAGACTCCCCTTCACAACTTTCCTACGTTGGTTCTATTATTTCCTGAATCCTATGATTTCTTGTTCTTGGTTACCCCCTGATTTTTTTAGAGTACATTTTCAAGTATCTTCCTAATAAAGTGGGTTTGGGAGGTTCCATATTTACTCTGCTCTTCAGGATAAATACAGCACCTTTACCTGCATATGATATCAGTAACCCAGGAAGCTGTCCATACTCAGAACTCAGAACTCTCAGTGGGCCCCAGCTACCTTCTGACTGTTAGGATCTACATTCTGGGCCTGAGGACTCATTTTCCTAGAATATAGAAAGCCGTGCTGCCCACGACCAGAAATCTAGAAGTATACGAAAATACTGATGGGTTTGGATTTAGTTTGTTCTTGTTTCTCTAGTTTCTTGAGGCACAACCTTAGGTTGTCTGTGTTCTTTCAGACTTTTTGCTGTAGATATTGAATGCTATGAACTTTCCTCTTAGCACTGCTTTTGCTGTAACCCAGAGGTTTTGATAAGTTGTGCCACTATAACATTCAGTTCAAAGAATTTTTTAATTTCCATCTTGACTTCATCATTAACCAGAAGATCATTCAAGAGCAGATTATTTAATTTTCATGTATCGCATAGTTTTGAGCATTCCTTTTGGAGTTAATTTCCATTTTTATTCCACCATGGCCTGAGATGATACTTGATATGATTTTGATTTTCTTAAATTTATTGAGACTTGTTTTGTAGCGTATCATATGGTCTATTCTACCTTGGAGAATGTTCCAATCCTAAAATTCATATGAGAGCAAGAAAAGCCCGCATAGCCAAAGCAATACTAAGCAAAAGAATACGTCTGGAGGCATCATATTACTCGACTTCGAATTATACCACAAGGCTATAGTTGCCAAAGCAGCATGGTACTGGTATAAAAATAGGCAGGTAAACCAATAGAACAGAATAGAGAACCCATAAATAAAACCAAATATTTACAGCTAACTAATCTTTGACAAAGCATGCAAAAACATAAACTGGGGAAAGAATACTCTATTCAATAAATTGTGCTGGGATAACTGGCAAGCCATATGTAGAAGAATGAAACTGGATTCTTATCCCTCACCTTACACAAAAATTAACTCAAGATGGATCAAAAACTTAATCTGAATTTGTATGGCCTGAAACCATAAAAAATCTAGAACATAACATCAGAAAAACTCTTCTAGACATTGGCTTAGGCAAAGAATTCATAACAAAGAATTCATAACCAAGAACCCAAAAGCAAATGCAACAAAATCAAAAATAAATAAATGAGACCTCATTAATCTAAAAAGCTTCTGCACAGAAAAAGAAATAATCAGCAGAGTAAACAGACAACCCACAGAGTAGGAGAAAATATTCATAAACCATGCATCCCACAAATGACGAATAACCAGAATCTACAAGGAACTCAAATTAGCAAGAGAAAAGCAAATAATCCCATCAAAATGAGGGCAAAGAACATGAATAGGTAATTCTCAAAAGAAGATATACAAACAGCCAACAAACATACAAAAAATGTTCAACATTACTAATTATCAGGGAAATGCAAATTAAAACCCAATGAGATATCTCCTCACTCCTGCAAGAATGGCCGTAATTTAAAACATCAAAAAATAATAGAGGTTGGCGTGGATGTGGTTATGAGAACCCTTTAACACTGCTGGTGGGAATGTAAACTAGTACAACCACTATGGAAAACAGTGTGGAGATTCCTTAAAGAACCAAAAGAAAAATTACCATTTGATCTAGCAATGCCATTACTGGCTACCCAAAGGAAAAGAAGTCATTATATGAAAAGGACACATGCACATGCATGTTTATAGCAGCACAATTTACAGTTGCAAAAATATGGAATCAACCTAAATTCCCATCAACTGAGTGGAAAAGAAAATGTGGAATACTACTCAGTCATAAAACAGAATGAAGTAATGGCTTTTGCAGCAACTCCGATGGAGGTGGAGGCCACTATTCTAAGTGAAGTAACTCAGGAATGAAAAACCAAATATCGTATGTTCTCATTTATAAGTGGGAGCTAAGCTATAAGAATGCAAAGGCGTAAGAATAATATGATGGACTTCGGGGACGTGGCAGGAAAGGGTGGAAGGTGGGTAAGGGATAAAAGACTACATATTGGATGTACACTGCTCGCATGATGGGTACACCAAAATCTCAGAAATCACCACTAAAAAATTTATACATGTAAAAAACAAACAAACAAAAACACCTAATCCCCAAAAACTACTCATTAAAATTTTTTTTTACAAAAAGAAAATACTGAGGCATTAATATCTGCTGAGAACATGCCTAAGTAATAACTTTCAAGACTTGTATAAATACCCCAGCTCCCTCTGCTTTTGGATGCAGTAATTCTGAGATGAGTACTTTGTACCATTTCCCAAAATCTCCTGTGTGCTTAAACTACAGTTGCCCACAGTGATCGCTCTCCTTTTATTCACTACCCTTTTTCCCTGTTTTATTTCCCTTCACTTCCCTACTAGTGTTGCCTGAACTTCCCATAAAAACTTCTTACCCTCAAATTCATGGTGCAAGACCTGCTTCAGGAGAAACTCAAACTAAGTCAGGACCTAGCAGTTTTGAGTTCCTATTTTGTGATATATCCTGCATTATTTAATCCCTACAACAACCTTCTGAGAAAAATGATTGTAAAGATTAGAATAATATAGTATATGATTTAATTAAATATGTGGAAATGGAGTACAGCAAGTCTACGGCATGCAAAGCACAGATTCTCACCCATTCTGCCTGAGGCCAAAGCCCGGGTCCTGTGGCTTTGCATGTGGCCCTGTTCATAGACTGAGGGAAAGTAAGCACCTCCTTGCAGCCTCTACCTCATTCCAGAAGAAGGACTTGAACCCCTAACCCACAAAAACATTGAAAATCTTTTTCTTTTGCCACTTCAAATTCCTTATGGAACTGCATAATATTCATAAACAACTATATTTATTCTATACCTACTGCCTAATTTTCAATAAGCCAGTCCTAATTTCCTTCAGGCCTTGGACCTCTATAGGCCAGTGCTTATTTTCATGGCTGATTAATGGTTCTGATTAGTCCTCAAAGCAGGAAATCCAATATCCCTTAAGGGAACCCTAAAGATGCAGATGACCATGAATTCAAGGAAGCCTATTCACAACAAAAATCAATGGAGAAAGGAGGCAATGTTAATGCAGACAACATTCTACCAGTTTCTAAATGCAAGTCCTTAGACAGAGAGAGTGGAGGGAGGGGAGGGGATAACAGAGAATGTATTCAGAATACCACATTGCAGTTTCATCACTCTAAAAGCCAGCTTTAACAACTCCCTTCCCAATGTGGAAATTTAAATCTTCCTTTTTGTGAATTTTGGCTGGTTTATAGCCCTGAAAGAAAACTTTACCTCTCTCAGAGATTACCTCTTGGATTGAATATGTGTCCAGGAGTGGAGAATGCTTGATTTCAAAGAAGCTACATCACAAACACAGCACAAGCACCATTAGAATAATTTAAAGATAATAAACTTAAAAAACTGTGGAAATGTGAAAACTACACCAATTTTTATAACATGTAGCTTATCTGACTGCAGGTATCACTTTTAAGATGATCATAAAGTTTTCTAAAAGATTTTTGATAGAGTAGATATTTTTCAATCCAACAAATGTAACTCTTCCTTTGTCACTATTTATTTTGTTGTTTAATTTTTTTATACATAGCAGGGCAATATTGCATCCCTTCCACTTCCTTCTGCCTATCCTTCCTTCTGAGCAACATGAAGGAGTGGGAAGCAATGCAGATTTTTCAAGAAATAAGAGGGAGAGAGGCTTTCCTCAGTAACTGTCTCTTTCCTGTCCCATGTCTGACTCAGCCACAAAGGATAATATCTTCCTAACTTTACTTAATCTTCCTCAAGATCTATTCAAGCTGCTGAAGTCACGCAAGCTGAAGTCACAGTAACTGTACATAGCTTATGAATCAGAAAATTTTACATCTACATTTCAAAACATTGGCGAACAATTATCATTCTGTTTGGTGCCTGCCTCTGTGCTGGACAGTAGAATGGACACAAAATGATGATTTTTCCTTATATTTGAATAGTATGTTACATATAAATAGTTTTGAAATTGTGTCACCCATTCTCTGCAGTACCAGGGAATTCATGGGAAGGGGCAGGACATAGCAGCTAACAGCTATCTACTTCCACCTATGTCAAATGTTGTTACTTAGCTTTACGTATCTTTAATCTAGTGGGTCATCAATTCACATAATAATGTTACAAGACAAATTTTTTTCCATTGGAAAACAAAGTGAAAGAATCAACTTAAATAAGATTGGGAGCTCTATATCACTCCAAGAAGTAATTTTTCTCTTCTTTCTCTTTCTCTTACACACACACACACACACACACACACACACACACTGACTTCAGGACCATCTTGCAAATGGGATAGCATAACAAAAAGAAAAACACTGTGTGTGCTACATAAAGTAATGTATGTAAAGCACTAGCATACTGCCTGGGGAAAAGTAGAAGTGTGATAGATGTTTGCGCCAGTAGGGGACATCTGTTGTTTCTGCCAGTCAGCCCCCATACTCCAAATAAGCCTTGGGGAACAACCCGGCCTCTATTCTCCACACATGTATTTGGGCAGGATTAACCCCGCTGCCAGTTCCAATAATGGGTCCTGATTGGCCTAGACCAACTGGCATATCCCATTCCCCTAAAAGTGATTGGCAACAGGCATATGACCTCATCAGAATCAATGAGACTTTCACTGAGCCTTTTGGAACACAGCAAGGACTATTCCCAGATGGATTTGAAACTTGAAATATGGAGGATAGAACTGTTACTGCCACCTTTCCTCGAAATGAAGTCTGAGAAGAATGTTATTGCTTAGAGAAAAACAGAGCTAATAGATGGAAAGATGCCCAGGTCTTGATCACCTTAAGCCATGATTAAGCAGTATTTCTGGACCACTTCATTACCTAAGCTAATAAGATAGCTTTTTGGTTTCATCTACTTTAGACTCAGTTCTTTGTCACTTGCAATCTGGACTAGGTCCTAAGTAATACGGTGTATAAGTCCTCTCTTCCTCTTCCATGAACCTGACAACCTTATATAACCCTGGCATTTATATGACTGCAGCAGAACATCCAGAATCCTAATATTATTGGTCTTATTGGTACTTCATACTTACATATGCATAGTGATAGACTTAATTGTTCATATTGGGTGTGCCTTTTGACCCTAAAATCTCTTTCCTAAAACAATAAATAAATACCACCTTTGTCTTTAAGTACATGAAATTATTTCAAAAAATACAAACAAGAACTAACATAAAAACAAAGATGAGTGTAGGACTGACCCTTCCAAGTCTAAACCTAGAATTTTAGAGAGTCATGACATAGTCTACTAAAATCAGTAAACTTGGCAAAAAATTAATTTACATAAAATTCTAAGAACCCACGACTTCAGTTACATGACAGATTTTAACAAGCTCATCAAAAATTTTATATCCAAATACACACTGCCCCCTATAAAGGCCATAATGCACTGTAACACTGCTGCCACTGTCCTAAATATTTGGAATTCACAGTCTAGTTGCACATTCATTTGAGTAAATTTTCAATGGTGAAGAACTTTTATTCTTGTAGTGAGGGTTTGATTTTTTGATATAAAATGTATTCAAAATCTTGTAAATAAGAAGTTTGAATAAGCTGATTAATACCATTTTGTTCAAAAATAATATAGAATAAGATTCATTTTTATGTGACTTTAAAATGACTTGTGAAAGACTCCAAACATATTTTAGATAATTGTAGTTAAATAAACTTCTCAAGATGGCTTTTTCAAAGGTAAATAATGCTTGGGTAAACATTTAAGATCTTTTATGCTTTCAAAAAATACCAGTCTCATTACTTTCAGCCTGGTCCATTGAACTTAAAATTTTTCCCTTTCAAGATATCAAGTTACAAAATAAACTTATGCAGAATTTGGCCCATAATCAAAGCTATTTATATCTTTAGTCCTTTGATCATGCATGTTTTAAGAGTAATTTGAGGCTAAATCTAATGCAATTTCACTAACAATTTCAATTTGTGATTATCCATTAAACAAAAAAATACCACCCTTAGTATTTTCTTCCTGAATATTTAGATGATATGAAAACTAAAACTAAGCCTAAACATGAATTTTAGGCTTATTTCTGAGAATAGGCTAATTGAGTGAAAATGCAAATGCACACACTAAGGCCATGCATTCTGCATGCAAAAAAAGATTGAATATACACTCTGTTTAAAGAAGTTTAATAAACTGATATTAATATATATAATAGATAACTTCATTTCTGAATGAAAGGAAGCAAGTAATGAAGAAGAAAAGCCAGCTTTCCTTTAAATTGTTCTATGCAACTTCTGCTACACCTGTCAGGTTCAGCCATAAGTAGAGACTGGCATCTCTACCACAATATACAAGTTTTTAGCTTTGATTTAATGGTGGAATGGAGAGAGAGAAGACAAGTAAGAACATTTCTCAGCAACCCTTCCAAAACCGCTAAACCTGATTCTACACTCAATCCATGCCAGGTGGACATTCAAAGGCAGTAGATGCAGCAACATTCTGACGAACAGACTTAACCTCAACAACTCAGCCCAAGCATCTCCCGTAAGGAGACACACACTGTTCAGCCCCAAACCTGACCCTGCCCAAAGTCAAGCAAGAATATCGTGTAGTGTATACCTACCAGTGAAGAATTATCTAGCTGACTGTTTGGATTGTTGGTATATTGATTGCTTTATTATTATTATTATTATTATCATTATTATTATTATACTTTAAGTTCTGGGGTACATATGAAGAATGTGCAGGTTTGTTACATAGGTATACACATGCCATGGTGGTTTGCTGCACCCATCAACCCGTCATCTACATTAGGTATTCCTCCTAATGCTATCCCTCCCCTAGCCCCCGACCCCCAACAGGCCCCAGTGTGTGATGTTCCCTTGCCTGTGTCCATATGTTCTCATTGTTCAACTCCCACTTATGAGTGAGAACATGTGGTGTTTGGTTTTCCATTCTTGTGTTAGTTCGCTGAGAATGATGGTTTCCATCTTCATCCATGTCCCCGCAAAGGACATGAACTCATTCTTTTTTATGGCTGCATAGTACTCCATGGCATATATGTGCCACATTTTCTCTATCCAGTCAATCATTGATGGGCATTTGGGTTGGTTCCAAGTCTTTGCTATTGTGAACAGTGCCACAATAAACATATGTGTGCATGGGTCTTTATAGCTTTTTCTAAAATCAGTAACTATTAAAATGATTTTGGGTGGATTGGAATCTGCATGCTGAGAAGCCACCAATGAAAATGCCACATAATTTTATTATAATACTTAAGACAAAAAGATAATAATTTTTTCTTTGGAATTTACCCATATTGAATGCCAAATAAATGTGTCAGTAGGATATACATCATTAAATTATGTGAGTCATCAAAAGCTCTTATAAAAAATAAAGAATGAAGACAGTAAACCCCTAGTTTTATAAAGGAATACAATATTTTTAAAAGTTTTATTTCAACTAATTTTTTACCATCTTTGATAAGTGGTGTGGTGTCAGTTTGTTTAAAGTACACAAGTAATTTGGAAGGAGATCTAGTCTCAGAAATCATATTGGTACATACTTAATGTATCTAAATGTATATTAACATAGTCTATGAAGATAAAAGTAAGAATTTGGCATGTCGTGTTTCAAAGATTGGAATGAAAACCTTTTCTTCCCACATTATTTCCTAAAAATTTCAGTCTCAAATTGTTCAACTAGATCCAAATAATTTTAACTTTTTTACTGAAGTTTTTTAAGCATACTAAAAGTTTAGAAAATAGTAAAAGTCCCTCTTATACCTGTTACCCAGCATCCAAAACTATCAACATGTGAATATTTGTTTCATCTATACCCCAGCCCACACACACATTGGATTTTCAAACTGTTTCATTAATAAATACTTGAAAATATGCATGCCTAAGAGATAAGGCCCTGACTCTTTTTTTTTTTTTAATACTTTAAGTTCTTGGGTACATGTGCAGAACGTGCAGGTTTGTTACATAGGTATGCATGTGCCATGGTGGTTTGCTGCGCCCATCAACCTGTCATCTGCATTAGGTATTTCTCCAAATGCTATCCCTCCCCTAGCACCCCCACCCGCCAACAGGCCCCGGTGTGTGATGTTCCCCTCCCTATGTCCATGTTTTCTCATTGTTTGACTCCCACTTATGAGTGAGAATACTTGGTGTTTGGTTTTCTGTTCTTGCGTTAGTTTGCTGAGAGTGATGGTTTCTAGCTTCATCCATGACCCTGCAAAGGACACGAACTCATCCTTTTCTATGGCTGCATAGTATTCCACGGTGTATATGTGCCACATTTGCTTTATCCAGCCTGACTCATTTTTTTAAACAGGGCTTTGACATGATTGTCACACCTAAAAGAGTAATAACAGCTTCTTAGTATTATCTAATATCTAATTCAAATTCAGATGTCTCTGTCTCATAAATGTTTTTTGCTTAGTTTGAATCAGAATCTAAATGAGGTTAATACATTGCATTTAGTTGACTTATTCCTTAGACCTCCTGTGATAACACAATCTTCCTTGTTCTTCTTTTTACCCCCTCCTTCAACTATTTATTAGTTTAAAAAATAGGGTCACTTTCCCTAGAAAGTTTCACACATCCCGGTTTTGGCTGAATACACACCCGCCATGTTGTTAGTACAGTATGTCTGTCTATCCCCTATATTGCCTGATAACTGGCAGGAAGAGCCAGATCCTTAATCAGGTTCAGACTCAACTTTTTAGCAAGAATGCTTCATAGAACGTGCAGTGTACGCCCTCCACATCACAACAAGAGATTCATAATAAATGGCTTTCTCTTTTTGTGACTGAAGTTTGATCTGTGAGCTTGGCTGTTGTCAGCCCTCTCCATTAGTTATAGTTTTCCATGAGTCTTCAACCTAAACTTTACAGCAGCCATTGATAATCGTTGCCTAGGTCCATTAATTCCAGTCATTTTTAAATTAATATATGTATAGCATTTGATATCTTAGAACATACATTCACATCCATTATCTCACTAGGTGTCTCATTTAATTATACTAGGCCTCTGTTCCAATAGCTACAACACAGAAATTATATTATTGACTTGCTCTATTTCAGCAAAGTTTTACAACATTATAGAAATGTTTTCTTAAGGTAACTTATTTTTTTCAACTGCACCGCAAACTTCATTTACAACTCCTTAAGTTTATTTTTAGCATTCCCTATTTGCATGTTCACATTTTAATATTTTTAATTAAGACTTTAAACTTTGTATTGAAGTATAGCTTTGAAATAGAAAAAGCATAAATCCTAAGTGCATAGGGCAATGACTTTTTCCCATATAAATACATCTGTGTAACCACCACCCAGAAACAGAGAGAGAACATCTCCAGGATCCTAGAAAACTCCCAGACAAAACTACCCAAATGTAAACACTAATATAATCTCCACTACCACAAATTAATTTTGCCTGTTTTTGAGCATCATATAAATAGAGTCAAACAGTGGATACTCTTTTGTGTCTTGCTTTTTGTTTGATGTTATAATTGGAGGTTCATCCATGTTTTCACTTGCAGAAGTAGGTTTTTTTCATTGCTATGCAGTACTCCAGTTTGTGTATATACCACAATCTATATATTCATACAGTAGCTTAATTTTCACTTTATAAAATTAAATAAACTACTATTAATACCTGCTTCATGTCCTCTTAGACTTTCACTTTCTAGTTTAGTTGCCTGTTTTTTTATCTACACTAGCTGTCACTCTTTCTGGACTTGTGAAATATATTATTTGAAAATAAAATGAAGTGGTAGAATTTGTTGAAACTGAATATCAGTGGTAAAAGATAATTATCCTGTCTTTTAACTGACTAGTCCACTACTTGGGAAAAACTTACTTACATAGGTATAAAATTTAATGGGTTTAAGATATTGGCTATGAACTTACCATGTAATTCTTTCATTTCTTTGCCCACGAACACTCTCATCTATAAAATTAGTGAAATGAAATGGTGTTACTTTCAAAAAACCCCAATAATAGGTATAAAATTTAAAGATTCAATTATACAATATTATAAGAAAAAGTTTAATGTGACATTAAGACTAGCTAGGTATTTCAAGTATCAAATATTACCTCATTTATTCACCAGATTAATAGTCATTGAGAACCTGCTCAGCCAGGTGCTAAAAGGGAGTGGTGGTAATGTATAAATAATAATGGAGCACTTAGAATATACTGTACTAATTTTAGCTGCATCATTTCATTCAATCTGCAACTATGAAACTGATGCTACTATTAAACCCATTTTACATGTGAGGCGCAAAAAGACTAAGAAATTTGTTCAAGGTCTCATGACTAGCTATGAAGTTTGTAATATGCTGTAAGAATGACTGGCAGATTAAACTCAGTGTGAATAATATTAATCTGAAATTGTTGTGAAAATTGTCACTATGATCATTAGTAATATACACAAAACATGCATAAGGATGTGGATTGCAGTATGATACAAAAAAAAGGAAATTACCCATATATCTAATAATAGCATTATTAATAAACTTTGGAAAACCCACAGGATAGAAGAGAAGTCTCTGACAGCTGTATTTTTAAGAGTATTTAACAAATGGTAAAATGATTATAATGTATCCTTAAGTGAAAAAAATAAAACAGGCCATAAAAGAAAAAATATGTACACTATAATACTGATTCTGATAAAGTGGTGTGGTATGTGCGTGTTTATGGGTGTGTGGTAGGCATTTGCTGCTTTAGACTACCCAGTAGCCATCCCCCATCTTTCTTGATAACATTCCCCAACTTTCATCAGGTACCCAAGCGTTCCCTATGGGCTTATGTGCTCAGCAAGAAGTTGCTTCCTCACCCAGGTCCTAGGGTGAGCCTTATCTGGCCTGACAAGTCCCCACACTCGCTATTGGATCAGGGATGGGCACACAATCCAATTCAGACCAAGGAGATGCAAGATTTTTCAGGGAGCTTCTGGGAAGGAAAGAAAATAACTTCATAGCTCTTCAGAAAAAGCAACTAAAAGAGCCATCCTGTCTTCTGGTTAGCAGAGTATAAGAACATACCACCTGGAACTGCTACAGTCATGAGAAAGCCAGCCTGAGGCCAATGCCAGTGCAAAGAGGAGACAAAGCTGAGAGAATCACAGAGAAGCAAAGCCAGAGTCCTGCTGTAGTCATGAACCCCTGGATTAAACCATGCCTACAGCTAGAGAGAGACCTTGCCCTGCTTGGTTCCACAAGCCAATAAATTCCTTTTTCTCCTTAAACCAGTGTGAGTGAGAGTTGTTACAACCTAGAGAATCTCAATTGTACAGGCTGTGCATACAAAAAGATTGGAAATGCTTGGTATTTTTGTTATGCTTTTCTCTCTTTTGCATATTTTCTACAATACACATGGTATGTTACCATCAGTAAGAACAATAAATACTATTTTAAATAGTCCATTCAAATGCTCCACGTTGAATATATTTCTTGGTTATTTATATCTGAGCTCACCAAGCAATTAAAAAATCAGTCTGCTTCGCAGAACCTTAACATTTGAAATAATGATAATAATAGCACACATGTAAGACTTGATTGTTTTCAAAGCACTTTCACATTTGATAATTTGAATAAATCTATGAATTAGGTAAGAGAGTGTGGCAGAGAATGCTTTGAGTTCACAAAAGCTCATTTTCTTGTACTCCTGGGCACAAAAATACACGATGTTTCCCAGCCTCCCTAGCAGTTGGCTAAGCTATGACCAAGTTCAGCCTAATGGACTATGAGCGAAATGAGGTGCACTGGTGCTAGGTCCAGCCTATTAAAAAAAAAAAAAAACCTCCCATGAATGACTTTCTCTCTCTCTCTCTGTCTCCCCATGTCTGCCAGTGAACTTATAAAGCCACAAGTTCCTAGAACTTCATAAAGCCACAAGATGGCCCTAAAACTTAGAAAAGCCGTAAGATGGGAAACGCTTGGATCCCTAATTAACTAAGTAGAAGGCTGTGTGATAACCAGGAGCATCTGTGTTTGAGTCTGCAAGAAATGAGATGTTACTAAGCTGTATTAGAGTTCTCCAGAAAAACAGACCAAATAATGTGTGTGTGTGTGTGTGTGTGTGTGTCTGCGTTTAGAGGGAGGAAGAGAGAGAGAGAGAGAGAGATTTATTGTAGGTTTCGCAAGTCCAAAATCTGCAGGATGGTCCAGCAGGCTGGAGACTCAGGGAAGAGTTGCAGTTAGAGCCCAAAGGCTGTCTATTGGCAGAATTCCCCTTTCCTCCTCCAGGAGGCCAGTCTTTTTTCTATTAAAATCATCAACTGAATGAATGAGTTCCTCCTACATTATGGAAGGTAATCTGCTTTGCTCAAAGTCTACTAATTTAAATGTTAATCTCATTAACATTCACAGAAACATCTAGAATAATATTTGATTGTGTGTTATTTATTCTTTGGCCTTCACATAAACATCTGTAGTAATATTTGACTAAATATCTGGGTACCATAGCCTAGCTGAGTTGACACATAAAGTTAACTATCACATAAGCCAGTGGGCACCACTTGCTGAGCTTGAGTGCAACTTCTGCAGAAGAATCTGGGTGCCAGGCTCTTGTGATGAATCCCATTCAATGTCCATTTTCACAGTCATCTCACTTAGTCAAGAATGTGTCCCACACTCCCAATCCCCTGGAAGAATGACAAGGACAGTCTTTTGATCCTCCTTACCGGATTTTCTACCATCATACATAGGTTTTCTGCTTTAGAGAGTTTTTCCTTGACTTTATGTAGTAAAACCACTCTATTTTCTCAGTTCACTTTTCTTCAAAATAGGATATCAGGGAGAATTGTCACATTTGTTTTTCTTGCTTCCTCCTTCCCTTCCTTCCTTTCTTTCTTCCTTTCTTCCTTTCTTTTTTTTTTTTTTTTTTCAGACAGGGACTTGCTCTTTCACAGAGGCTGGAGTGCATTGGTGTGATCACAAGTCACTGCTGCTTTGACCTCTGGGGCTCAAATGATCCTCCCTACTCAGCCTCCCAAGTAGCCAGTTAGGCAAGTGCATGCCACCATGCCTAACTAATTTTTTTTGTTGTAGAGAAAGGGTCTCGCTACGTTGCCCAGGCTTGTCTCGAACACCTGCATGCAAGAGATCCGCCCTCCTCAGCCTCCCAAAGCACTGGGATTACAGGGTTTGAGCAATCACACCTGGCCTGTCTTGTTTTTCAGTCATCTTCTTTCCTCTGTACTGCTTCTTGAAGACTAGAAGCAAAATAAGGAGTAACACCTCTCTATACAACAGAATCTTCCATTTTTTTCTTTCATCACTACTGTTTGAAGCTTATTAATAAAACATATACCCTTTTGTTTACTTGACTGCTGTTGGGAATTTAAGGCCAGGCCCTTTACATTTTTTGTCCAAACATTAGGAGGGATACTCTGTGATCCTTCTCCACTCTGCCTTTTATATCCCTAGAATCAAACTGATTATATGCAAAGGAAACTCTTCACTATCGTTTCCACATGGTTTGTTTGTCCCCACTGAAGCGCATGTTGAAATTTGATCCTCAGTGCAGCAGTGTCTGCAGGTGGGGCCTGATTGGAGGAGTCTGTGTCATGAGGGTGCTGGTCTCCTGGGTAGCTTGGTGCTGTTCTACAGGTAGTGAGTGAGTTCCTGCTCTGGCAAGATTAGATTAGTTCCCACGAGAATGGGTTACTTCCCATAATAGTGGGTTTCCATAAAGTTGGGATGCCCCTCAGGTTTTGCCTCTTCACACATGTCCACTTCCTCTTTGATCTCTCACCATATTCTGACCCTTCACTGTAGTTTGACTCAGCACAAAAGCTGAGTAGATGTTGGCACCATAGCCCTGGTGCTTCCCAGCTTGCAAAATCATGAGCCAAATAAACCTCTCCTCTGTACAAATTACCTAGGCTCAGATATTCTGTTACAGCAACACAAAACAGACTAAGACTCTCCCCTATGAAAATGTGTTCAAAGAAAATGTTGCTCTGTATTGCAAAGCAGATTCACAATCTAATCTCCAATAAGAGTTTGGGCAGAAGATGATCAAATTTAGTGCCAGGGGCCATATACAAAGTCTTTCTAAGCCTAGAAGAAATTCTGAAAATTTCATCATTTAAATTTGATTTTTATTTCAATATATCTCCCTGATGACTACAGTAAACCACCTCTCTGTACCATATGATGACACAACTGCTATTTAGAATGCTAAATACAATTTGATTAAAATTACAAGACTCAGATAAGTTCCAAAAGAGCTATGTATTTGCTAAAAGGCCATTCATTTATATTGAAACTCAATGAAAATAATGTTATTTTTAGATAAGAGAGTAATATTGCCCTTAACTTACCTGTTTCTGTCTATCATTGCACAGTGCCTTATGTTAACTATTCCCTATAATAGCAGAAGCATGGGCCTGACGACCACTCAAGGTCACCTCAAGCCTTTTGATTATATGAATTGTGTGCTGAAAATTACATGCTAAAATATCTACACAAAAGCTGTTATTTTCTTTCTACAACTGTCATCTTTAATGCTACCTTGGGTTTTATATTTAAGATGTATACTCATGTTTACTTGTTTCTAAAATGGTTTAAAAACTGTTACAGGCCATTCTCAACTTTCAATAGCAATTGAGGTAGATTTCACACAAGGTTAAACAAAACTGACTATGAATGTTGCATTTTGTATATGTGGTTATAAGTTTCCTTTGTTTTATTCTCTGTAAGCCAGAGAATCAAAGAGAGCCATATCACATCCATTTTTTAAATTGTTATTTTTATATCTTTTCATAAGATACTAACACCATAATAAATTTCCTATAAAGCAAAAATCATCATAGTTTACTTTATTAAAATAGATTTTATCACATAATTTAGGTTACTATAATTAAGCTTTTGTAATAGTTACTCCTTTATCTACATGAAGTAGCCACCACAATTTTGAAAGTAAATATTTCACCAGCTGACACTCATTGAGTAATAACTGCCAGTTTTTGAGGCTCCAAATTGGCAAAATAAAATCAACATAGTTGACATGCTGATTCTAGTTATTCATTACTTTCACGTGCCCAGAATTTTGTGCCCAAAATTCTAGTTTATGATGTAAAGCTCAACTAAACTTTTAGAAGATCTCCTCATAAACCCTGAGACCTTCTTTTTATACATATTTCTTTTCTCTGTTAGACAATAATTTACCCTTGATGAAACACTGAATATAGACATATCTCATTTTATTGTGTCACTTTATTGTACTCATAGATATTGCATTTTTTATAAATTGAAGACTTGTGGCAATCCTGGGTATAGCAAGTCTAGAGACACCATTTTTCCAATAGCATTGGCACATATTTATGTGTCTGTGTCACATTTTGGTAATTCTAACAATATTCTAACAATTCTAACAATATAAAAAGAAAAACTTTTTCTCCATTATTGTGTCTCTTATGGTGATCTGTAATCTCTGTTATTTGATCTTACTATTGCAATTGTTTTGGGGCCCCATGAACCACACTTACATAAGATGGCAAACTCAACCAACAAATGTTGTGTGTTTTCTGACTCTTCCATCAAACAGCCAGTCCTCCATCTTTCTCCCTCTTCCTGG
This sequence comes from Pan troglodytes, assembly GCF_028858775.2. Classification (NCBI taxonomy): domain Eukaryota; kingdom Metazoa; phylum Chordata; class Mammalia; order Primates; family Hominidae; genus Pan; species Pan troglodytes. Next base: position 110,700,839 of record NC_072403.2, read on the forward strand.
GCCTCTCTGTTACCTGAGACACAACAATATTGAAATTAGGCCAATTAATAACCCTACAATGACCTCTAAGTGCTCAAGTGAAAAGAAGAGTCACAAATATCTCACTTTAAGTCAAAAGTTGGAAATGATAAAGCTTAGTGAGGAAGCCATGTTGAAAGCCAACATGGGCTGAAAGCTAGGCCTCTTGCACCAAAGGGTTAGCCAAGTTGTTTTCCAAGCAAGCACCAAGGGTTTTCCAAGCAAAGGAAAAGTTCTTGAAGGAAATCAAAAGTGGTACTCCAGTGAACACATGAATAATAAGAATGTGAAATAGCCGTATTGCTGATGTGGAGAAAGTTTTGATGGTCTGAATAGAAGATCAAACCAGCTACAACATTCCCTGAAACCAAGCCTAATTCGGAGAAAGGCCCTAACCCTCTTCAATTTTATGAAGGCAGAAGGAAATGAGGAAGCTGCCGAAGAAAAGTTGGAAACTAGCAGAGGTTGGTCCATGAGGTTTCAGGAAAGAAGCCATCACTATAACATAAAAGAGCAAGGTGAAGCAGTAATTACTGATGTAGAAGCTGCAGCAAGTCATCCAGAAGATCCATCTAAGATCATTAATAAAGGTGGCTACACTAAACAACAGATTTTCAAAGCAGACAAAACAGCCTCTATGGAAAGGAAATGCCATCTAGGACTTCATAGCTAGAGAGGAGAAGTCAATGCCTGGCTTCAAAGCTTCAAAGGACATACTCTCTTGTTAGGGGCTAATGCAGCTGATGACTTGAGCTTGAAACCAATGCTCATTTACCATTCCAAAAATCCTGGGGCACTTTAGAATTATGCTAAATCTACTCTGTTTGTGCCCTATAAATGAAAAACAAGGCCTGGATGACAGAAAATCTATTTACAGCATGGTTTGCTGAATATTTAAAGCTCACCGTTGAGATCCACTGCTCAGAAATAAAGATTCCTTTCACAATATTGCTGCTCACTGTCAATGCACCTCTGATAGAAATTTATCAAGATATTAATGCTGTTTTCATTCCTCCTAACACAATATTCATTATGTAGCCCATGGATAAAGGAGTAATTTTGAATTTCAAGTCTTATTATCAAGAAATACATTTCATAAGACTATAGTTCACATAGATAGTGATTCTTCTGATGGATCTGGGAAACATAAGTTGAAAACCTTATGGAAAGCATTCTAGATGCCATTAAGAACATTCATGATTCATGGGAGAAGGTCAAAATATCAGTGTTAACAGAAGTATGGAAAAAATTGATTCCAGCCCTTATGGATGACTTTGAAGGGTTCAAGTCTTCAGTGGAGGAAACAACTGCAGATGTGGTAGAAATAGCAAAAGAACCAGAATTAGAAGTGAAGCCTAAAGATGTAACAGAATTGCTGTAATCTCATGATCAAATGTGAATGAATGAGGAGTTGCTTCTTATGGATGGGCCGAAAAAAAGGTAATTTCTTGAGATGGAACCTACACCTGGTGAAGAAGCTGTGAACATTATTGAAATATCAATAAAGTATTTAGAATATTACATAAACTTAATTGATAAAGCAGTGGCAGGGTTTGAGACAATTGACTCCAATTTTGAGAAAAATTCTATTATGGGCAAAATGCTATCAAACAGCATTGCATGCTAAAGAGAAATCTTTCCTGAAGAGAAGAGTTCATCAATGCAGCAAACTTTATTGTCATACTTTAGAAAATTGCCACCACTACCCCAACCTTCAGGAACCACCATCTTGATCAGTCAGCAGCCATCAACATCAATGCAAGACCTTTCACTGAAGGCTCAGATAAGCATTAGCATTTTCATCAATAAAGGTTTTTAAAATTATCTTTTTAGGGACAAGGTCTTGCTCTTTTGCTTAGGCTGGAGTGCCATGGTGTGATCATAGCTTGCTGCAGCCTCAAACTCTTGGGCTCAGGGGATCTTTCCTCCTCGACCTACTGAGTAGCGGGAACTTCAGGTCCACACTATTATATCTAGTTGCAATAAAACATTTTTAAGGTATGTACATTTTCTTTTAGACATAATGCTATTGCACACTTAATAGACCACAGTGCAGTATAAAAATAACACTTTTTTTGAGACAGGGTTTCACTCTGTCACCCAGGCTGGAATGCAGTGGTGCGATAGTGGCTCACTGGACCCTTGACCTCCTAGGCTCAAGCAATTCCCCCACCTCAGCCTCTTGAATAGCTGGGACCACAAGCACATGCCACCACATGCAGGTAATTTTTTGTTATTTTTGGTAGAGATGCGGTCTTACTATATGAGAACCCAACTTCTAGGTTCCAGCAATCCCCTCCAACCCCCTACTTCATCTCGGAATCCCAAAGTGCTGGGATTACAGGCATGACCACACCTGGCCACGTAAACATAACTTTTATATGCACTGGAAACCAAAAACTTTTCATGACTCACTTTATTGTGATATTCACTTGATTGCAGTGATCTGGAACTGAACCTGCAATATCTGCTTTTTATGCCTATATTTATTTTATTGTATTTTTTATTCTTATTTTACTTTAAGTTCTGGGATACATATGCAGAACATGCAGGTTTGTTACATAGGCATACATGTGCCATGGTGGTTTGCTGCACCTGTTGACCCACCCTAAGTTCCTTCCCCTCGCCACCCCACCTCCAAACAGGCCCCAGTGTATATTGTTCCCCTGCCTGTGTCCATGTGTTCTCATTGTTCAGCTCCCACTTATGAGTGAAAATGTGTGGTGTTTAGTCTTCTATTCCTGTTAGTTTGCTGAGGATGATGGCTTCCAACTTCATCCATGTCCCTGCAAAGGACATGAACTCATTCTTTTCTGTGGCTGCGTAGTATTCCATTGTGTATATGTACCACATTTGCTTTATCCAGTCTATCATTGATGGGCATTTGGGTTGGTTCCCTGACTTTGCTATTGTAAACAGTGTAAATAGTGCTTCAGTAAACATACATGTGCACATGTCTTTATAGTAGAATGATTTATATTCCTTTGGGTATATACCAAATAATGGGATTGCTGGGTCAAATGGTATTTCTGGTTCTAGATCCTTGAGGAATCACCATACTGTCTTCCACAACAGTTGAACTAATTTATATTCCTACCAACAGTGTAAAAGTGTTCCTATTTCTCCACAGCCTTGGCAGCATCTATTGCTTCTTGACTTTTTAATAATTGTCATTCTGATTGTCACCCTAATATCACAATTAAAAGAGCTAGAGTATTAAGAGCAAACTAATCCAAAAGCTATCAGAAGACAAGAAATAACTAAGATCAGGGCAGAACTGAAGGAGATAGACACACAAAACACCCTCCAAAAAAATCAATGAATCCAGGAGCTGGATTTTTAAAAAAATTAACAAAATAGATAGCCCACTAGCCAGACCAATAGGAAGAAAAGAGAGAAGAATCAAATAGACACAATAAAAAAATGATAAAGGGGACATCACCACTGACCCCACAGAAACACAAACTACCTCAGAGAATACTGTAAACACCTCTACATAAATAAACTAGAAAATCTGGAAGAAATTCATAAATTCCTGGACACATACACCCTCCCAAGACTAAACCTGGAAGAAGTTGAATCCCTGAATAGACCAATAACAGTTCTGAAATTGAGGCAGTAATTAATAGCCTACCAACCAAAAAAGCCTGGGACCAGATGGATTCACAGCCGAATTCTACCAGAGATACAAAGAGGAGCTGGTACCGTTCCTTCTGAAACTATTCCAAACAATAGAAAAGAAGGGACTCCTCCCTAACTCATTTTATGAAGTCAGCATCATACTGATACCAAAACCTGGCAAAGACAAAACAAAAAAAAGGAAACTTCAAGCCAATATCCCTGATGAACATCGATATGAAAATCCTCAATAAAATACTGGCAAACCGAATCCAGCAGCACATCAAAAAATTTATCCACTACACCTGTATTTTAAAGGCATCACTCATCAGATTGATTCCAAGTGAGGTATGCCTGTAGATACTCTGTTTTTATCCTCCAAAAACTCCCACTCTCTCTCCCTCCCTCTCTCTCTCTTTTTCTTTCTCTCTCGCTTTTTCTCTCACTCATCAATTTCCTTGGGTCTAATATGAGCATCTTCGGTATTTTGCTTGCTTCCCCTCTCTTTTGGAAAAACAGATCCCAGTTTTCGAAATTCAACCTTTACCTACTCTTGCAATCCCTATGGGAAAGAACTAACTAAGATTCTCATCAATGCCTTCTAGTGTCTGGGGGAAAATCCAGGAGACTTTTAAAATGTCCTTTGTTGTATTCTGTTTTTACTTTCTCCATTAGCAGCCTTTAACTGCTGAAATGTTCTTACATATTTTAATCTTATTTTCTCTAATACATTATTTTTGTGCCCCTTATCTTGTTATAATTCTTAAATTACTAGTTGGCTAATTCACTTAGGCATTGTCATGACTTTTAGAGAAATTGTATTGCTGTGTCTTATTTTTCTTCTATCTGGTCCTACCCTATTCTAAACAATTTCTGCATTATATTAAAACCTTCCAAAGTTTACTTGTTTCTGCTCTATCTTGTTTCACTTTCATTTTCATCCTGATCCCAAACACAATGAGATTCAGATCGCTATTTCCAAGATTCCTCTGAATCATTCTTTCAGCAATAAGACCCCATGCATTACACACAATACCCTGGCTGGTATTGTTTCTCCTCCTTATTGGCCATAGGATGCAGTGAATGAGAAAGCAATCCTATATCAGAGCTACAAGCATGTAGCCTGCCTTATCTGGTCTGCCTCATAAAACACAGCCTATTCATAAGAAATTCAATTCTGCTGGCCACAACTGGCCCCTTGAATGTTTGTACACTTTTTTTTTCCCCAATAAGGCAGTCATTTCTTTACTTGAGGGTTATATCTAATTTTGTGATTTATAAAAAATTATAGTAAGCATTTTACACAAGTTTTACAGTAAAATTGTACAGTTTCAGGGTCAAAGAAAAATACTTCCTCTGTCAAAAGAAATGTCATAATTAATCATTTTGCATTATTCATCTATCAACTGATAATATTAAAGATGTTTTCAACAGAAATCAGAAACATAAATATAAACTAGTTTGTCTAGTCTTCCACCAGAAACAAAATTTTTGAAGTTTCTAAGTTGCTGAGAAGAACCTTAAAATATTAATTTAGAAAACAAGAGAGAAGCAAAATGAATGCAGAGTAAGGCTGAAAGGTATCAGTTACCTTTAGCTCATGGATGTTATCATTAACAGAATGAATTAGGTATATACCAATCAATTTCCAAAATATTTATGAGGTTTCGTTAGGTGGGAAAAATAAGACATAGCCAAAAATGTATTTGATCTCACTTTTTGTAAAACAATGGCAAAAATTATGTGTATGCATGTACATGTATTATGTAGATATACACATACATGAAAAAAGATTTCATGTATATACATCTGGTCCTACCTTATTCTATTTAATGTGTATGCATCTTGTTATACTTGTATCACATATATATACAAACATGCATTCATATATTATATACATGTATAACTTTATAGATGTCCATGTATATATTTTATAAAACAAGCAATGATGTGTATATTATGACATTACATATATTTTAGATCATTATTGAAAAAAGAACAGAAAAATATAACAGATTATTAATGGGGATTCCTTTGGGTAAAGGCAGATGTTTCATAATGGGAGAGAAATATAAGAGGAGGAAGAAGAAGTAAAAAAAATTAAAAATTATTTGTCCTATATTAAAAGACATCATGTGTAATATAATTCCACTTGTATGAAATGATGTAGGTGTTTGTATGCATAAAGAGATGCCTGAAAAGACGTTCACCAAAATATTAATGCTGCAAATTCAGAGAGGTAGGATTTAAGTTAATATTTGTTTTCTTGCTTATGGTTTTTTGGTAATGTTTGAATTTTTTTCAGTGAGCATGTTATCAGGTATATTATTGAGGGGGACAGCACAATAAGACTATTTCCATTACAGATGAAAGAGAAGAAACAGGCTGGGTGTGGTGGCTCACACCTGTAATCCCAACACTTTGGGAAGCTGAGATGGGCGGATCACTTGAGCCCAGGAGTTCAAGACCAGCCTGGCCAACATGGTAAAACCCCATCTCTACTAAAAATACAAAACTAGCTGGGTATGGTGGTATGCGCCTATGGTCCCTGCCATTTGGGGGGCTGAGATGGGAGGATCACCTTAGCCCTGGAGAGGGAGGTTGCAGTGAGCCAAGATCATGCCACTGCACTCCAGCCTGGACAACAGAGTGAGACTCTGTCTCAAAAAACAAAACAAACAAACAAACAAAAACAGCTGAAAATGTAAAAAAAAAAAAAAAGAAAGAAAGAAAGAAACATATGGAGAAGAGTTCACCCTTCGTGGAGATTCTACTCTGGCTCCAGTACACTCTTGTGTCTCTGCGTTGAGAAACTCCAGTGAAGATGTACCCAGCCTACAGAGGAACAAACTGAAGTGGAAGATTTGATATCATGAGCTTTTAAGTGAGGCTCTCATTGACGTTTGGCGGCCAAAGAGCTGCAAGAACTTTTGGCACAACCGATCAATACTATCACATCCTCCTAAGGGAACGCAGTAATGAAAAGAAACTGAATCAATCTTTCTCAAGTGCAGCAGAGGGAATTGTTTCCAACATGCCCAGCCGCTGACTGCAGGGCATGTACAGGCTAGTGTTGGGCTCCAGGGTCAGTTGCCTGGATTCAGACCCTGTTCCCAACTCTCAGGTTTTCAGTTCCTTTATATATAAAAGAGACATAATAATATAACCTAGTGGAGAGGGTAGTTATGAGAATTAAGCATCAATGTACTGTACTTAAAACCATTCCTGCCTCATTGTAGGCGGTCAGTGTGTTAACCCCTATGCATGTGTGCCTGTCATTTCAGAGAGCAAAATAAAAATATTAAGTTGAAACATTTCCTTCAGTTATTATTATTTATTTAATTAGTCATTCTTATTCAATTATTCATGGCTTAGAAATCCACGTTTGGGAGAACGCTACTTTGACATCAGTTTAAATACTTAAATTTGGAGACCAAACTTCAGAATATATCATTTATGCAACAAATACTGAGCCCTACAATGTCTGGGTGCTGCTACCTCAAGGATCGGGCTATCCGGATATGATAAAACTTGGCCTTTCTTCACATCTGCAACAAATGAGTTTCAATTCCCAATCTGCATTTAAAGCATATGCATTAGTTTACAATGTTAAAAACATATTCTCTCCCTATCTCAAAGCACCTTAGGTTACCAAGAAGAAATACCAAGTAAAAAAATTAGTGTGAAAAAATGTTCCCCAAGTTGGAGTGAAGGTAGATATTGATCACTATCCCGAGGTCTCTAGAGGAGGCTTTTGCATCATAGGTAACAGAATAATATGAAAACAAAAATGCAGTGCATTTGAGGATATCTAAGCCATTCTTAGGAGGTAATTTTCAAACAGAGAAGTTGTTTTCCTGGTCTACCATCTTTTGTGTATGGTTTTCTTTTGTTGTTTGTTGTTGTTGTTGTTGTCGTTGTTTTTTGTTTTTTGAGACAGTCTCACTCTGTCGCCCAGGCTGCAGTGCAGTGGCGCTATCGCGGCTCACTGCAGACTTCGCCTCCCAGATTCAAGCAATTCTCCTGCCTCAGCCTCCCAAGTAGCTGGGATTACAGGCATCCGCCATCATGCCCGGCTAATTTTTTTATTTTTGTAGAGACAGTGTTTGACCATATTGGCCAGGCTGGTCTTGAACTCCTGACCTCATGTGATCTGCCCACCTGAGCCTCCCAAAGTGCTGGGATTACAGGCATGAGCCACTGTGCCCAGCCATGTATGGTCCTTCTTACACTTCCCTTTAATCTACACAAGTCTTCTATCCTGTAATACAATTCCCTGTCTCGAAATCCAGTTTAAGATTCTTAGCTGCTACAGCACAACAACATGGCACATGTGTACATATGTAACAAACCTGCATGTTGTGCACATGTGCCCTTGAACTTAAAGTATAATTTAAAAAAAGAAGAAAGAAAGCAAAGCAAAGCATTGGCAAAATAGACCAAAAGCTATTCCTAGAAAGCAAAAGATAAGGACCAATAAATTTGAGGATAAGCAAAAAACAAAAACACAAACAAAAGATTCATAGCTGCTACTTATTCCCCTATCCACAAAAAGGGCAAAGAACTTGTCACTACATTTGAAATTGAAAGAGTTTTTACCCTACTTTCCACTGGCATCATTATTCACAAACATTGGAGCAACCATCTTAAGCATCTGCTACCCCATTGTCAATAGGGTTATTCATGGGGTGGGATTGGGGTGGGTATCACTTCTCCTGTGATGGAAAATACTCTAAACTAACACCTTCTGGTTTCTCTTCTCCCCTCATTCATTCCACACAAGGGAAGGATGCAAAACATCTGATTAGTTACTTAAGAAGTGATCTTCAAAGTTTTCACTCTCACTCTCAGAATTCCTGCACTCTCAAAATTCATTAATGACTACTAAAAGCTTTAAGTTGTGAGGGTTAACATATATTGATGTTTGCTGTGTTAAAAATTAAAACTGGCCAGGCGCGGTGGCTCATGCCTGTAATCCTAGCACTTTGGGAGGCCGAGGCGGGTGAATTGCCTGAGCTCAGGAGTTCGAGACCAGCCTGGGGAACACGGTGAAACCCCGTCTCTACTAAAAATACAAAAATTAGCCAGGCGTGGCAGCAGACACCTGTAATCCCAGCTACTTGGGAGGCTGAGGCAGGAGAATTGCTTGAACCCAGGAGGCAGAGGTTGCAGTGAGACGAGATCACGCCACTGCACTCCAGTCTGGGAGAGAGAGCGATACTCCATCTCAAACAAACAAACAAACAAAAAAATTAAAACTGAGAACTACATTTAAGATAACAATAATAAATTAACTATATGTTAACATACATAACACTTTGTGAAAGAATAACTATATTTTCCCAACAAAACTGTGGAAAGAAAAAATGGCATTGATTTACACTTTTGCAAATCTCTTTAATGCCTGACTTAAGAGAAAGAAGATGAATTTAAGTATCAACTTCTGGATTCCAACTTTTTGCAATATGACATGCAATGGAGTTTCTGGAAAATTCCATCATAACTTTTGAGAGAAACAGTGAAAATGCGAAAAAAAGTCTTACTATTATCATAAAAATAGTTTTGACTCATGGAACCTGGGACTATACATTGAGAACCACCAACTTAGGAGAAAGATGCAGGCATGGGTCTCTTGGTCACTGGGTTCCCCTCTCTTGGCAGTCTACCTTCCCCTAGAGAACACTCCTTTCAGCTTCACCTCATCCTGACTGCAGTTCTCCTGTGGTTCCTGGGATAGGTAACTCTGTCCCACCCTGGGACTGGCTTTTGAAAGTCCTTCATTGCCTTCACCCCCTCAACTGTGTTATCCAACATCTTTATTCCATCAGGAATAAAGATAGAGTTTTAGTCTTCATCTGTCTGACTCCTTTGTCTTTCTCTCAGTTACTGTTATAAATAGCATAGATTTTCATTTCAGAGGTAGAGCCTGGCTTAACTCCGCTTTACCTGTCTGACCTGAATTAATGTTCTCATTCCCAGACTGTACTAGTTACTTGGTTACCTGATATTCACACTTGTCAGATGTAAACCCAAGGGCCTTTCATGCTCTTAGATTCCAAAAGGTGGCTTCTTCAGGAAACCTGCACCAGCTCTTAAGGACCTGTATCTCCACAACCCCCACCTGGGGGAGCTCCAGGGACAAGGAGCTGAATACACATATATGTGCTCTGAAGAAAGACATGTTTGCTTGCATTGCTGGGCAGTATAATAGAAAAATCAATTTGATCCATCTTTTCCATTTCTGTCCTAAGCAGCAATCTTGGTCCAACTGTTAAGTATGTCATGCCACCCCAAACTGGGATAGTATTTACTATGTGCAGACACTACTGAAAGCATTTTACTAATAATAGCTCATTTATTCTTCATAATAATCTAATGAGGTAGGTACAGGTATGGTTCCCATTTTAGAGACAAGAAAACTAAGGCACAGAGATGTTAAGTAACTGCCCAGTTGCTCTGCTGGGACTCAAACTCAGGCTCAGACTCTGTATGCTTTGGGATCCAGCCCTGCCCTTACCCTGGAGGTTCTCGCTCTGGAGTATTTTGTATAAATCTCCTGGATAAACAATTGCACTGATTCTGTCCACCCTAGCCTTTTCCTTTGTAAACTAGACATTGCTCCCCTTCAGCACATATGTGGCTCTAAGTGTCTCTTTCAGGGCATCTGCTTATTCCCCCTTCAATGATTCCTTTCAGCCAAGATAAATGCCAAGGGGCCACCAGCACATAGGCCTTCCAAACCGCCCAAGAATTGATTATTGCGACATCTAAGTCTTCTACATATTTTCTGTTGGGTGGTGTCATTTAAACTATTGTAATATTCAGAAGGACATGGATATGCTGTATAACTTCACATTTTCAATTTCAATGTCCCGTTGAAGCACTTGATACCCCTCCATGTAACTGAACCATAGATAATAAAATCAGTGGCTATTATAATACTTCAAATATTTGTTCTTAGGCATAGTGAAGGTGTCCTTTCCCCGTTGGCCCAAAGTTTCTGATTCACCCTGCTCGGGCTGAGCATTACTTTAGGATCCTAGACAATTCTTTTATCTGCCTTTTATGTTAGATCCTCAATCCAAGTAAACTTTGAAAATACATCAACAACGGTTAAAAGAAACACCCACCTCCCCAGTTGGGTGCAGTGGTTCACGTCTATAATCCCAGCACTTTGGGAGGCTGAGGCAGGATCTCAAGACCAGGCTGGGCAACATAAAGAGACCTCATCTCTACAAAAAAAGAAGAAAAAAGAAAGAAAGAAAACTAGCTGGGTGTGTTGGCACATGCCTGAAGTCCCAGCTACTGAAGAGGCTGAGTGGGAAGGATCACTTGAGCCCAGGAGGTTGAGGCTGCATGGAGCTGTGACCGCACCACTGCACTCCAGCCTAAGTGACAGAGCAAGACTCTGTCTCAGAAAAAAAAAAAAAGGAAAGAAAGAAAAACACCCTATTATAAACAGGAACTAGCATCCATATGTAGAAACACAGTTCTGGTCTCTTGAGAGAGACCAAGCCAGTTTGTGTTGACAATTTGCAAAGTGACCCACTGAACCAGCTCACCTTTCCACCCCTTCTGAAGCCTCCTGAGAGACATACTCTACATGCTACCACCACCCCACCACATGGAAAACCTGATTTAACAATCAAAGAACTTTGGAGACATCCTTATTAGTCATGCTAATTCAGATTAGGGGAAAAAAAGTAAATGTATTACATGAGAGATTATTTAAAACCCAAATATATCTGGGTTAATTGGCCACTTATGATTCATCAATAGCTTGGTATTTCTGTAACATATGAGAGTTGCATGCATTTGGGGTGAGAACTGTTAACAAGCTAACAAGCTCCTGAATGAGATTTTGATGAAATTTACACTTCTATAACTGAACCAAACCCTTTATTTTAAAAAAATAACCAATTTAGCTGTCAACATAAAATATTCATTTTGTCATTCATATAAGTAATGATCTCCAGCAAACGAGATAGTTTACTTTTTGACGTGAATTTCATTAGTTACTTTTTCTTCCTCCCTAGTTCCAGGCAGGATTGTGACAGCTGTCCAGGGGCCCCAATTAAACATCTAAACTGGTCCATATTATGCCCACCAAATCACTTTAAAATCGTCACCTAAAAACAGCCTTCACCAAACAGCTCATCAAAGCCTTCAGCTACGAACACAAGCTGTAAAACCCATTTACACGGGCCACCAAGTTAAGAACCTTTCACACTGGCAGGTGGGGAAGAAAAGGCAAGCAGATCAAAGATATTTGGGCCACCCACTTCTTTATTAAAGGAAAAACAACTACAACTTTCAGATAAGCCAGCTCTCTGGGAAGGCATTTCTTCTTGGGTCTAGGCTATCTGTTCACTGGACACAAGGGTGGTTCTCAGGTATCTGGCATGGGTCTTCCTCAGACCTCCCAACCTGCCCTCACCTGTCAATCAGGGAGCAGCAGCAGTCCCTCAGACTGTCAGACACACTTGAGAAATTCAGAGACATGCTCAGTAGTGAGTCTATTTGGGAGGAGACAGCATCTTGCACGTTCAGTCTCTTCATGATGGTACTTTGACTGGCTATCGTGATGCCAGTTTCTACCTTTTGATAAACTTTCCCCAGAGTCATGAATTCATTCTACCTATAGAATTCTTTAAAAAGCAAATAAATGGGCAGGGCGTGGTGGCTCATGACTATAATCCTAGCACTTTGGGAGGCTGAGGCGGGCCTATCACTTGAGGTCAGGAGTTTGAGACCAGCCTGGCCAAATTGGTGAAACCCTGTCTCCACTAAAAATACAAAAATTAGCCAGGCATGGTGGGGCATGCCTGTAATCCCAGCTACTTGGGAGACTGAGGCAGGAGAATCACTTGAACCCGGGAGGCGGAGGTTGCAGTGAGCCAAGATCACACCATTGCACTCTAGCCTGGATAACAGAGTGAGACACCATCTCAGAAAAAAAAAAAAAAAAGAATCGAGTAAATGTTCTCTGCCAAATTTAAGAAAATAACAAAAGGCCATTCCACCTCAAAACAAAGTAATCCAACAAGGAGTATGAAGTTTTATTGCTTTTCTTGTTACTTCCTGTGACCAAAACTGACCCAATGGGACCTGATGAAGAAACTTTGTTGCAAAGAAAACTCAAAAAGAAAACATCAGAAACAAATTATTAAACGTCAGACAAGGTATACATCCTGTTATAATCACAATTAGGATTATTCTTCGAAATCTCATCACTCTTTTTCTGCAAAACAGGAGGAAAGTTATTTCAGTCTGTCCAGATAAAACTGCCTCCATTTTCTGTAATGGCAATTTTGACTTGAGATGCCAGATAGATTTTGTCTGGCGAATTGGCTGGGGTTTTCTCTTTGTAAAAAGCTTTAATACTCTAAGACCTTCTGTTTTGTGAGATTTGGTAGAAGTACTTTGCAGGAATTAGTTAGGGTTGCTCAATATTCTAGAGGAGCTGGGGGAAGATTTTTAAGATCTTGTTGGGTGAGGTAGGTAGGGTTGGTGAATGATTGTGTCCTTATAGGAGGTTGATTAGATTCTGGTGGGCTATTGATCTGGATTATACTGTTGGATGGGTTGTGATAAATGGATTATGTAAATTATGTCTTTGACAGTCCTCTAATCTTAGAGACTATTCCCAAATTTTAGCAGAAAACCCTGCTTTCTACAGCTTCCTTCTTCCTCCCTCTCTCTCACTCTCTCCCTTTCTCTCTCTCTCATGCCCTTTCACTAAATGATATCCAGAAAGTACATGGATATTTATGAGCCCTTTCTTAAGACAATTTTGTATTTATTTCAAAAATTTTACATACAAGGAAAGATGTTGATTTATTTAAATTAGTGAAAGAAAATTCTGCAGAGTACCCACTTCAACTACAATTCCAATTACTTTTTTCCTTCTGTCATCACAATCATTTGAAAATTATAGAAGTCTCAGCACCAAAGTTTGCAAACTCAAGAAATGGAGTATTTTCACAAATACATGCTTTAAAAATAGAAACAAACATTACTTCAAGCCATCTCATTTTAAAGGTAATACAGATGGTCCAAATACAGTCTTCAGAATTATTATTTTATAATAAACATATTGTGCCACGGTGCTATTCCAAATAAGTTACTTTCTGATAATAAGATTTTTCAACATATGTCTCGTTAGAATTGCCTCTGCTGTACCTTCCAGTGGACACAAATTCTGTTCTTCCCCTCAGACCTGAGCTTTTCAATACAATAACCACTAGTCATATGTGGTTACTTTAATTTAACATAAATTAAATTAAAAATTTAGTTTCTCAGTTGCACTAGTCACATTTCAGATGCTCAAAGACCACATGTAGTTAGTGGCTACCTTATTGGATGGCACAGATTATCAAACATTTCCTTTATTGCAGAAACTTCTGCTAGACAATACTGCCTTAGCTGAAGTCATGAGTTCTTTCACATCAGAGATTATGGCTAGTCTTTGGTAGGAATAGAGCAATTTTATAGGACAATAACATTTAGTCCTAAAGCATTCAAACTCCAATTTTCTCATTCCATTTTGCGGTTACAAATTTCTCCAATTTTGATTTAATAGTTACCTAACCATACTTCCTATCTCCCCAACTAAGCTGGAAGCCTCTTAAGAATAGGGACCACTTATAAAAAACCATTGCCTCCCAGATTAGTAAGTACAAAACTTTTTTTTAATGTCTTGAGTTGAATTAAAGTGTAACATAGCCTACCTACTTACTCCAATGCTATGCATCGTGGGCACTCAGTTGATCACAGCAACCCTTTCAGGAAGGGCACTGATTGCTTAGCAAGGCAAAGGAGGGACAGTAGGTGCCATGCCTGTGTTCCAGGCAGTTAAACTCCCCTTTGCTCCTCCTGGGAGCCAAGTCACAGGGAAGAAGCTCTAAAACCCCAGTCTCACTATTGGAAAGCTGGACTCTTGTTTAATTTTCCAGCCAAAAAGAAAAAAAGTTATCAGCTTCACCTCACCTAACAATCACTTTTTTAACACAGAAATGTATTCATTCTACAAATGGGTATTAAAAACCTTTTTTATGCCAAGAATTGTGCTTGACAGTGGAGACAGGACAGAATAAGGGAGGAAGATAACAAACAAGCACAAACCAATATTTCACTTAAACCTGTGAAATGCTACAATAGAACAGAACACAGTGGTCTCATAAAGGATTATGAGAGTGAAGGGGCAAACCTTAGATTCAGGTAGCAGGCAAGGCATCTTGAAAGGGAGACATACTGATTGAAGCCAGAGGATGAGAAGAGCTAGCCACACAAAGAGCCAGGTGAAAGAAAAAGCAAACGCAAAGGCATTGAACTACTGAGGATGGTTTGATCAAGGAATTAAGAGGGAACCAGCATGGCTCAACACGGTGCAGAGAAAAGTGAAGGAGGTGAGGAAGGCAGTGACCATATCATGCCATATTATGGCCATATTGCACATGGCCTTAATGGCCATGACAATCAGCTGAGATTTTAAGCGCTTTGAAAAGCCCCTGAAATGTCTAGATCAGGGGAATAATATAAAGACTGGATGAGTGAGTGGGTGTGTGAATGAATGAATGAACCTACTTAGTCCTGAGAAGCAAGAGTATTTAAAATGAAAGGAATCATACTCTTCTGCAAGGTGTTTGCTTTCCTTAAATAAATACTGCATTTCCTCTTTATTCAACTCTGCTTTTTCTTTTGGATTAGAGGGGTGATATATTTGACTGGGACTTTGGAAGTGACTTAAAGATATAGCTACATTCACTTTTTAAAGAAAGCAACATTAACTGGAAGGCTTCCCTGACCCCTTCAGGCAGAATCAGGTCTTCTCTCCTCTGTGCTCCTGCACTGCTTAGCACATTCCTGTATGGAAGAGTTATCACTTTGAATTACAAGGAAGTATTTTAACAGGCTGTGAGCACAATGAGCACACCTCTGCCACTGCACTTCCTAACTCAGCGCCCAACACACAGTTGGCCCTCGATAGATGCTTTTGAAAGGAGTAAAAAAAAAAAAAAAGAGAAGATGGAGGTCTTCTTAAGGAAATGCAGACTCAAAACCCAGTTTCTATGCTAATTAGCACTAAAAGAAGATTAATTTACTGTCTCTGTAATCAGCTTCTCTGACCTGATTATATTTTGGAGTCCTGAGCATCTCTGCTAATATTATTATTTATGCAGCATGTAAATTAAGACAACTCTTAGAAAACTGAGAGGTTTGAATTCCTGTTCTATAATACAAGGCTTCTTAATTAATTCGAAGTACCTTTTTGTAAATAATAACCTAAGAAGCACCAGTAGTTTTCTTGAGCAGTTCCTGTTCTGCGTCCTGTATTTACCCAAAATGTGGTATTTGATCCTCCTGTCCATGGAAGGTAGTCAGGACAAGCATTCTTATCCCTGTCTCATAAATGAAAACATAGCCCTTCCAAAAGAAAATTTATTTAAAGTTACCCAGCTTGTATGTGGAGGAGCCAATGGTACAAGAACCCGTTTCCTAAAACCCTCTTCTTTCTTGATATCACAATGTTTTCAAGGTGTATCCTGGATCAGCAGCAGCCTCACCTGCGAAACTGTTAGAAATGCAAATTCTAGGCCCCAACCCCAAACTTACTCAATCAAAAACTTGGTGGTGGGGGCTGGAGGAGGAGGGAAGGGAGAACCAGCTATGTCTAACAAGACTTCCAGGTGATTCTAATGCACACTGAGGCTTGAGAAGCATTGCTCTAGGTGATGTTTTTAAAAAGATTAATAGCAAAAAAAAAAAAAAAGATTCAAGCTCTATATATAATTCATTTCATGTAATACAAAATTGCTTAAAATGAACTTAAAATCCTGCCCAAAATTTTGGATATATTCATGATCAATTCATGATTTATTATTTTGTTAGATTGTCACATTAAACACTGTGCAAGGACATACAATTTTTGCCTTATGTTATACTATTAAGCATTTTGTCACAATTTTCCAATTACAGTTAAGCTTGAATGAAGTAATTGTGATAAATTCAAAATTGCACTTAATCTGATCCCATAAACATTAATATCAACTTTAATGCCTATGACTTGACCATCACACTTATAAGGGAAAAAGAACGTAGCAAAAACTATACTACAGGGTTCATTTCAGGAAGAGATGTTTATTGGTTAAATAGTGAAATAAATGGGGAAGGATAATGCAATTTTCCGTACGTATGCCAAATGAAATCTTTGCTGAAGAAATTCATCCAAAAACGAAATTTGGCAGTTTTCCCCTGGAGAAGTCAGCTCAATTTTTTGAGGGTGACAGAGTCCTCGAATGATCCCTGACTTACTGCCTTCAAGCAACTGAGAGCTAATCAAAGGTCTATGAAAGGGTCTTAGAAAGATTCTACTTGCAGCTATAGAAGCAACGTGTGCTATTAACATATAGAGCAGAATAAGCCATTGAAACTGTGTAGGAAAAGGAGCAAATAGTCTTCCAGTGGATTTCAATTATCAAATATTCTTAATTTAGGGGAAACTTGCTTAAAGGTGGTATGCTAATGATCCTCATGCACTCCAGCATTGTTGCACAGCAGCATTTGTGGTCTAAGTTGAGAATTTTGAGTCTTCATTTTGAACCTTTACTACATTTTTTAAAGAAATTCAGATGTGCTACCAAATGAGGAAAAGAGATCAGCGTCAAACCTAGAGCCAACTCACAATATTTTGGAGCTGATGATCCAGGCTAAACATTATGGCCTTTTTACATTTATGCCTTTAAACACTTAGCAACGAAATGACCTCCTTTTTCTGCCTGCCTCTTCTTTCCCCCCACCCCCTTAAATATAAGGAATTCAACAAGCTGTTAATACTCCTTGATTAACTTTGGCAGATTCTACAGTCCCCAAATCATTTTCATGGTGGCACATTGCATTCTAGGACAGGTTACCAATTTTGTATCCCAATGACAGTCTTGTCCTTTTCCACATACATCCTTTTCTCTCTTCCCAAGGAGAATTGATCCTAACAATAAAGTGGAAAAATATTTGAGGAAAGTGGCTAAAAGCTTTGAGTGCTGACAAACACAAAAGTCTGGGCTAAAATAAATACCTGTGATTACTTATAGACTCAACTACAATACAATGTCTAATATGAAGTTAGCCCTCAATTAAAATTGGAATAGGTGAAAAATAATAGTATTTATGTCTTTTATTGATACTTCTGTGTACCAGGCCCATTTCTAAGCAGTTGACCAACATTATTTTATTTAACCTTCACAACAACACTTCATAAACAGTTGGCATCATTTCCATTCAATACCTGGAAACTGAAACTTAGAAAGAAGCTGTGCATTAATAACGAAAGCAGGACCTGTGGGAGAAACTTCAAACCCAGGTGTTGCTGACTTCAGAGTCTATGCTCCTTTTACTATACCACAATGAATAAAGGAATCCAGTGACAGTTGAGAGAACAGATGTCAAGAGCTCCCTTTCTCATAGCAGGCTGATTTGGAGGAGGCTCATGATTAATAAAATGTCTCCTGCACTGTCCTGGTTAAAGTTATGATGTTGCCAGCACTGGAATAAACTCCTCCTGTGGGTCAAAGCCTTTTTTCTCCTAGATGCTACAGTGCAGACTGTTTACTTGAGATGGGACCTGAAGAACCCAGTTACATCTTCAATTGAGTGCAATAATCACTAAGCTTCCATAAACAAGAGGGGGTGACGAAAGGTGTGGAAGAGTCCTGAGGAGGATGGCTGGAAGTTTGGGCTGGGGAAAGCAGAGGCCATCAAGAATGCAGGGGATCCCAGAAGAACAGAGGTGGTGGGGCAGGGTTACTTTACCTAATTGGACATTTTGCTGTCATTCAGCAATACTAATAATATTTGCAAGAGCAGACTCAAAACTTCCCAAAATACCTAACTTATACAGTACAACTTTCCTGGTAATCAACATGTTTTGAGCATAAAAGGGCAATAATGCATTGGCAGAGTTGTATAAGAGAACACAAAGGATTATCTTTTACATTTTTTGTCTAGATATTTCATATTTTCTAAGTAAAAATCCAATAAAGACTAATCTAGGCTAATTTTAATTAGGGTAACACTATACACATTTTGCTCACATCGGCAGAATAGAAGTTTGCAGAGAAGAAAAAAATGTGCATTCTAAACAAATTGTGGATTTGTTTCAAGTCACAAAATTATTAAATCTCCCTTTGGAATACTATGGTCCTCTAGAAAAAAAATCTTTTATGGTACTGAGACATAACTCCAAGAAAAGGGAGTGCCTCGATTATTCCTTTAACAAATGTATATTGAACATTTCTTATATGATAGGCACTGAAATAAATTTAAAAATGAATAAGACCATCCACTTCGACAGTCTATGTGAAGACACACCTACATGAACAATTGCAATATAATTTAACAGAGGTTGTACTAAAGTTTGTGCAAGGCCCTACTGGAACAAGAAGGGAGTTGCTTACTTAGCCTATCTTGGAAAAAAAATTCACCAGAGAAAGGATATTTGAGCTGCTATCTATGTGCAAATTTCCAGAGATGAGACAATACGTGGCCTGTCTGGAGAATAGTGTGAAAGTCCATATGCACATAGAAAAAGAGTTTTTTATTTATTTAACATTGTCTAACTAACATTTACTCTTCGAAGCACTTTACATGCATTGGCTTACTTAATCTTCAAAATTTCCAAACCGAATTTTACAGATAAAAAACTAAGGTTTAGATAAGCTAAATAACATGTTCAAGGTCTCACTTGGGCAAAACTAACCCACAAATCCAGATAGCCAGGCTCTAGCACATATGTTCTAACCACTTCCCAGCACTGCCCATACTGCTAACACATGAGGATGGAAATGTAAGTTGTGAAAGACTTCATATATTCTGCAACAGGGTTTGAGCTTGATAGTGTGTGACCACCAAAGGTGTTAAGGCAGAAAAATAACACCATCATATCGTGGTTACAGAAATGTTACTCTGGTGTCAGAATAAAGAATGGATTGGAGACCAAGGAAACCAAAATCTAGAAGACCTGTTAATAATACTTTGTTTCAAAGGCACAGGTAAGACATGGTGAGGGTTTTAATTGTGATGATGGATCTGCATAGGAAGAAAGAGAATAAGAAAATATTTAGTGGTACTATTAACAGGGTTTTGTGACCCTGGGAACACTAGGTGGAGGGTGAGGTGAAGATCAGTCCAGTTTGACACAATTTCTAGCCTGAGTAACTGGAGAGAGGGTGAGTCCTTTGGTTACACATTAACCAAAGTGGAAATGTGAGAAAAGGGAAAATTGGTTTAGGTGGTTAGTAAGTTCACATGGTAGTATGTTGAGTTTGAGGTAATCCTAGGAGTACAGTACTTTAAGGAGAGACGATGCCTAGAGATATGAATGTGCTTGTCATCGTCATAGATTTAGCTGGAGTCACGGAGGCATGTGAACTTAGTGGTGATGATAAATTTCAAGCAAAGGTGAAGGAAGAGATCACTTAGAAGGAAACCCTTGGTGATTATTTTAATAGCTAAATAATCACTATATTATTTTCAAGTAAGCAACAAAGAAATCTAATATGCACATTCTCAGCCAAAGTCAGTAATTCCAAGATAGAATCTTTTCTAATGTTCTTGTTGTTGCTGCTGTTGTTGCTGTCAGCTCTTTAATTAGGTTCTTCTTCAAGACATTTAAAACACCAATTTGTGAGGATAAATTCCATTCGTCAGAGCAAACACAGATCGCAGGTAGCACTGGAGCTGAGGAATACTTTTGATTTTTGGTAAAATTTGTGAGTCCACAGCTTTCTGATCAATCTTGGGCTGCTCTGCAATCTCATATTTCTTTTTTTCTGTGTCAAAGATCTCACCTTCCTAGTGTCTGGGCTTCCTCAGCTGCTTCTTCTTGAAGTAATCATCAGTAAGATGTTTTGGGATTGCATATACAGAGGTTTGTCACAGACTTCAGGGAAAACCTGAAAGCATTACAAACAACAACAACCAAAAAACAGGAAACACTTCCATGTTGAACGTGCTTAGGCATTTTCTACCTTTCTTTCTTTTTTTTTTTTTTTTTTTTTTTTTTTGAGACGAAGCCTCGCTCTGTTGCCCAAGCTGGAGTGGAGGGGCGCGATCTCGGCTCACTGCAAGCTCCACCTCCCGGGTTCACGCCATTCTCCTGCCTCAGCCTCCCCAGCAGCTGGGGCTACAGGCACCTGCCACCACGCCTAGCTAATTTTTGTATTTTTAGTAGAGACGGGGTTTCACCGTGTTAGCCAGAATGGTCTCGATCTCCTGACCTTGTGATCCGCCCGCCTCAGCCTCCCAAAGTGCTGGGATTACAGGCGTGAGCCACCACGCCCGGCCTCTACCTTTCTTTTTCAATGAGAGCAAGTTCAGATCATTTAACAAATGGTATTAGTATGTATTTTTCAAATAAGTGAAAATTGCACCAATTAAGCAAGCACTGACACTTAACAATTCTCAGCTTGAGACTTGTCTCCACTAATTACACGAGAGAAGAATATTTGTATTACTGATAAATCACTATCATTAAAAGTCATATTTTTCAAACACAAAAATGCTAGGTTTTATTAGAAATACTTTTTCAACAATATAAACATGAATCTATGTGTATGAGAAAAGTATACAGACTTTAACACTATGACAAGATAAGCAAAACTTACACTTTGTATCCAAGTCTCTCTTCCTGTAGTTTACATGAGTCCAGAAACAACCAGAGCAGGAATCATCTATGAATCTCACAGCCAGCACTGGTTAATTTGACCCCAAATGCATGGCAGTGGTTTAAAAGGCAGAACCATGGAAATGAGTGACAGCTCCCTGGTTACCTTAATTCTTTCTTTGGCTATTTGTCATTCCACTAGTTAGATTTCAGTGAATATCAAAACTATTGGCAATACAAGTACTACAAGAGATATTATTTTGCACTTAAAATTTTAAATTTAAAAAAATTTTTAAACAAAATTTTAAATATTTGACGTAGAGCACAGGTACAGCCATATTGCCAATGCCATCAACTCAAAGGGTCAATAGTTTTTGCAGCTATAGCAGGTTGTAATCACTCATGTAAGGTGATCTGATTTATGTGTTTAAAGGACCACAGGCTTCTGTGTGGAGAATGGAGTGAAGGCAAGTCAGAGAATCCAGTAGGAGGCTCTTCTTGTACTGGTACAGAAAAAATGATGGGCTGAACTAAGAGTGGGAGGTGGAAATGAAAAAAGACGGGCAGATTGGTGTGTTTGTTGTTAGTCTGTTTGTTTGTTTTTGAGATGAAGTCTCGCTCTATCACCCAGGCTGGAGTGCAATGGCACAATCTCAGCTCACTGCAGCCTCCGCCTCCTGGGTTCAAGCAATTCTCCTGCCTCAGCCTCCAGAGTAGCTGGGATTACAGGCATGCGCCACCATGCCAGGCTAATTTTTGTATTTTTAGTAGAGACAGAGTTTTGCCATATTGGCCAGGCTAGTCTTGAACTCCTGACCTCACGTGATCTGCCTGCTTCGGCCCCCCCACCAAAGTGCTGGGATTACGGGCGGGAGCCACCGCACCCAGCCCAGATTGGTGGTATTTTTTATAGTCTACTGTGCATATGTGTTAATTGACTGGATGTGAGAAAGCAGAGCATTGAATGGGGAATAACTGGATAAATGGGATGCTGCTTTCTGAGATGGGGAAGAGTTGTATTAGCAGGTATGGGGAAAAGAGTTCTTTTTTGCCCATGTTAAGTTTGAGATGCTTACTAGACATTCAGGTGGATGTCAATTCTCTCGTATATTAGGTATTGTTGATAATGTGTAATTTGGAGAATTGCTGTGTAGCACAGAAATAATGTATTTAACTCACCTAGAAGACTGGCTAGGTTACAACAGATGCTTAAAAGTGGTAACTATGTTTGTTATCATTGGAAATGCACAGAAAGTGGGAAATGTTATTGCGACTAGTAGTTGAGAAAAATCAGCATTATTGATTTCAATTTTTGGAATCACCTGCATAGCAGAAGTTCAAGTCAATAAACTTTTTGAGCACCTACTATACCCCAGGTATTGTGCTAAGTATTAGGAATAGATACAAGAATGACAAAGACGGAATCTTTCCTTTCACAAAACTCGGGGCAAATTACAGAAGAGAATGGAATGCTGAAAGGGCAGAAATTAAAGAAGAGAAAGAAAAGACTGCAACTTGGTGGACACTTTGTCAAACATGCAAGAAGAAAGAGGAGCCAACAGAGTAAGCAAAGACAAACAAGGAAAGACACAACCAGTATCACAAAACCTAGACAAGCTTGGAGATGTTGCCACCAGAAGAGGGGTGTGTTTTAACAATGGTGAGTTGATCAACAGAGTTACCTAGAAAGAAAGTGAAAGATGAGTCAAAGCTAAGAAAATGTCAGATTACAGGCAACTTTCACCATTTGTATGCACAGTGAAGAGATCAGAAACTAGATTGCCTGGGACAAGTGGTGAAACAATTAGTAAGTAGTGTCCTCTGGGGTAAAGAATGTAACATAGCAAAAGTTTGGCAGGGTAAGGACAGAGAGAAATAAGTACAGCTTTCATATAGCAAGACCTAATACTTAAGACTCAAGGACATCAAGGACACAGATTAAAGATTTTCATCCTAACTCTCTACAAGAGAGAATCTAAAAATTGAACAAAGATCACTTTATTTACACCGGTGATATAATTTGTTTATCTATACATACATACATGCAATTAAGGACCTCTTTTTATCAATTTTCTTCACCTTATAAGGAAATTGGACCAGTGTAGCATAAATTCATGATGGTAATTTCAAAAAGAATATTAAAGAATATTATATGTTATGTTCCCATACTTGAGCTTTTCTTTCCTAGTAATATATTGCAGTAATGTTTTATTGTAAATTTAAGACAGCCATACAATGCCAGTTCTTTATTCCTTGTTTCAATATTAACCAATGTGTGTCTCTGGACAAATAACAGAGCATTTACAAGCTTCTATTTTCTTACTTATAAAAGATGGTTGAAAATCTCCTTCATATTTAAAAAAGAAGTGGGAGTGTAACTGTCTCAGCATCATGTTGCCTTATGTAGAAGAATAAGCATTCCAAGCATTTAAAAATTAAGGAAAGCCCTAATTTGAAAATCAGTAAGCCTGATAATGTCATGTTTTAGATACTGGCATAAAGGTGGACACAGTCAGGTTGGTAGCCAGATTCACTGCTGGGTGACGTCACTATCAGAATAGACAGAAAAAACGACACAAGTCAATGTGCAGGAGAGTACATAGACATGTTCTCCAAATCACCAAAGGGAAAAATCCAGGTTGATGTTTACACTATTAATTGAGTTATTAGTTTATATAATGAATTGGGTCACAGATTTGATTTAACATGCACAACTGGTTCATAAAGATGTATAAAGATATGTTCATTTTCAACTAAAGATAGGCAGATTACTATTATTTTTAATGATCATATTAAATGTTTTAACAAATAATATTAGCCAATTGGGTGTTTACTCTGTACCAGGCACTATTCTAAACACTTCGCATGTGTTAATTCAATGCTCACAACCATATGAGGTAAGTCCTTTTATAACCCCCATCTTTTTTTGTTGTTGTTGTTTGGGTTTTTTTGAGACAGTCTCACTCTGTTGCCCAGGCTAGACTGCAGTGGTGCAATCTCACTGCAACCTCTACCTCTCGGGTTCATGCGATTCTCATGCCTCAGCCTCCCAGGTAGCTGGGACTACAAGTGCACACCACCACTCCTGGTTAATTTTTTGTATTTTTAGTAGAGACAGGGCTTCACCATGTTGGCCAGACTGGTCTCCAACTCCTCACCTCAGGTGATCCACCTGCCTCAGCCTCCCAAATTGCTGAGATTATGGGCATGAGCCACCGTGCCTGGCCCACCCCCATCTTATAGATAAGAAAGCTAGACATAGAGAAGTTTAAGTAATTTGCTCAAGTTTATCCAGAAAGTAATTGGCAGCCCTAGAATTTGAACCCAGGCAATTTAGCTCATGATATTTTACCTTAACCATCACTCTATTCTCTCTGCTATAAATATTTATCTGCCCCTTACTATATTATTAGCGTTGTACTGTGCACTGGGGCACGATAGTGAACAAGATAGATTGGGTCCCTGCCTCCATGGACTTTGTAAAGTAGTGGAAGATATAGACAAATAAGCAGCTGAAACACAGTATGCTAAGTGCTATAATGGAGGAGAGATAGTGTCCCCTGGGAGCACTTAGTAAGAGCACAAGTCAGATATTTTTGGCGGGAGAGGATACATCAGGAAAGAATCCCTTGATGCAATAAACAAGGGAAAGATGAATAAGTGGTCACCAGGAGAAAGGAAGTTGAAGGTGAAAGGATGAAGAGGAGGAGTGAAAAAGTAAGAATGTCCAAAAAAAAAGAGAGAGCATGGAGCCTGAACTGACAAAGCTATTCGTACTTATAGATTTGGAGAAAAAAGAGAAGAGGTGGGAGGTGAAACTGGAGATATGGGCAGAAGCCATATCCCATAGGGATTTATACCATGTTTAAAAGTTTGGTTTCTGTCCTAAATCCAAAAACAATGCCGCTAAATGATGTTAGAAGAGAAAATGATATGGTGTACAAAGACCATTATGGCTGTTGTATGCAGCCTGGATAACAAGAAGACAAGAATAAAGGCAGCAGGACCAGTTAGCAAGTGAGTGCCATTAGGGAAGTAAAGGGTAATAATAGTGGCCTGATGTAAGGGAGTGGCAATGTGGGAAAATGAGAAGGACAAATTTAAAAGGTATTTAGGTAGGAAGCACAGAACCTAGGGATCGTGGTAAGGAGGGGAAGCGGAAAAAGAGCTGTCTGGATTGACTACCATATTTCTGATTTGACAAATGTTGGGTGTTTTTTTGTTTTTTGTTTTTTCTAGCAGGGCACAGCTTTCTGGTGTAGGAGTGGAGGATCCAAAGAGCTGAATTTAAGCAGGGTTGGGATTGTGCAGGTGTGTGGGACCCTGAAGCATATTGGGGGAAGTTGCTGGAAAGAGAACAATTAAAAGAGTAGAGTATAAAACCTAATTTAAGTAGGGAAGAAAAGAGAGAGAGACGTTAGAAGGTAAGGGGTTCAAGGAATTGGAGGTCCTTGTTAGGCTGCAGAAGAGATGACAGTGAGTGAGAAAAGAAAAAATATGGATGTGGTCAGTCAGCAAATTGAGATGTTGAAACAGCAGAGTTGGAGCAGTTCAATAGTACCTAATATATAAAGTGATGCCAAAGGGATGGCATGACCTATGATAACACCAGGGGACTAAATAGTGAATAGTAACTAATGTAGAATGGAGAAAAATATCAAAAATAGAAAGGGTATCACCATAAAGTCAATGGGCTGTTGAATCAGAGAAGAGGTACACAGTCGAATGAGGAAGAGTATTGGAAACAATGTCTGCCCTTCTCTCCCTTCCTTTGCCCTCCTTTTCCCTCCAGCGGAGGAGTTTTGGTGACTTGATTGCTCTCAGCAATATTACAAAAAACTATGTTTACCTGGTATCCAGGCACTGAGAATCAAGAAGACCAAAACCCAGTGTTCATAGCCTATTCTCATGAAACCTGAAGAACCCTCATCCATGCTAATCACATAAGGCTGCAGGCCTGTGAAATGCTGTGGTGTCTGGATAACGTACACCAGAAAAGGGGAGGGGCATAATGTTTCCTCCCACACAAAGGTCTTTATCCAATCATTCATTCAAAAATTATTTATTGAGTGCCAATTATGTGCCAGCCATACAGTATGGAGCAGGATAGATGTCATCGCATCTAGTAAGAAGTTCAGACCTTGTCTCCAGGGATTTTTAAAACCACCATTCCAGCCTGCAGAGTAAAAAATCATGTCTGTGTTGGTCGGAGAAAAGACACAAAACTGGCAATGCAACTGGGGAATCAATAAATAAATCTAATCTGTGAGGATTTTTTGTTTAGAAATAAACAAATGACCCACTTCTCACTATCTTTTTGCACTAATACCTTGAAAAAATGTAAATTGGACAGTGTAAACATGCAAAATTGTTGGCATGTAGGAGAGAATTTTTCTACTTGTCTAAAGATTCAAGACTCGTTTTTGAGTCCTAAAAACAAATACATTAAGGACAGAAGAAGAATCATAATACTGTATATGTAACCCAAATAAGTCATAATTTTAAGTAAATAACATCATATATACAATATAATAACCTAATAATTAGATATGAGACCGTATTTATTTTAACTCCTTCCCTAATAACAAGTAGAAGATGTCTAACCCACAACAGTCATAGAAATAGCTAGTCCTTTTTTTTCGTTTTCCAAAAAAAACACCCTGAAAATTGTTTACTAGTAGAATGATTCAAATTTCTCTTCTCCATTGACGGTGGATTTTATTTTAGTAAATTTATAAACATACAGCTTATTAAAATGTTCAGTCTCAGCAAAGCCTACAGAACATCAAAATTTTAATGCCAAATAAATCACAAAAAAGTAAAATCGTTTTTAGTTATACCAGCCATAGCTACAGCACTCAGCTTAAAGCTACAGGAAAAGATGGAAAGTGTTCTCTATCTGCCTGCTTATCATCTTATTTACCAAAACCCTGCTTGAACATATTATTTTACATCAGGCTATCGTCATTTTAGCAGACTAAGACTTGGCCTACATGTTACTGAATAAAGTATATGGCATCTGTGGTCTTCATAGGAATAATAATGAGGAAGAATCTCATATATGTGTATATGTATTTATGATTTACATATATACAGACGTATCACACACCCCGAATAGAATACAGATTTCCTTCAATGACAGCAACAACTCAATGACCCGCCCACTAGCATGGCTAAAATACTAAACCACTAGACAGCTTTATGTGAACTTGAGCTTGATTGTTTCTTAGCTCTGCTTCAGAACCTCATGATCATGTGCATGCAATTTCTACAGAAGCGGAAACGTAGATGCTGTGGGTCAGTGAGCATTCCTTTCCAGGGTGCTTCTGAGATGAAGCCCCACGATTAACACAGGGCCCTTAATGATGGGCGGGGGACTAAGCATTCCAAGATTGGCCTGGATTCCTGCCAGAAGGGAGAGAAAGGGGTCTTTGTATGTGGACATCTGAAGGGCGGGCATAAACATGTTAGTTGATACTTAACACCCAAAACCAGTGCCAAAACCGTTAGCTCCCCTCAATAGCCTACTCTGGTTTCAACTGTCCGCGACAATGGAGCAGCCACCTCAATATACAAAACTTGCTCTTTAAACATCCTCAGAGGAATTCCCAAAATAGCAGCTGTTAGAAGCAAACAGACTCTAATTCATTGACATATGCAGACCTTTTAATGTTTTTCTGGTGACGTTTACATTTTTTTTGTACCTACGCCATCTATGCATTTTTAATAATTACCTTGTAGATTACGTATGCAATCCCTCCAGGCACTTGAAGAAGGAGCCCCGGGATTCATCATCAGATGAAATTGTTAGTTTTTACGGCAAGAGGCCCAGCTAATTTATGCGGGGAATTTTTCAGACGTTTTTCCTCTGGTCTCCCTTCCCTGCTGTCCTCGCGCCTTTCTTCCTCAGTACATTAAGAGATTCTGATGTGCCTGCAGCAACATCCGCCAGTGGTGGCTGACTGTAGAGATGCCAGCCAGACTTCCCCGCGGAGGAGCCCGGCCATGTGGGCCGCCTCGGCAGAGCGCGCTCCCTCGGAATCCCCTCTGGGATCCCCCTTCCACCAGAGCTGAATCTAATCTCACACCTTCAATAACTTTTGTGGGCTCAGTTTAGTTTCCGGCAGACAGTTATCTGTGTTACATAAATTCCACACGAAAAGTAAGCAACCTCCTATCTCTAGAGAACCATTGGCCAGGCAAGTTGCTGCTGCAGAGGCAGCTCCAGAAACTTCGGCTTATAAGTGGCCATGTGCAGCCAGATAAGAGAATAAAATGTTGTATTTGCAGTGCAAGGGGCTTTGATTCCCCTCTCCCCAGGTTTATTCATGCAAAATATTAATAGCAACTCTACATTAAGAGGCCGTTGGGAGATAGATATATGTGTGTGTCTGTGTGTGTGTGGTGTGTGTATATACATATACATATGAGACAATCCGATAGATGACAGATGGTTAGTACATTTTTTAATGAACCAGGATGTAACTCTGAAATGTCAGTTTTCAACAAGCAGCTTAATTGTGGCTACTACAGGACATTAGCATCAATATGGATGCTTATTTAGGAAAGCAAAATCCTTGCAAGCCTCAGCAGCTCTAAATGGAAAATTATTCCTAATAAGGAAATCATTTAATGGGTACGACTACAAAACACTATTAAAAGTGAAACTATTTAATATATTTATAAAACGAAGTCTCTCCAAGATTACATATAATAGTGTTTAAATTTCAATATGATAATACATAACCTGGATATTACTAAGATGTAAAACTTTATTACTCTTAATTACCTTTAATAATTTTTTAATCATCAAACACCATAATTGTTTTACAGAGTGGTATTATTTGGAAGAACTTTTTGTTTAATAAACTCCTTTCTTTATTTGTAGTAGAATAATAGTGATACAGTGAGGAATGACAAACTTTTGGTATAACTTAGAATTCTGATAAAGGTGAATGCAGACATTACAAACTTAACAAGTCTTTTGTGTGACCTAATTGCATTAGAATATATTAGCAAGGTTGCATAGTGTAGGTTTTATGTTCCATTAGAAAGGTCATCACCGATTTGGGTTGAATCGTTAAAGATAGGAGACCACATTAGCAGAGTGCTCTTCGAGGGGCTGAAGGATGAATATACTTTGCTTCATTAGCATTATCTCATTGTAACGCAATATTCTAATTTTACAGTAGGAAGAGACAATAGGAGAGCTCCGAAGCCCCAGATTCCACATTCCTCTTATTATAAACCTATGGGTAATTGCACCATGCCATTGTTTCTCTAAAACGTAAACCTAATACAGTAAAAGAAGCCAACCTATTTGTTTTTCTGATTATAATCAAAGATATCAGCTCCATGACATGCTAAATCGTAGACCTTATCCTCCAAACTGTCCTGTTCTTTTTAGCATTTGAATTGCTGTTTTAAAAGGTCTTATGCTATTTTAAAACAGCACAATTTTAAATTCCAGAGTTATTGAATCAAATACATTACAAGATGTCTATGTATAAATCTTAAATGTTTTTATGGATTTTACAAAAACATAAGCCTCAATAATCTTCAATTGGTGTTACTTATAATTACCCCGGAAGGAAATTTTAGTTGCTATATTTCTATCACTAATGGCAAAGAGACATAAATGTACCTGGTGATTAATCCTCGTAAGAATTTTGTTAGTATCCTTAATATCTACAAAAAGAATAACAAACTATCCTGTCATTTAATCTTCAGATTACATGGGCAGACAGACCGTTGTGTTTGACTCTTTTCTGTTACAAAGAACAAAAATATGCAGATTATCTTACATAATGAGCTTCACTGTAAGGTTGCCAAGAGAGTAAGGAAGCACGAAAATCTTGTAAGGAAGCTGAACATCACTTATGATGCCACTGCAATGTCAAAAGCTTCACAGCAGCTCCAGGGGTCTGCCATTTGTGTGCCTCGGTTTCCCTCTCCTCTGTTTCATGGCTTCTGCTTGTCTGCTTTCAGGGCATCACCTCACTTCAGAGCCACTCTTTTGGTCTCCACCTCTTTTTGCACATTTTCAAGTCAACCACCCTAAGAGCAAAGATAGTCATTGGAGTAATTAATCCTTATCCAGGTTAGAACAACCATAAAGGATGGCGTTCTTCTCAGCCCATCTCAAATGCTGACCTAGAATATGGCCTTTAACTCAGTTACTGACCCCAGGCCCAACTCTGGCTGTGGCCTTAGTAGTAAGGTCACATGACAAAGCAGTAAATGTTTATACAAGGAACTACTTGCTTATAAAGGGACTATGGATATGAGGTGAGCACCCAAAGCATGACGAGCATTCGTAACCTCAATACACAACACAGAATACCTCACCGGAGAATACAGCCTCAAACTGCCTACCATCCACAGGAGAAGAACTGAAAGGACTTGCTAGCTGTCCATTCCTCTAGAGCAACAGTCCCCAACCTTTTTGGCAAGGGTGGGGCAAAGGGAAGAGGGGGACCTGGGGGATGTTTTTGGGATGAAATTCTTCCACCTCAGATCACCAAAGCATTAGTTAGATTCTCATAAAGATTCTCATAAAGATCCCTCCATGTGCAGTTCACAATAAGGTTCCTGCTTCTGTGAGAATCTAATGCCACCACTGATCTGACAGGAGATCATGCTCAAGTAGTAATGCTCACTTGCCCCCTGCTCACCTCCTGCTGTGTGGCCAGTTTCCTAACAGGCCATGAACTAGTACTGATTCGCAGCTCAGGGGTTGGGGACTCCTACTCTAGAGGGACCAAGGTGCATATCAAAAACTCTCATTAGTGCCATATTGTCTTGATTCTTTATGGAATTGCTTATACTGGGATACTTTTTTTGTAGTCTGCCTTTAGCTTTCATATTAATTGAGAGGAAACAAAAAGCCTTCTTTTTGGAAATCTTTTATTTCATTGGCTATAAGAATATTATTGAGAGCACCATTCAGGCCCTTCTTATATGTAGTTCTATGAAAGAAATTTGTTTTAGGGCTATGTGCTAAGAATAGTTTTATGTGCCCCAGAGAAAGTGTTTGTTTGATCATCTTGAACAGTTACCCAATTCTGCCTTTTCACTTAAGCCACTAGGAAGCTTAAACCTTAATATAGAGCACAACTGTTACAACTGTGCCCTATCTTGTTTCTGATCTTGACCCTTCTTCTAATTCCTATTTTCCTTAAGCCTATTTTTAATATTTTGTATTTTACCACTCTTCTTGTAAATTGAATCCCTTGAGAAAATAGAGTATAATAAATAATATTTTTGAAAGACACAAATGGCAAATAGCCTAAGACACAAGAAAAAAAACATGATATTTTATCCTATCATACTAAATTTCTGAGACAGTCGCAAAGATCCCCTGATATCTGTCTGTTCCATTAAACTAAGAATTTAGTTCAAAACCACTGCAGAGGAAGACCTGATCATAAAGAACCATTGTAAATATCAGAAGCAATTTTATATCTGAAAAATGTCACAAGTATTCGAACTCTATCTACTTCAAAAGATCAATTTAAATTATCATAACTAGTACCTAATCCTATAAAATGTATAGTCAACACCATTTCTCATGGCAATCTTGCTGAGGAAAATATTATACAGAAATTAAAAAAAAAAAAAATTAAAACTGACCACATAGTGTTGATATTAATAGGAAGACATACATTGCCCATCTTTTGTTAATAAAAGGGAAAGGGGAATAATCAGCATGATTAGGAGCCTTTCTTGTTAAAAGCAAACAAAAAAAAGCTTGAAATGTTTCAAAACCCTATTTCTAGTGTTGTTTCTATAGATCAGTAAGCTATAGTGAATAAATAATTTGTAGTTTTAATGGAAGAATGATATGCTATAAGAATAAATGTTTATTACAGTCTCTGCTTCTCCAGTGTCCTGAATAAGGGTTTGTCTGAGACTACCTAATGTTTTATTTTTTTATTTTTTTATCATTATTTTTTTGAGACAGAGTCTCACTGTGTCACCCAGGCTGGACTGCAAGTGGCACAATCTTGGCTCACTGCAACCTCCACCTCCCAGGTTCAAGCAATTTTCCTGCCTCAGCCTCAGAGTAGCTGGGATTACAAGCACCTGCCACCAGCCCTGGCTAAGTTTTTCTATATTTTTAGTAGAGACAGGGTTTCACCAAGTTGGCCAGGCTGCTCTTGAACTCCCGACCTCAGGTGATCCACCTGCCTTGGCCTCCCAAAGTTAATGTTCTATTTAACCCTAAACCACCATTGATCTCCACAGAGAGGTCCCAGTCAAATGCACCCAGAATTATACCAGCTGCAGGTCTAACAAAAAAAACTTTCTCAGATTGCGCTAAACAGTCATTTTTGTGTTACTTTTTCAAATATAGTCCTTTTATATCTTACACACACAGACAGACTTCCTGGTATTCTTCTTCCAGACAAACTAAGATAATTTGCTACATCCGTAGATCCAGGTGACATGCTACCTCACAAAATCAAACAAGAATAATAAAAGTAAAAAGAAATTTTCATTTAAGGCAGAAGAATTTTTAAAGTGATAAAAGAGACTCCCAAGTTTTATATCTCTCTCTAGTGAAGATGAAAATCATGTTAAACACCAAATACACTTGTCTAATTACATCAGGAAATACTGTTCTGTATTTGCTAATGAAATGTGATGCTACTGTATTCACTGAGAGCCAAAACAAAGTGAAGACATAACATTCTAATTACAAAAAGGCACTTGGTAAAGTGGTTGTATGCTTTGAACTGTAATAAAAATTAATAAAATTATGTAAATACAAACAGTTGCTGAAAATGTGGCACTCTAATTTTAGAAAAGCCACAGAACATAATGACTTAAGAAACTTCAAACCATTTATAACCTCATTCAGTTCACAGAGAAGACTAATGAGAAAATGTTTGTCTAAAAGGCTAATATTTGTTTTAATATATTTACTTCATTGCTCTAAGTATGAAAGCCACCCCATATTCTTTCGGCAGTAAGGGTAAAATCCTAAATAAATGAATATGTAAGCACAAATTTCCCATCCCCAAGCGTTTTGCAATCTTCCAGCTAAGTTGCCACTGATGCATTCATAAATGTCTTAATGGCCTTACTATGTGGAATCCTGTTATAATGCAGGAGCCAGAGGACACTCAGAAACCCCATACTTTATGCTTTCCAGGTTAGAGGAAAAGAGATGCACCACACATCACTATGTACACAGAGAACATGATTTGACCTCCATGATCAAATCCTTGCTATAACCAGGTGCCTTGTAATAGGTTTTTATCATAGCTGGCACTTACTGATTCTCCACAGTAGGCTTTGTTCTGTACTAATTTTCCATCCTGAAATCTCTTTATAGCATTCATGTTGACTCAAGAAATGCAGTGTCTTTAAAATTAACCTTAGGAATATATGTTCTATTAAATTTTCTTATAATTTAAACATGAAACTCATTATTAAAATTCATATAGCCTTTCTCTACATATTAATTCTTTAAAATTAATATTTTCATTGACTATGACCAAGATCAGTGAAGTGATAAGCTTTCTAACTTTCATCACTTAACAGTATCTTGTTCAAGAAGTGAATATGCCTCTAAACCAAATAAGCAATTTTAAAACTCTTCAAATGTTGTGTCTCTGAACTGTCTGAATAAATACGATATTCTTTACTAACAGTCTTCAAAGATAAATATACTTACTCAAGGAGTTGTAAAGGGACCAGAGATAATTTAAAAGGTCCCTACTTGCTTTAGTATGCAGGGAAAAAAAATACTACTTCAAGTCTGAAAATATATAATGGAGAGTATATCTTCCATTTGGGTCTGATTGCTTTTTGTAATCTACTGGGAGTTAATATAAGAGCACATATCTTCTGTACTTCTATAGAAGAAGTCTCCCCAAAGGTAGGTATAAGAATTATACCATCTGCAGAGGATGTGAATTTACTCTGGTAAAATTGCTACAAATATACAATGAAAATTATCTGTATAATTTTGTGAATGAAAATTGGAAAGATATTATTTTCAGTCACTCTTAGGATGTGATGATGTAACAATGAAGGACCTACTTAATCCATAAAAACATATCATTTATTTTGCTTTTAACACGGATCTTTAAAAAGAATACTTCAAATATCTAATATACTGTAACAAAATGGGAATAGTATTTAAAACAGCCGGATTAAACATCTAAATAATAAATATCACATGGCACTGCACATCTGTTCTTTGTAGCGTTTTCTGGTAATGCAGCATAGTGCGGCATTTCAGCAAACCAATTCAAACATAAGGATCGCTACAGAGCAAAAGCTCTTGTCACTGTTTGTGATTGTCTAATGGTATATGGTCCAATCATAAAGGGCAGCTGACAGGCTGGTATAAGAAATGAATTTTCTTCTTCCTCCTGACACATCAGGGTAAGGCCCCCTGCTGTAATGCAGAAAATCTTTTATGCAAAAAGAATACACCATCTTTCAACACATGATTACTATTCAGAAGATTCTGACTAGTGTTTTTTTTGGTGCATTTTTTAAAATACCCATACAAAATTGCACAAAGAGCAAACCAGGTCTAGGCTTATACATTATCTCTCCTCTTTAGTCATTCTGTGACCTGGTGCAAATTATCTTTTTTCTCAATACCTTCATTTCCCCATCTTTGAAATGGGGATGATAATAGTAAAATATGGTTCCTTTCCTAGAATAAAATGAGAATTGATTAATATTTTAGTGTCAAGGAAGCAGTGTTACCTTTTCAAACACTTAAAGAAATAACAATCATACTAAAAGCCCCAAAGTAAATTGAAAATGTTGCGTAATGTAACATTTTAAATTTTAAATATTTTAGATATGTTGCCTAAAATGTAAATATTTTCACTCTCCTTGTCACAGACAACTCAAAAAGCAAGCCTAGTGGATAAGTTCATGGAAGAACATGGTGCCTGTAAGAGTGAAAACTAAATATTTATCATCTGTAAACTATGTGTTAAGAACTTTGGTAAATACTTTACATTTATTTTCTCACTTAATCCTCACAACTTCTCTATGAAGTAAGCACTACTATTAATTTCATTTCATAAATGAGAAAACTGAATCTTAGAAAGTTTTTAAAAATTGTCTCCTAGTTAAAATAGCCATGGGTGGGAGAATGTTTTGAACTTTTTAAGTATTCCAGTAGTCAAGCTAGAGTCCACCCCAGCCTTCACTGTCAACTACTATGCTATGTGATATTTATTCACTTGATGAGGTAGACAGTATTTATGGGAAGGACGAGAAGGTGAAAAAAATATGAGGAGAATTTTGAGCTGGAGAAGACATAAGACACTGGTGCTCACCCAGGACAGACAACTCCGTCCTCTCAATAAAGCACAATTGGAGAGTGACTCCAAGAGGAGAGAGACATTTAGGTGAGCTGAGGGGCAGGTGGGGAGGGTTTGTCAGAGCAGGCAGCAGGCTTCGTGGGCCTCAACTAAATTGGGCTGAGACTCATGGAGAAATGGGGAAAAGGATTGGGCAGGCGGAGTTCCCCTGGGAGAGTCAAGTACGATTATGCCAATAACAGAGGCGAGGCAGAGGTTGGGAGGCAGGCTGGAGGCACGCTAGTCACCTGGGAAAGGAACCTCTGAAGGAAAGAGGTACTAATGAATGTGATTTATGTGAGTTCATGTTCATAAGGCTGTATAAATGCAAGTTGTTATTGCTTGAGGAGGCTTAAATTCACCAGAAGGAAAGTGTTACATAAGAGAGACATAGGAATAAGATATTCTGTGCAAATTAACTGAGGCTGCTATTCTGTGGCTAAGAACATCCTACCTCCGGCTGAGTATCCTATTACCTAGTCTGAGATGGTCGGGGAATAGATTAGCGGTACTTTCAAGAGGTGGGGAAAGAAATCTCCAAAGCACACCCTGACAGAGACAGAGGTGCTGCTGGAGCTTTTAAGAACAAGAAAGAGCCTCCTCCTCTGGAGAAGGAGTGGGCTAACCAATGGAAATGCTCGAAGGGAGTTTAGGAGTGAAGGGGGCACCCCAGGAGTGCTCCCTGAATGGAGGGAGCATCCACAGAAGATGCTCACAGCACAGGCTTAAATGTGAGTTTGAGGACCTCTAACTTGATTAAAATGTCAACTTTTATCCTCATATCCCAGGGTTGCTTAAATTGAGGTCTGTGGGAATATTCTGAAAAATCTGAGTTTTTAAGTTCAAGAAATGCTGTCAAGTGCACACTACTTGGGTGACGGATTCACTAAAATCCCATAAATCACCACTAAAGAACTTATCCATGTAACCAAAATCTACCTGTACCCCCCAAAATGATTGATATTAAAAAAAAGAACTGCTGTCAAACACCAAAATCCTTCTGAGATTACCTAATTTTTTTAAAAAATGTATGCATCTGGGGGCCCTTTTATGAAAAAGAATAAAAAGCTATGAACAAAAATTATATACCAAAGTGAGTATGTAAGGAGCTTTGAAGGTTAAGCACAGCCTTTGCTCAGGCAGGGACAGAAAGCAGAGCAGGCAGTGAGTGTCAGGCCTTCCACTCCACCTCATTATTTGAAAAAGATACTTGCACACACATGTTTATAGCAGCACAATTCACAATAGCAAAATTGTGCAACCAACCCAAAAGCCCATCAATCAATGAGTGGAAAAAGAAACTGTGGTATATATATACAATAGAATACTACTCAACCATAAAAAGGAATGAATTGACAGCATTCGCAGTAACCTGGATGAGATTTGAGACTTATTCTAAGTGAAGTAACTCAGGAATGGAAAACCAAACATCATATGTTCTCACTGATATGT
Source organism: Pan troglodytes (assembly GCF_028858775.2). Classification (NCBI taxonomy): domain Eukaryota; kingdom Metazoa; phylum Chordata; class Mammalia; order Primates; family Hominidae; genus Pan; species Pan troglodytes. Next base: position 110,737,925 of record NC_072403.2, read on the forward strand.
GGGAGCTAAGGTATGAGGACACAAAGGCATCAGAATGATACAATAGACTTTGGGGACTTGAGGGGAAGAGTGGGAGGGGAGTGAGGGATAAAAGACACAAATATGGTGCAGTGTATACTGCTCAGGTGATGGGTGCACCAGGATCTCACAAATCTCTACTAAAGAAATTATGTAACCAAATACCACCTGTACCCCAACAACTTATGGAAAAAAATAAATTTACAAAATATAAATAAATAGATTAGATTAATTCACCATGTTGAAAACTGTTAGGATTCTGACTCATTTCTAAGTAATGTCAGTAAAACTGGGATGATATCCCTCAGGAAGAGGTCACTGTTGAGTTAGTTTAATGACTCATATGTTGTTTGAGGTGATTTTTTTATATATTCAGAGGAAATATGTGTTGAATCTTTTAGGAAGTCTCGTAAAAGCTATTGCAAAGGATTCTGAAGACGAATGCTATAAAGTGTAAATTAAACACCAAACTAAAGGTATTATAATAGAAAAGAAACTAGGGACAAATCCCAGTTTCATGGAACCTTGGACATTTACAAGTTGGGATCCTCTTTAAGAAAAATTTTTAAAATTATGAATAAAATGTATATACAAAAGCAAACATTTTCAAATAAAGCTAGTAGATGCCCTGGCAAATAAGGGGTCTTGAAGGTTTAGCATCATTAATTTCACAGTAAATCCACCTCCTGGAAGGAGCTATAAATTATCATGCTCCTTCATCTTCTGAGTCACACAACACGGGGCCTGAGATCCTTTCACGGGAATAAATTAAAGGTTATCTTTCCTCATAATTAGGGCAGAAATAAAGAGAGGTTAGTTGGCATTAAAATTAACATGTCAAAATGATTCCTGTAAGCAACCAAAAATCAGGAATGCAACAATGAGGCAGGACTTAGGGGTAACTCATGAGTAATTCTGCAATTTAAAAAAATTTAATCAGCATCATTTATTAGAAAATAACATAAAGTTAAAAATTCAATTGTTCTGCTCTCGTGTGTGTGTGTGTGTGTGTGTGTGTGTATTATACAATTCTACTCCTAGGTATGAATATGTGTATATATATTGGAACAATTTTGCACTTATCTACCAGGAGACATGTACAAGAACATTCAGAGCAAGGTTGTATGTAATAGCAAATAATGATCATTTTTAAAACCTACATAACCACTGCCAGAGTAGAAATAACTGTGATTTATTCACTTGGTGGAATATTAGACAGCATTGAAGACAGACTGATTATGGGTACAAATGTACAGTTTGATAGAAAAAATAAGACCTACTGTTTGATAGATCAATAGGGTGACTATAGTTTACAATAATCAATTGTGTATTTCAAAATAGCTGGATGAGAGTAATTCGAATGTTTCTAGCATAAAGAAAAAACAAATAAAACAAATATTTACGGCGATGAATATCTCAATCACACTGATTTGACCCTTACAAATTATATGAATGTGAGGCTGGGGTCGGTGGCTCACGCCTATAATCCCAGCACTTTGCGAGGCCGAGGCGGGTGGATCACAAGGTCAGGAGATCGAGACCATCCTGGCGAACACGGTGAAACCAAGTCCTCTACTAAAAATACAAAAAAATTAGCCGGGCATGGTGGTGGGCTCCTGTGGTCCCAGCTACTCTGAAGGCTGAGGCAGAAGAATGGCGTGAACCTGGGAGGCTGGGAGGCAGAGCTTGCAGTGAGCTGAGATCGCGCCACTGCACTCCAGCCTGGGCGACAGAGCAAGACTCTGTCTCAAAAAAAAAAAAAAGTTAGCAATTTGAATACAAATTATATGAATGTATTATCATACGTATTCTGAAATTATATGCATCTATTATGTATCAACAAAAAAACACCATTTTAAAAAAGAAAATGCACAACCATAGAGATCAATCTTAGACACCACAATATTGAAGAGGAAAAAAAGGCAAGTCACAGAGGACTACATAAAATACTGCATGTTCTCACTTCTCAGTGGAAGCTAAACATTGAGTACATATGGACGTAAAGAAGGGAACAACAAACACCGGAGCCTACTGAGGGTGGAGGGTGAGAGAAGGGTGAGGATCGAAAAACTACCTATTGGGTACTATACTTATTACCTGAGTGAAAAAATAATTTGTACACCAAATCCCTGCAGCACACAATTTACCTATATAGCAAGCCTGCACATGTACCCCAGAACCTAAAATAAGTTTTTAAAAAAATACATAAAATATAATGTCTTTTTAATAAAGTTTAAATACAAGAAATACAAAACAATATATTCTGCAGAGACACATGTGTGGTGAAACCAATTTTTGAAGCAAGGAAAAGATTAATGCAAAATTCAATTTAGGAGCGACCTTTCAGAAAAGTGGATTTGGGCAGGAAATACACAGGTAGACACAAGGATACTGGCAATGTTCTACATTGAAGTAAGAAGACTGATTCAAGACTGTAGTTTTCATTACTAAGCTCAACGCCTTAGTTCTATTACATATACTGTCTGTACTTATCAAATAGTATATGTAACTATTTTAACCAATGAAAGTAAGGTTTAAATAGAGTATTTTAATTGTGTCTCATCATATTTTTGGTCACCTACACTACTTCATCTCTCAAACCTTGTTTGGGGGGAAAAATAAAACCAATATTCTGTTCAAACTATAATGCAATGGCTTTCAAATGATTTGACCACCAAACAAGCAGATGTGATGTTATTTATGCAATATATATATATATATATATATAGAGAGAGAGAGAGAGAGAGAGAGAGAGAGCATATATTGGTATCTTTCAATTATTTAAAATTGTCTTTAATATCCACCTGTAGCAAAAGTTCTCCACATCATCACCAATGTAATTCTTCTAACACAAAACAACAGAAGTCAACATGGCTCAGTTTAAACCTGTGCCAGGGCTTTTCATTGCCATGGAACGGATTCCCATCCTGACACTGCACATAGAATCATCCGTGACCAGGTCCTTCCTACCTCTCCCATCCCTTTTCTGATGTTTAGCTTGGCCTAGACAGAGGTCCTTGTAGCTGAGGCATTCTCTGGCTCTAGCTAATGAGATATGTATTTTTTTCCTTTTTTGTAAAGAACAAAAAAAGTATATGTATCAGTGTGTGTGTGTGTGTGTGTGTGTGTGTGTGTGTGTGTGTGTGTGTATTCTTCAGTTACCCTTGCCTTCTGTTGGCTTTAAGGACTAGCTTAATGCTCACTAATATTTCCCAGGCACTTCAAGTAGTTTGTTCTTTTTCATCCTTCAAGTATCAACTTAAATAGACCACCTCAGACCAACTGGACTAAATTAGATGGTCCTCATTTATTCTCCATCAGAGCACCCCATTTATTGCCTTTGCTGCATTTTGTAGTTTTTTTCTTTCTCTGTGTATGTGATGGTTGCTTGTTTCAGGTATGGGTGTGTACATTTCACATGGCAGGAGTCTTGTCTACCTTCTCCAATGATGTAAATTAGTGTGCAGCATACTACATGGGACATGGTAAGTTTTTAACAAATATTGGCTAAATGTATGAATCCTTGGCTGTGTCCCCTTTCCTTTTGCTTCCCAAACCCTAATCTTGAGTCATTCTGAATCATTTGGCAAAACCCCCCAAACACCTGGTTTTGGTTCAAGCCTTGGTGCTGGCTCGGCCTTCTGCCTAATGAATGCCTAAATAGGTGTTGTGTTGTCTTTCAAGGCTCACTTCCAGCACCACCCCTGTTGTGAGGTAAGAATTACTGATTCTCCCCAAGGTAGGACCTGACAGTCTCCTCTAGGATCCTCATGATCACCACCATATATTTCAATCAGCTGACCTACCTATTCACACCTTATTTCAATTTCAGTTTTTGTTTAAATGTTATGCCGGTTATTTAGATTTTTTTCTCTACCCTTCTCAACTCTTCTCTGTGATGATGCAGCTGGGACTGAGGCAACTACATTTCCCAGATTCCTTCACCACTGCCTCCATGTTAGATTCTGTCAATAAGGGGACTAGGAAGGCAGGGGAGAGAGGTGCCACTTGATCCTTTCCACTTGCTTGCAGTTCCTTCCCAGAGCAGCAGCTGATTCCATCTTCTCTTGGTGATCGCAGCCTCGTCATGAGCTTCATAGATATGAATGGCAGTTTTACAGGGCCCTTCTTTGAGCTTCTGGGGTCTGGTAACCCTAATCTCCTCCCTTGCGTTCCCTCACTTTTCAGGTGATAGGTGTTTTCTATAGTTATTAATACGTTCTCTCTGGGCTACCTCAGTCTCTCCTCTGTGATTTTCCAGCCTTCTAACACCTGTGCAATCAGTTCCTGATATTAAATTCTCTTTAAGATACCCAGAGTAACCTCCCCAGAACCTCTACCAAAAAAAAGAAAAAGAAAAAAAGAAAAAAGATATCCAGTATAATATTTGATTTCCTACTGGACCTCATAGATATATCTACTTCCTCCTCATAAGGATGGGAGTGCTCCTTGAAGATAAAGTACATTTCTGATTTATTTTTGTGTCAAGTCCTGGGGACAGAATATAGACTAAAGTAAATACTCTAAGTAAGTGTTGAATAAATGAGAGTAAGCGTTGAATAAATGAGTTAATGATTGATCCAGATAGTAGAGTATGAGGAACTCATCCAAAGCAATGACAATGAAGATGGGAGGGAATTTGTGACTATAAAGTTAATGAGAAGCCAATTGTCATTTCAAATCCAAAAAACAAAGCAGGAGATTGGGAATGGTCTGGTTTTCATTTAAAAAAAAAAATGTTACTTTCTCATTACTATTTGCAAATAACATGGCAGTGAAAATCTGTGTCACAAAATGTTCGTTCTCCAAGCTTCGACAATGACGTAATGCAGCCAAATTTCATTAAAAAACTCTGACTGTGTCCTGGAGTTTGTGGGGATAAAATTTGAACTACGACAGTGGAAAGAAAAGAAAACAATCTCTAGAGAAAGGAACCAATAGAAAATTGGTAAATTTTGCTTTGACTTTTACCCCGATAGAGAAAGAGACATGCAAAAAATACAAATTATTAAAGGGTTCAAAAGCATTTTCACAATTCATTGAACTACGAATCCACAGTTGATTATCAGAAGTTATTTGGGAAGGCTTAGCATCCATCCCTCATCTTTTAGTTACACTAGCCAAAGGGCTCCCTGTGAAATTCTGTCAGCCAAACTCACAGCTTATTGCTCTGTTTCTCGGGCCACAGACTAAATCTATTTTCTGTTTGCGGATTAGCTGGTAGTGACTCTACACATTCTACACTCTTGTCCCTGTCACCCCTATTCCTGTCCCTGTCCATTCTCTGTATTGAATATGGAAGGTAAAAAGCAAGTATGTCTCCTCCAGATAAATTGTCATGAGGTCTGAGAAAACAATAGAAAATAAAAGATAACACAACAACATATTTTTACAAGTTTGTAAAGCATCTAGTGTATTTCCTGTTACACAGCAGATGATTAATAAATGGCAGTTGATGTGGTTAGTCCTGCCACTGTGTTTGCTGCTGCTACAGCCTAGGTCATTTGCAAGTAACACTATTGTAATGGGAGACTATGAAAGAAATAGAGCATATGGCTCCAGTCCTTGATAAGCTCAAAGGATAATACAGCCACCACGTCAAACAGGGAGATGAACTGCAATAAAGAGCAAGACAATGCAATTATAACTCTTGGTTACTTCAAACATAGCACGTTACACAGAGCACAAGGTAAATGCATAGCAAATTCAAACTGCAAATGTCAACCAGAGCTGAGGAAGGTATTGAAGAAACTCTCTCTCCTTTAAACAAAACTCAAAGCCTAAAAGAGAATGGTCATCTCCTACCATGGCTGACTTTGATCTCAGCTTTACTTGTTCTGTCATCCTGTTCTACAACCGTCCTGAGTGGAGAGTATGATAGTGGGAGTGAGAGATCTTTTCACGCCAGGATGCGTGTGTGTGCACACATGCGTATGTGTCCAGTGAAACCACTCTCAAGTACATCAGTGCTTCAGCAGCTTATTTTCTTGTTCAAAATGTCTCTTCATGTGAGGGGTGCCATTTTAAAACTCTCTACAAAGGAACTACCAGTTACACACATTCAGGCCTTCTGCTAAATGCTAAGAGTGATTCTCAAGAACTCAAAAACCCAGAGAAACTTTTTGTTTTAAGAGATGTAATTCCTTCCCCCATGATTGACAATTGACAATAGGCAGATAAAACTTCACCCCCTTAGACCAAACAACCTAAAAATGCATTAGCCATTTAACTGAGCTGTACAAGAATTACATTCAAATAGAAACAATAGAATCCTTCTACCTTAGACATATAACAAAAATAAAACAATTTTAGGTATAGCCAAAATCTTTGGTCACTCTCTCATCTGCCAAAGTGCCATCTTTAGATGTTTGCCAACTGATCATATAAATTAAGATTCATGTGGCACTGTGGAAGACAGTTTGATAGAAAAGATGAAACATGCTAGGTTTTTTCTGACAATGTCCTTTATTCTTTCCTGAGCATAGCCATTCAATCATTAAAAAATATTGAGTTACTTTGCACTAGGCACTATTCTAGGGTCTTGGAATGCATCAGTGAACCAAACAGACAAAAATCTCAGCTTTCAGACCTTCTATACCAGTGTGGAGAGACTGATAATAAATATAATAAATAAGTAAATTAGACAGTAGGTTAGAAGGAAATAAATGCTACCATATACAATAGAGTAAGCAGAGTTAGGGAATGAGGAGGGAGGGTTTCAAATAGACCTTATTAAGAGGTTAACATTTAATAGATATCTGAGTGAGGTGAAAGAGTTAACTATGAGGATATCTGGGAGGAAAGTGCTCCAGGCAGAGCAAATAGTCAGTGTAAAGCCCTAAAAAGGTTAGCATCAGGGTGCATTGGAGGAACAAAACTGAGGCCAGTGATCAGGGCAGAGTGAACAAAGGGAAGAGTAGAAGAGGATGGCAGAGGAGAAATGGGGGACGAGATTATTCTGGGTTTTATGGGCCATTGTAAGGATATCAGATTTTACAAAGAAGAGAGAATCAGGGGGTTGGGGAGGAGGCATGTGGAAGAGAAGAGGACATGATTTGACTTTAAAGGGGTAAAGCATATTACTGAGGGGCAAGGACAAAAGCAGGGAATCCATATAAAAGATCATTGCAGTGACTGGGGAAAGGATAGTGGCTCAAACCACGTGGTTGGAATGAAGGTGATAAGATGCCGTATTCTGGGTATATTTTGAAGAAGGAATGAACAAGACATACAATAAGATTAGGCATGTGAAAGAAGATTCAAGGATGATACGAAGGCTCTTAGCCTAAGCAACTGAAAAGGTGAACTTACCATCAAGTGAAATGAGGTTACCTACACATGCTTGGGAGGAAGCTCACAGCATTTGTAGAACTCCAAGGAGAAAAAAAATGAAAAGAGGAGGGATCCTCATGAGAAAAGAAAGAAAACTGTCCCTGTCTATTCTTCTCACTCAAATCAGCTGTATAGCCAGAATTCATTCTGTGTTTTTGTGCTTGGTTTGATGCAAACTCTTCTCGCTCTCCCTCTCTCTCCCTATCTCTGTCTCTTTCTTTCAGCCTTGAAAAGAGAGCATTTTAATGGAAAGATATACATAGAGCAACATGCTATATCTACAGTTTTAAAAACTGTTATTAAAGAATTACATTGCCGAGTGAGATCAGGACAAAGTTCAGTCTTTATAATATTTTTATTTTAGACTCACATAAAGGAATGAATACGCTATTTCTCTTCCAGGTGATTTGTCTCTCTTAATGGCACTTTGTCTGATTTTAATATAATTACTCCAAGTTTTGTTTAATTAGCATTGTATAGCTTTTCCCATCCTTTCACTTGTAATGTGTGTGTGTGTATATATATATATAAATATATATATATATAAAATATATATATTTTTTAATTTCCATAGGTTATTGGGGAACAGGTGGTGTTGGTTACATGAATAAGTTCTTTAGTGGTGATTTGTGAGTTTTTTGTACACTCATCACCTGAGCAGTATACACTGCATCCTGTTTGTAGTCTATTATCCCTCACCCACTTTCCTTCCTTTCCCCGTGAGTCCTCAAAGTCCATTGCATCATTTTTATGCCTTTGCATTCTCATATCTTAGCTCCCACTTATGAGTGAGAACATGAGGTTTGGTTTTCCATTCCTGAGTTACTTCAGTTAGAATAACAGTCTCCAATCTCATCCAGGTTGCTCCAAATGCCATTAATTCATTCCTTTTTATGACTGAGTAGTATTTCATCACATGTATAGAGAGAGGGAGACACCATAGCTTCTTTATCCACTCGTTGATTGATGGGCATTTGGGTTGGTTCCATGTTTTTGCAATTGCAAATGGTGCTGCTATAAACATGAATATGCAAGTATCTTTTTTGCATAATGACTTCTTTTCCTCTGAGTAGATACCCAGTAGCAGGATTGCTGGATCAAATGGTAGTTATACTTCTAGCTCTTTAAGGAATCTCCACACTGTTTTCCACAGTGGTTGCACTAGTTTCCATTCCCACCAGCAGTGTAGAAGTGTTTCCTGTTCACTGCATCCACATCAACATCTACTATTTTTTTTTATTACGGCCATTATTGCAGGAGTAGGGTGGTATCACACTGTGGTTTTGATTTGCATTTCCCTGATCATTAGTTTCACTGGTAATGTATTTTTGACTTTATACTTTGTGTTTCTTCTATACAAGTAGGGTCTTGCTTTATCTAATCTGACAATATCTGCCTTTTAAATTGAATATTGAGATCATTTATATTTAGTGTAATAAGAAATATTTGGTTTAAGTCTACCATTTGCTATTTGCTTGCTGTTTGTCCCATCTGTTTTTTGTTCCCATTTTCCTCATTGTCTGATTGCCTTTGGATTAATTGAGTAGTTTTCATGATTTCCTCTATCTCTTTTGTTGATTTGCTAGATAAGGCCTTTTGCTCTGTTGTTTAGTGATTGCATTATGGTTTGTACTATAACTTATCACAGTATACCTTTGAATAACATTTATACCACTTCATGGAGAATATAAAAACCTTATAACAACATGCTTTTATTTCTCTTTTCCCTGCCCTTTTTTCTATTATTCTTAGATGTTTTACTTCTGCTTATGTCATAAACCACAAAACACATTATTATTTTGCTTTAAATGGTTAATTATCTCTTAAAGAGATTGAAATATATTTGTCTACATAGTTACTGATCCTGTAGCATTTATTTTTTTCTATAAATCCAGATTTTCATCTATTATCACCTTCCTTCTGCCTGAAAGACTTCCATGAATATTTCTTACAGTATAGTTCTACTAGGAATAAATGCTTCCAGGCCTCACATATCTGATTTCCTGATCTCGCCATTGCTTTTTAAAAATATTTTCTCTGAGTATAGAATTCAGATAGACTCCCAAAATCCACTTGGATCTCCTGCCCTGTGCAGTGGTCTTGAAACTCTCTCTGGGCAGTCAGCTGAGGCTGAGTCGTAGAACCCACCTCTTTAGTTTCCCATCTCTCAGCAATCATTGTCCTTCATTGCCTGATGTCAATGTCTTGAAAATTCTTCTTTCATTTTTCCCCCAGTTTTATAGGTTGTTTTTTTGTTTGTTTGTTTGTTTTTGTTTTTGTTTTTTGAGATGGAGTCTCGCTCTGTCGCCCAGGCTGGAGGGAGTGTGATGGCGCAATCTCCGCTCACTGCAGCCTCCACCTCCCAGGTTCAAGCAATTCTCCTGCCTCAGCCTCCTGAGTAGCTGGGATTATAGGCGCGCACCACCACGCCTGGCTGCTTTTTGTATTTTTAGGACAGACGGGGTTTCACCATGTTGTTCATGCTGGTCTTGAACTCCTGACCTCGTCGTCTGCCTGCCTCAGCCTCCCAAAATGTTAGGATTACAGGCATGAGCCACCACGCCTGGCCCATTTTAGTTATTTAAAGTAGAAAGGTAAACCTGGTCTTTCTAAATCAGGTTTTTTAAGACATAGAAAAAATAAGCAAATTTCATTCAAAATAACCCACAGTTATTTTCAGTTGGTGGCTAGTTAAGGAATGGCTTAAGGAAGAGAAATATAAATTAGGAATCATGTTAATTCTTCAACTAAGGAAAACCACTGCGCATCTCCAGTTTCACTAATTAACTATAGTGGTTTCTACCATTTCTGTTCAAAATCAAGTTGAACATATAGTCAAAAAGGAGGAGAAATTGGAGGAGGAGGAGGAGTGGGAATATATTTTTAAAATATAAAATAAAAAGTCCAAAACTCAGTTCCTGTCATATAATTCTTATTATATATTTCCCAGCAAAACCATAAAATTCTGTATTTGTACTGCTCTGGGTAAAATTGCTTGCTTCAAATCTAGGCCCTCATTGAATCATCCAATTCTAAATTTTAAAAGACATGACAGCCAGGTGAGGTGTCATGCACCTGTAATCCCAGCTACTCAGGAGGCTGAGGCAAGGATTGCTGGAACCCAGCCTGGGCAACATAGCAAGACTGTCTCTAAGAAGTTTTTTTAAATAAATAGAAGACATGACATATAATCTTTCCATATCATTTAGGATGATGTAATTTAAAGAAAATTTTGATGCAAAAGTGACAGCAAACTTTACACACTAGCCAATAACAAGAATTATAGAACCCAGCTAAATATACTGGCACATTTTTGATGCAGTGATTTCAAATTTGCTTGACTATTAATATTATTTTCCCATAAATAAACATTTTTCTTTAGGAATTTACAGTGTTTCCCAAATCTTTTTAATTTATTCTCAGTAAAACAAAAAGTGATCTATACCCAGACTAAAACTAGGAATGAAAGGTAGTATGCATCCCTTGACTTCATGAAAAATATCATCAAATAATAGTATTTCTTAAGGAATAATAAAACAATACTATATACACTTATGGAGAAGAAGAATCCTAGCTATTAAATGTCTTTTAAATCCTTTTTCCCAAGAAATGTGAGCTTTAATAACAGAGCTTTCAGATGTGGTAGAAAACATATGATTCCGATTTAAAAATGCAAAACTAAATTTATGAAATAACCTCGGGAGTAAATAATCTTTCTTCAGCAGAGATTCATCCTACAACTCTGTTGTACAGAAAGGACATCAACTTCATCTCACAAAGTCCATCAATCAGCTTTGAAATGCAAATTTTGAGAGATAGCAGAGAGATCACATCACCTGTGGAAAATATCTGATCAATGCTATGAAATTTTTAATAAAAGCAGGAGTTTTTAATATATAAATATTCTTAAAGAACATCTCTTTAATTAATATGTATATATATACGCACATATATTAAATTCAAGGACAGCAGAATTGCTAGGGATAATGGAGAACACAATCCAATAGTCTTAATAACCATTGTATTTCAAAATTCTTGTTAGTAAATTTCAGACTCTTTCCTTAAGATATTTTCTACATAGCAAACGTGGAAGGGTCATAAAGGATGTTCATTGATGTAAAATTAAGCTTAAAGATACTTTGGCCTCAATTATCTAGATATTTTGAGCAAATGCCAGATGGTTTCCTCATTTTTCACTTCCTTTGCAGGAAACAAACAGCCTATGTCTTCTCTCAGGAAAAACTTTGCTCCCATTATATCACTGACAAATTTCAAAAGTATAAAATGACTTAGAGATGAATCATCTCTAAGAGACCGGAGATTTGAATAGTTTCCCTTAAAGATGGACATCTTAGTGGTTTCCAAAAAAATATATGTATATTCTGGCACTTTGAAACCCAGGCTAGCAGTTTGTGACCCTTCTCAAGTGGAACTTTTGTGTCTGTACTAGTCTAGCCCTGCGACACTTCTGTAAGTTCCTCAGCACTGTGTATGCCCCGCATTGTCATCTAGCATAGCCCTAAGATGTTGCTCCTACCTTCCAACTTCTTTGAAATGCTCAGGCTCCCATAGGCAGGCTGGCCCTGACTCACTTTGGCTGCACTTCCTCAGCCCATTCTCATAGCAGGGTTTCTATGATAATAGCAGAAAATAAGGAAGAAAAAAGAGCATCCAAGGCACACGCTCTGGTTGGGTTTACCTGTCACTAAGATCATTCTCTGAAATATGAAAAATTTAATCAGTGTATATTTATTTAGCTAACATATCACATAAAACATTTAATTTGACTATATTTTAATTATGACATTTTCTAATTTGACTAAACTAAAAAAATCAAATGGCTATTTTTCCCATGACAAATGATCCTAATAGCCACTTACTTTCAGGAATTAAAAAACTAAAAAAAAAAAAAAAAAAAAAAAAAAAAAAAAAAAAATTATGAAAATGACAACTCCAGACTGATATCCTCCAAGTTTTAAGAGATTCATAAGAGATAATTCCCTACATTTTATCATAGATTTTTTAATAATTTGTATTGTTTAATGTTATATCACGATATCGATTATCTTGATTACTGAGTTTCTTGGTTCCCCTGTTAAATTTTGTACCCAAGGCAAGTGCCTCACTCTCTTTTTCTTGAATCTGAATTTGGTTTCCAGGGCACCATTTCTCCTTTCTTCTCCAATCTCACTGTTTACTCCTTCTCAGTCTCCTTTGCTAGTTCCTCACCTCCTCCAGCCTCTAAATATTCAGATCTCAGCTCTAGGGCATCTTCTCCATCTATACTCATCCTCTAGATGATCTCATCCAGGCCATGGTTTTAAATATCACACATGCCCTGACGACTCTCTAGTTTTTATCTCCAGCTCAAACCACTCCCCTGAACTGCCTGCTTGGCATAGCCATTTTAAAATTTAACATGACCAAAATGCACTCCTGATTTTAGCCCTTAAACTATCTTCCCCTACAGTTTCCACATCTCAATAAGGAGCAATTCCATCCTTCCAGTTGCTCAGGCTAAAAACTTTGGAGTTATACCTATATACCTGCTAACTCTTATTTTACATATGATCCATCAGCAATTCCCATTGACTCTCACTTCAAAATACACGCAGAATTCAACCACTTGTCACCACCATTCTAGCCCAAGTCACCATCACTTCTTGCTCAGACTATTATAGTAATCTGCAACTGATTTATTCGCTTCTTTCTTTTGTTTCTCTATAGTTTATTTTTAACAAAGCAGCCAGAGTGATCATTTTTAAATGAAAATCTGATTATGGGTTTTTTGCTCAAAACCCTCCAATATAACCCCATTCCACTCAGAATAAAATCCAAAATCTTTACAATAGCCTACAACACTCGTTCTTAAACTTTCTAGAGGCTTATTAAAACAGATTTCTAGACTCCACCCAGATGCTCTGATTCAAGAAAGCCTGGATGGGGCCCAACATTTGCATTTCTAACAAGTTTCCAGGTTGTGTTGATGCTGTGGGTCTGGGGACCACACTCTGAGAACCACTGGCCTACAATGCCCTGTATGATCTGGCTCCTGTTACTTCTTTGAGCTCATCCTCTGTTACTTCTCTTCTTCCTCTCTGCTCCAATCACACTGTCTTGCTTAGCCTCCAAGCAACCTTCCACTTCAGGATCTTCATATTTTTCCCTTTATCTGGAGCATTCTACCCTTAGATATTCTCATGACCACTCCCTTCTTCAGGTCTCCAATTAGATACTCTTTTAATAAGACCTTCCCTGAGCACATCATATAAAATACCAAACTCACTACACCTCTACTTTACATTGCTTTATTTTTCTTCATAGAACTTACAACCATCTGTTCTTTATACATTTATTTGGTTGTTTGTTTATTGTCCGTTCCCACTGACTTTAAATTCCATGCGGACAAAGACTTTCCATACTTAATTCAGGGTTAACTATAGAGCTTAAAATGATGCCTGGCACATAGGTGCTCAATAAGTATTTGTGAAGGAAAGAATGGATGGATGGATGAATGGATGGCTGATGGGGAAAATTGGGCATGCACTCCAGACCACTCCCCTTTCTGTTTCCAGGCTCTTTGGGGAAAGGGAATAATCCAATTTATCATGCTAACCTAAGCAAGTTACTTAAACACTGCACCCACAGCTTGTAAGCGTTAATTGTAAAAATCATCTTAATTTGTTTTTAAAAAGAAAAAACAAAATTGACAATAACTCAATGACCAGTACAAGGAGGCTTCCAAAGGCCCTTTCTGTTTTACCCACAGTCCTGACCTGATGTGCATAGAGGCCCACTTAGGGTGGCTAAAAATAAAGTCCATCTCCTCTGTTGCCACCTGCTTCCTATAGCTGTAAGTCCCATCTGTTCCCATAGAGAATCATCTCTGAGCTTGATTTTCGTGAACTATTTTTTTCTCTCTCACTCTCTCTCCATCACTTTCTTTATTCTTCACAGGGAGTCATTCGTTTTTGTCCAACAAGCAACCACCCTTCCTCCTTACCAGAAGTGGTCCCAATTTAACTCAACTGTCCATCTTCCCTATATGATTCAAGGTAAATCCTGATTAAGAATACAATTAGGATGATCCTGTTTTCTTTGCTACCAACTGGTTTAGGCATGAATATATCACTCAGTTCCAATCTATAGACATAGTCTGCTGGAGACTTCAGAAAAAGTTAATATCCAAATAAAGAGACATATGGGATGAATGACCCTTCTCCTAGTATTGGACATTATAGTATCTGCATGTTATTCCTGGGACCCTAGCAGCCATTTTTGTAACCCTGAGGAAAGCCAGCCAAGGACAAAACAAGAGATAGCGGAGAAAAACACAATGGGATGAACCTGAGTTCTGAATGAGTCAATGAGCCAACAAATTAACAATGCTGGAGCTACCCTATCTCAGAATTTCTTGGTATATAGGATAACAGGACATTTTTATTGTTAATACAGTGGGTTTGGCGTGGGGAATCATTATTTGAATCTTTTCTGCTACAGACAGCCATACACAATAGTAACATAACAATACAACATCCCAATACAAACACATAATTTGCATATAAGACAAGTTCTATATCACATATATAACCTTTTATTTTGGAATAGGCCTTTCCAACCTCCATAAACTGCTTCCTCAGAATCAAATGCCCAGAGTGGGGTATTTCATGCTGAGTTACCCATGTTAAATTTTATGCAGGGCCCAGTCTCTTTGAGATACCAAAAAAAGAAAGACACCTGCTTCTTTGGTGTGGCCCAGAAAGAAGCTGGTTTACATATATAAATCCATGGATAGAAATAACTAAAGTTCGTATTATATGTAATGACCAAAAGCAGTAACTATTTCTTATTACTCTTATAAAATGAGATCTACAAGAGAAAATTTGTCTTGAACTTTATAGGACCTTTTCATACAATGAGCTCAATAGAACCTCAATAGAAAATCATGGATAAAAATGAAACAGCTACAAGACATTAAAAGAACCCCTACAGATACGCATAATGTGAATCATTGTGGTATTTTTAAGTTCCAGACATTCTGAAATCTCTGAATCAAAGGCATTCTAATATATTATAACTATTAAATATCTCAATGACGCTTGTAAACGTTTATTCTCCCATGAAGTATTTGCATCACTGAGGTTTTTTTTTCTTTTTAAAATTCACTTTTAGAAGTTGAATCCCACCTAAAATTTCTTGTTTTAACTAGATTGCTACTGAAATCTAGTTAAAATAATAAAATTCTGCTTTATTTCAAACTTCTTTTTGTCAGCTGCAGCTCCAGCCTTGTTTTGGCAAGGGCTAGGGTTTCTTCTAGAGTTTGGCTAATAATTCTTACTCAGGAAACCTCCAGATGGACATCGCAGAGATGCTGTTTCAGTTTTTTCTTTTCAATTTGGACATGCCATGCACAGCCTCACTGATGTATAAAACATCAGTACAAAATGTAGAAAAGTTCTTCTGCTTTTTGCCTGCGTATACCCTTTTTATGATGAGCTGAGATGTTTTTCCACAGTCAAAAGTTTTCCTAAAGAAAAACTATAAAAAATAAAAACTAAAATAGAATAATTTAAAGAGAAGCTTTGCATTCAGATATTTACAGTTTCCTGCTTAAAAAGTAAGAGGATGCTGTGAAGTCTCTGAAAAAGCAAAAAAAGCCTAAAACTAGAATGGCGGTTTTGAAAAGGCCTGAGAGATGTCCAAATTACATAGTGGTATATACTTCAAGGCTTAATCATTGTGGGTCAGATTATCAAAGAGGCCTCTACCCTAAATTCCCAAATTATATTTACTATTATCATATTTTCATGAGAATAATAAACATTGCCCAGTTGTGTTAGATGGACATTCTAATAGACACAGGAATAATGATATAAAAATATAGCCTATGCAGAATTTCCTTATATGAGAAATATCTAGCTCAGTAAATATTTTGAGAACATGGAATCATAAAAGTATTTTTGTTTTTTTATTTATTGCTGTTATAGTTCTTCACATGCAAATATTTAGAAAGTCATGTGAGTAGTTTTCTATATTTAAAGATACAAGAACACCGAATTTCCTTATAAAATAATTAAATAGTCTTGGTTTTTATTTTTTCTTTTTTGTTCTTTTGGGAGGCATAGTGCAGTGGCTTAGATAAGTCAAGTCTGACTAATCTAGGTTTAGATCATGGCTCCATCACCTACTCAATCTGTGCTGTTGGGAAAATCTGTTGAAATTTGAGATCCTCAGGTTCTTCATCTGTAAAATGGGAAGAAGGACCGTAGCTCCCCATACTCTCCTCTATCCGTAAGGCTTTTCACACTGGATTATAATCATCTGGCTACTTGTCTGTTCCTCCTATGAGTTTATGAGTTTCCTGGAGAAAGAAAGAGTCTTGATCTCTTTAAAGCAGTTCTCGGCCAGGCACAGTGGCTCACGCCTGTAATCCCAGTACTTTGGGAGGCAGAGGCAGGTGGATCACAAGGTCAGGGGTTCGAGACCATCCTGGCTAACACGGTGAAACCCCGTCTCTACTAAAAATACAAAAAATTAGCTGGGCATGGTGGTGGGCACTTGTAGTCTCAGCTACTCGAGAGGCTGAGACAGGAGAATCTCATGAACCCGGGAGGCGGAGGTTGCAGTGAGCCGAGATCGCACCACTGCACTCCAGCCTGGGTGACAGAGTGAGACTCCGTCTCAAAAAAAAAAAAAAAAAAAAAAAAAAGCAGTTCTCAACCTTGGCTGCACATTAGAATAACCTTGGGAGAGTTCCAAACTCCCAGTACCTAAGTTGCTCTCAAACCATTTAAATAATTATCTTTGAGAGTGAGAAACTTAAAAGCTTCCAGGTAATTTCCGTGTGAGCAAGGTCTAGGAGAACTCCCGCTTTAGAGGTTTAGCACAGTATCTAGCACACAGGAAGCATGTTAAATAAAATAAATGAGTAAATTCAGTGAGTGATTGAGTGAAAGATGTCACACAGAACATTGTAATACTTACCTATCCATCTTCCCCCAGTAGGTTGTAAACTCATAGAGAATGAGAACCATAGGGTCTTAATTGTTTTCTATACTCATCTCCTCTCACAGTGTCTTATTCACCTTTGCATTGCTTGGTATATATTAAGAGTTCAATTTTTTGTTGAAATAAAATAACATGAAGAAAGGAGAAAATAATTTTCTTGGTTAATTAAATTAAAAATGTTCTTTATGTAGATGGACATATTTTAAAAAATAGATTTTGTTTGTATGTTTCCAATTTTTTTTGGCTTTTATCTGGGCTTTCTTGGACTCTCCTGGAAGAGTTGAGCATATCACCCAAGGAAGGCCCTCTCATAGCTCAGAGACACTAATGTCAGCAATGCATTATTTACTGGATGGCCATTTCTTATAAACAGTTTTGTGCAGCCAGTAATGTCTGTTTCCAGTTTCAGTGCATGCTAGTTCTTATATTCCCCATGCAGTGTGAATTAGATAAGATTTGCTTGCTCCCCTGGTCTAAGAAATGCTGCAATGTTCCTGAACTCTGCAAGACAAAGCCAGAGATGCCCATTGGTGAAATGTTTACTGATTTATTCAGCAAAATTATTTCTTCAGCATAGCAAATAGCTTAAAAGGTGCAGTGTATATATTTATTTATTTTCTTATTATTTATTTATACATATTGGTAAATTCATACTCATGAAATGTTTTGATGGAATTATTATGATGTTTAAAAGGAAATGTTTACAAGAAGTTCTGTATGTGACCCAGTACCAATTGGTATGAAAGCAAAATATAAAATAAAGGTCAAAACATAAAGACAGCCAAATATTTGAATGATGATTTTACAGGTAACTACATGTATACAATACATTGATTTATTTTCCTTAGAGAGTCACTGGTTTCACCTACTGGAATTTTGACATCCCATTATGCAATAATGTCATTATGTGGATGCCTAGGATGGCAAGACTGATGGCCCAGTTGAACTTAGCAAGGTTACTAGATGAGCAGATCTTACTGGGTCAGCTATAAGGATAGATTCAAAGTTATTCTGATATGTATATACTGAGAACTGAATATATGCCTTGTGTGGGGTCTACTCTTAAAAATCGTAAAACACACATGCACACACATGCAGTATGTACTTTGCACAGCAGTGAGAGAATGTAAAAATGACTAAGCTGAAACCATGCAAAGTGACCTTCATAAATAATGGGAAAAACTCACTGGTGAATTGTACCAAATATTTAAAGAAAAATTAACATAAACCCTTCTCAAATGCATCCAAAAGACAGAAGAGTGGGAACTACATTTTAACTCATTTCATGAAGTCACTGTTATCCTGATACCAAAGCCAGACAAAGATATCACAAGAAAAGAAACTACAGAGCAATATCTGTTATGAATATAGATGTGAAAATCCTGAGCAAATACTAGCAATCCAAATTCAGCAATATATAAAAAGGATTATACACCATGACCAACTTGGATTTACCCCAAGAATGCAAGGTTAGTTCAACATGTGAACATCAACTGATGCACCACAATAATAGAATAAAGGGAAAAAAATTACATGATTACTTCAATAAATATTTTAAAAAATCATTTAACAGTATCCAACACCATTTCAGATTAAAAACATTAAACAGAAAAAAATAGATGGGAATTTTCTCAATCTGATAAAGAACATCTATTAAAAACACACATCTAACATCATATTTAGTGATGAAAGACTGAAATTTGTCCCCCAAGATCAAGAATGAGGCAAGGATACTCACTCTCACCACTTCTGTTCAACATTGTACTGGTGGTACTACTCACAGCAACTAGGAAAAAAAAAGAAAAAAACTATCAAAACTATCCATATTGGAATGGAGCAAATAAAATTATCTCTGTTCACAGATGACATGATTTTATATGTACAAACCATAATAAATCTACAAAAAAAACTGTACAGCTAATAAATGAGTTTAGCAAAGTTTCAGGATACAAGATCATATAAAATAAATTACAGTCATAGTTACTTAATGACAGGGATACACCCTGAGAAATGCATCATTAGATGATTTCTCATTGTGTGAACATCATAGAGTGTACTTATACAAACCTAGATGATACAGCCTACTACACATCTAGTCTAGACGGTATAGCTAATTGCTCCTACTCTACAAACCTGTACAGCATATTACTCTACTGAATAGTGTAGGCAAATGTAACACAATTGTAAGTATTTGTGTATCATATCTAAACATAGAAAAGGTAATGGATTGCACTATGACATTACAATGGTTATGGCATCACCAGGCAATAGAAATTTTTCAGCTCTATTATAATCTTCTGGGACCATCATTGTATATGCAGTCCAACATTGACCTAAACATTATTATGTAGTACATAATTGCATATAAAAATCAGTTGCATTTCTATATACCATCTGAAAATGAAATTAAGAAAACAATTTAATTTACAATAGCACCAAAAACAGTAAAGTATTTAGAAATAATTTAACCAAAGTGCAAGATTTGCCCACTGAAAACTATAAAACATGTTGAAAGAAATTTAAAAAGACCTAAATAAATGAAAAGATATCCCATGTTCATGGATAGGGAGACAATATTGTGAATATGGCAATACTTCCCAAATTGATAGGTAGATTCAATTAAATTTCTATCAAAATTTTGACTGCATTATTTTTAGAAATGGTCAAACTGATTCTAAAATGCATTTGGAATTGCAAGGAACAAAGAATATCCAAAACAATCTTGAAAAGAACAATGTTGGGGAACTCACACTTCCCAATTTTAAAACTCATAGTACAAAGCTACAGTAATCAAGATAGTATGGTGCTGGCATAAGGATCAACATATAGACTAATAGAATAGAATTGGGCATCCAGCTGAGACAATTTGTGGCTGAAAATTAAAGTCTGTCTGCAAATAGCACCTCCAGTAGCCAAGGTAATAAATCTCTCTTTGAAGAGGGATTTGAACCATACACCACTGTATCTACCACACTGATGCATGTGATTACATTAAGATTAAAGATTTCTGTTCAATAAAGGATATCTTGGATAATGTTAACGGAAGTAGAAAGGGTGATTATATCACCAGTGTTTACAATTGATACTTACTAATTTCTAGAATGTAAAAAAATGTCTTTAGCAATCTCAACCAAAGAAAAATGGGCAATAAATATAAGCAGGTAATTTAAAGAAAATAAAATGCCACAGCCTAGAAAGCATACAAAAGGATTCTCAAACATGATGAGAGAAAAATAAAATAAAATAATGGAGATACACCTTCATACCTATTTGCCTAACAGGAATTAGAAAAATGGACAGCAACAATTTGGCAAGGGTGTGGGGATACAGCAAGGTAGCCATATATGCCAATTTGTCTGAGACAGTCCTGGTTTGCACTTGTTGTTCAGCATAATTATTAGCACCTGCTTTTATTGTCAAAAGCGTCCCCAGTTGAACAATAAATCACATTGTCTCCCTGGAATAGAGGGATCATCATACACTGCTGGTGTAAATGTAGACTGGTGTACCCATTTGGGTAAACAATTTGGCACACTATTCAGTCAAATTAAGTATTTGAACACCTTGCAATGCCAAAAAATAAAAAATCCCCCTGGATATCTGATTATATATAGAGAGAAAACTATTACATATGTTCAGAAAGGAACATACAATAATCTGTTTATTGTAGAATTATTTGTAGTGGCAACAAGTTATTAATAGAAGCTAAGTGTTCATAACTGAGAGAAGAAAAGTAAACCGTGGCAGATGCTTGTAATGAGGAACCATATAGCAACTAGATTCAGTACAATAGATATAAATATTAAAAAGAATAGGTGGATATGAAAGACATAATGTTAAGTGAAAATGTTATTAAAAATGGGATGATAATATGGTAGAGTGACCTCCACTGATCCACATTATTGTATAATTAACCTCCCTTTCACTGTGGATGGGACCTCTGAATGTGATGGGATATCAGTTCCGTGATTATGTTATAAGGCAAAGGTAAATGGGTTTTGCTGATATAATTAAGGTTTCTAATCAGTTGACTTTGATTTAAAGACAGGGAAATCCTGAATGGGCATGGACCATTTATTAGAAGTAGATACTTGCAATATTATAGCCCTAATCAGGAGTGTCCCTGAAAGACAGTGGGGAAGGGAAATCCTTCTAAAAGAAAGAAATTAGAAGAGTACCTTTGGTTGCCCCCTGTGTTAATCTGTTTTGCATTGCTATAAAGGAATGCCTGAGGCTGGGTAATTTATAAAGAAAAGAGGTTTACTAGGCTCATGATTCTGCAGCCTGTACAATCATGGCACTAACATCTGCTCAATTTCTGGTGAAGCCTCAGGAAGTTTACAATCATGGTGGAAGGCAAAGGGAGAGCAAAGGGAGAAGGCGCAAGACAAGGAGAGGAAGCAAGAGAGAGTGGGGAGGTGCCAGAATTTTTAACAGTCAGATCTCATGATAACTAATAGAATGAGAATTCACTCATTACCATAGGAAGGGCACCAAGCTATTCATGAGGGATCCACCCCCATGATCCAAACACCTCCCATTAGGCACTACCTCTACCATTAGGGATCACATTTCAACATGAAGTTTGAAGGGGACAAACATCCAACGTGTATCACCTCCTTTCTCAGGACTGGATATAGCCAGAAATATAGATCGACACTGATTCATAGGCAGTGGCTAATAACCACTGGTTAGGTTTGATGGTTAAGAACAAGATCAGAACACAAATGGCAAGAAATACGGAAGAAGATATTTGTGAATAGATTCCACATGGAGTGCAAAGACATATGTTCACCCAAAGTCATCCACTGCAGATAACGCTCTCAATAATCAAGATCGAGTTTAAAAAATAAGATGTTTTGTAGATACCAGGCGGCCTCTTCCCTAGCCACTCGGGTGCTTGCTGAATGAACATGCAATACAGTCATGATAGCAGGGGTGGAAGCTATGCATTGGTTCAACAGCATGGGTTTCTTTTCATCAAGGCTGATCTTTGGCTGCCATTGCAGAATGCATAAACTACAGAGACCAGTGCTAAGTCCCCAAATGACACCATTCCCTGGGAATAGCAGCCAGCAACTTTGTGGTATATTGATTACACTGGATACCTTGCCTCATATATACAACAACAATTAGTTCGAACTGTAATGTACAGGTAGTCTAGAAATGGGTTTTCCTTCTCTTTTCTCACTGCTTCCAACAGCACCACCATCATGGACTTATAGAAAGTCTAAGTCACTATATTCTGTGCAACATCGTTTAATTCCACACAGTATTAAGTCACTGTATTCTGTGCAACATTATTTAATTCCACACAATATTACCTTTGACCAAAAACCTTAACAGAGCAACCAAAGAAGTACAATAATGAATTTATGTCCATGGAATTCACTGGTTGTATCACAGTATCCCATCACTTATGCACTGGACTGACAAAATGATGAAATGATCTATGAAGAATCATTATCATTCCAGTTAAGAATATCCTAAAAGTTTGGGGCTATGTCTTATAAAATGCCATCATATGCTTTGAATCAGTGGCCAACATATGGTGCTGTTTCTCCCATGGCCAGAATGCAGGAGTCTAGTAGTCAGTGTCACTGTTCCATCTGGTAACCCAGTAGCAGAAGTTTTGCTTTCCATTCCCCACAAGTTGGTGCTCTTCTGGTTTAGAGGTTCTAATTCCCACAGAAAGAAAACTTCTACAAGCAGACATAACAATTGTTCCACTGAACTGAAAGTTGAGACTGTCACCTGTCTATTTTAGGCTCTTCATGCCACTGAGCCAATAGGCAAAGAAGGGGATTACTCTAATGACTGTGGTGGTTGATCCTGATTAGCAAGGAGAATTTGGCTACAGCTATATAATACAGGTGGAGGAGAAACCAGAGGACTCACTGGGATGCCTCTCAGAATTTTCATTTATAAGACTAAAAGTTAAAAGAATACTAAAGAAATAAAAAAAAACACAGAATAACTGAGGATTAAAACTTCTCATAATGGAAGTATGGGGCTTTTGCCAGGCAAAGAACTGGCTGAAATGATGGCTGAAAGCCAAAGAAATATAGACCAGTTAGTAGACAAACAAGGTTATGAAAATTAACTATAGTCTTGTGACCAATTCTAGAAACATGGGCTGTAGCAGCTACACATATTTTCTTCCTTGCTTATCACATATATTTCTATTTCTTTTTTTCTCTCTGTTGTGTTGTATAAGGAGTGTTGTTGGTGGTAAAATTGACAATTCATTATTTAGGTGACTAATTGTCTATATATGAAAACAACACCTATGGAAAACTTGAGTCTCCTCTTGGGGAGGGAGGCTAGAGAGTGAGACCATCTTCTGAAAGATAGTTGCATTTTACTAAACAGAAGCACAAAGTTGTTATTGGACAAAAGGTTTTTTCTGATATGTGTACAAGCATATTATTAAGCCATTGTCCTTCAGCTCTAAATTTCCCCCTTCTAGATCTTGCCTTGTGAAACTAGGCTTGGAATTCTTCAGATTACTTTGTTAGCTGAACCCGTTAAATCTGTCAAAAAGAGTGTGTAGAGAGAAACTGGAAGACAGGGAGAGGGCAGAGAGGGACTTGTTCCTTTTTATTTGCTTGCTCTTCCTGTCAATGTCACCAGAGCAATGATACTTTATCCTGGCAGCAGCAATGTCTTTCCATCTCCAACTCTATTTGGCACTCCCAGAAGCAGCCTCATCATACCCTGCCCCGCTCAGAAACACCAGCAACAGCTGGCAATGCCTCCTGAGGTTTCAACCTCAACTCTTCAAGACCATTTTTCTCACCTGGCGTTACTAGCACTAGCTGAGTAGCACTCCCTCTTCAGAGGTGAGTGCTAGTTCCTTGGGGCTCCTCCTCCAAACTTTAGAGTGTTAATAACCCTAATCCAAGCCGACGTGGTGGCTCTTGCCTGTAATCCCAGCACTTTGGGAGCAGAGGCAGGCAGATCACTTGAGCTCAGGAGTTCAAGACTAGCCTAGGCAACATGGTGAAACTCTCTTTACAAAAAAATCCAAAAAAAAAATAAAATTAGGCAGGCATGGTGGCACATGCCTGTGGTCCCAGCTACTCAGAAGGCTGACATGGGAGGATCGCTTGAGCACAGGAGGAGGTTGCAGTGAGCCAAGACCATGCCACTGCACTCCAGCCTGGGCAACAGAGCCAGAATCTGTCTTAAAAAATAATAATAATAATAAATAAAAAATTAAAAGTCCAAGAATACACTTTAAGCACAGATGAATCCAGTGGTTCAATTATATCTTATCTTCCTCTGTCTTTTGCTTTTCTCTGCAATGGTTTTCCTCAAGCACATTGTCTTCACAACAGGAGCTCCTAGAAGATGAAGGCTTATACTTTATATACCTTAGTATAATAAGATAACCAGAGCTTTAACTAGTTTTCCCTTCCCTCGCTGTTCTGGCCAAAGTTATGAGGCTAATGTTGAGTTGCCTTGATTGGTCTGCTTAGGTCATGTGCCCTTCCTAACCAATCACTATAATGTGCAATACTTTCATTGGCCAGTCATGGATCATTCTCCCCAGAATGGGATCAGTTCAACCTATTACTAGAAGAAGTAAATTCTTCAATACAACACCAGTCCCATTAAAACTTTTCCAACACTGCACAATTACTAATAAAAATTCAATGACATTATTTTTACAGTAGAAATTTCATATCTTAGTAGCTCACAGAGGTAGAGTTGGTCTTTAAGAGAGGACAAAGAAGGTGACTCATGGCCATGTGGCTATATTTTAGGAATGCCGCAAATTCCTCCAGCCTAAAATATCTTTTCCATCTGCCAACTACAGTCTTAAATCCAGTTACACTACTGAGATACATTGTTTTGGGCCTATAGCACGGACCCTCCAAGCTTTTTTTGGAAAAGGCAAATGTCTCTTAGCATTTATCATCTCTTAACACCTCATATTGATTGCCTTATTACCTTATCTGGTTGATGATAACAGGTAAGGCAATAGTAAGGAGTCCCTCAGAGGAAGGAATCTGTATGGGTTGAAATGTCCCAAAGGGCAGGTCTGGAACCTGTGTGGTCAGGTTGATAGGAAGAGTGAGGAAAGGGCTGGAGGGTGGTGGTGCACTCCAGGCACAACGTGTCTAATTTGCAATTTCTCTTTATAACAACACTACCCATATCACCATTTAATTATATCTTAGAACAGGCAACCTAGGAGAGGATGTTTGGAAATCTAGTCCCTTTTCTCAACAAAAGAAGTTCCTTGTTGGAGACATGGCTGAAGAATGGCATCGGCCTTGAGTTTGCAAGGAAACTGTAGGTCATTTAAACATAAGACTGTCACCAGGAAGAACCTTAGACTCTAAGAATTCTCTTGAAGTATTTCCAGCTTTTAATGGCCTAACGATTAAGCAAAGAAGTCTGCAAGACCCTTGTTGATCTTTTCTAATGACATTTAAGTGCCAATGTCTAAGTGATTTATTTTTCAGCTAATGCAATGACAGACAGAACAATACCTGAAAACTAGTGTCCCATGTGATATGGGGCAAGATATTGGCCTTCCTTAAACTGTCACAATTTTGAACTCCTTATAACTAAGTTTCCTATCTCTCCGGGTCCCTTTCCAATTATATATATATATAAAATATTCCTACTATATATATATAAAGTTTAGTAAGAATATGGAAAGAAAGAATGAAGGAACAAAAGAAGGAAGAGAGATAGATACCCATTTAAACAAATAAAAGTGGTTATTTATGGGGAGGGGAATG